>NC_137034.1:9940073-10476826 GCF_032717465.1 Coenobita brevimanus
GGAGCAACAGAGGGAATTACAGCTGAGAATGAAAGGACAGCTAGATGCTTTCATGGGGGAAATGAAGGAAGAACAGGAACAATTGAAGGAGGAGGTATACTCTGAGCTACGGCAACAGAAGTATGAGGTAAGAAATAATGTGACAGAGTGTCAACAGCATGTAGACGAACAACTGAAGACAATTAGTGAGGAAATAGTGACAGACTGCAAACAACATGTGGACAACCAGCTGAAAATTAGTGAGGGAATAGTGAAGGAGTGCAGACAGCATGTAGATAACCAGTTGAAGCATGTAGTCGATCATGAGAAAATAATTAGTGAGAAAATTGAGGCTGTAGAGAAATATTGCACTGCTGAGCCTCTGGTTAATGTGCAGGGAGCATATGAAGGGAGTGGACAGTGTATGGTGAATCTTGGCAGATCCCGGGCATCTGAAGATGGCATTACAGGGTTGAATAATAAGAATGTAGGAGAGTTAAGTCCTGGACTTAATTATGATGCCTCAGTTTTTAGGCCCCAAACCTGTGAAGTGCATGGGTATAATGGGGATCCAGTTAAGAAGAAACCTCAAGAAAGTGATGGTAGAGTATCTTGGGAAGCTTACCGTGCACAGTTTGAGTAACTTGCGGATCAGAATGGTTGGGATGATAAGAAGAAGGCTGCAGAAGACCCACCACTGAAGAAATGCAAGAGAACCTTGATGAATAGTGTGCAAGAAGCCAGAAGGACAGACAACATGCAGCGTAGTAGGAATGGGAATCGTAGGAAGAAATGCTGCTGTGCTATAGTGACAGGGCCGGTGTCGGACGGAGAAGACCTTGGGAGGATGCAGATGGGGGGTGCAAATTTGCAACCGGTGCTGGAGTGGCTGCAGCAGAGTGCAGTGCGACCATCATGGGGAGGAGTTTCCCGGTTGGGCCCTGCAACCGGGAGCTGCTGGAGTCAGTGGGACCTTCTTCGTTGCAACGGACTACTGGAGCATCAGTGGGAAACACCCGATGGCCTCAGTGAGTGTTGGCAACTGGTGGTTCTGAAGAAGATGAGGTCCGAGATCTTGGATGAGTCCCATAACCAGATCACTAGTGGGCACCTGGGAGTGAAGACAATTCTAAGCTGGCTGCGACACAAGTTCTACTGGACTGGCATGCGTCAGGATGTTGAACAGTGGTGTCGGACCTGTGATGTGTGCTGTGTCAAGAAGAGGACCAACACCTTCGAGGAGGAGTGGACTGTGTGGAGGAACAAGGACATCGTCGGAAGTGGCATAGAAGAAGACCTGATAAGTTGAAAGATTGTTTTGTGTACAGTTGGCTGTTTCGTTAGAATTAGGGTTTATGTTTATGTTTGTGTATATTGTGTAGTTTTGTCGGGACGACAAAGAACTAGGGAGGGGGTAGTGTTATGAAGGGGGATTTGCCAGTTAGGTAGTCTCGTACCTTCGAGATGTTTCTGGTACTGTAAGTTTCGGTACGAGTCGTCAGACTTGCCAGTTTGCCTTGTGTTTGTGAGCGTAGTTATTTCGTAAGTTAAACATTCATTTATTTTTGTACTTTTTCTTTATAATGTTTTATTTAAGTAATTGCTTGTTAAATTATGTAATTTAAGTTCGTATGGTAAATGATTTAGAGTGTTATGTAATGTGAGAACTCTAGCATGTTTTGATGTCTAGTAGTTGGTAACTGTTGTTGCAAGGGGCTGATGCAAGACTGTATGTCCTAGCATGTTGGAGAAGTAGAGGTTTCGAGAGTAATGCAAGCTTATATAAGGATGGGGAAGAGACTAATCAGTCAGTCAGTCGGTTTGAAGTTTTTAGTCGGGTTTCAGTTCAGTGTGAGTGAAGTGCAGTCGGTTTTTGGTGCAGTGCTGTTAGTGAAGTTTGTGGAGAGTCGCTTTACAAGCATTAAGTGTAATTACTGCCTGTGAAGATTGTATATTTTTGGTACTTGTGAAAACAGTGGCAAACAGTGACGGGTTATTGAAGTTTGTATATCATTGAAACTTGAGAAAACAGTGAGGTGTTGAGCATTAAGTGTAGTATCAGTTAGTAAAGTGTGTATAGCTCCAGTGCTTGTGAGAAAAGTGAAGCTGGAAAGAATTAAGTGGAATTATTTGGAAAAATAAAGACAGTGAACTTTAAGGAGCCAGTGTTTATTTTCGCCTCAGCTGATCTTGTGTACTGCACACCTAAAGGCTGACCATAAGAAGAACAACTCACTGGGCAACGTTCTTCCTGTACTGTATAGGACTACATAATAGATAGATAGATAAATAGATAGATAGAGAGACAGATAGAAGCAGGAAGTCAAATGATGAGAAGGTGTTGTGTTTGCGAGAAGCGAGCAGCGCTAAACGCTTACACGGGGGAAAGCTGACGACAGCGGCCAGTAAGGAGATGATTCAGTTAGCTGTCAGCAGTCCTCTCGTGAGAAAGTTCTGTTGCCATGAGGAAGATACGTGACACACACACCCTACTACACGAGATTTTAGGAAAGAGAGTTTAGAAGGAGACAAGCGACCCTAGAGAGAGGTCGAGACGGAGATTAGCTTTAGAACAGAGAGAGAGAGAGAGAGAGATAGCGAGACAGGGAGGTAGCTACCCAGGACTTATACTATTATACCTGTTTAATATTTCCAAGACAAATAAAAATAGTCCCATACTATTCTTTACCTCTCCCGTCACTACATGACATCTGGTGGGGAAACTACTACAAGATATAAAAGCCGCTCGACCACAAGTCTAAAATATACTTCTCTACAATTAACTACAAAGTCTTTATGACATTTGGTAGCAGCGAACGTATACGAACCTCGTCTACGAATCAACATTAAATTCCTACAAAATATCAAGATTGACAACAACCAACAATATCAGCTCCTGCCCCCTCCGTCTCCCAAATCATTACGCTGATGCAGAGGTCAAGAGATCACTCGACGCCTTGCAAGTAGCTTAACGACAAACCAGCAAATCTGCGGACATCGTCTCCGAATTAAAAGCAAATTTCTACAAAAGCAACCGAGACTACAAGGTTAGCTTCAGTTCTACAAAGTCTACAGCCATCTACAATCAACTACAGCCATCTACAATCAACTACAATTAACAACTCTACGTCGTCTGTATAATCTTCTACACGCACCTACAAGTAGCGGCGGTCTTCATCCCACACCGAATAAATCACTAGAGAAAAGGACAGAGAAAACTTCCACATAGAATAAAGGGAACAAACAAACGAAGAGTGAGACACGATTTACAACTCATCTTACTCACTCGTCTTCACTCAAGTTACTCATCGCTACTCATTCACACACCACAGCTACCAGTGTGGGAAGCCGACGTCACCATGTGCTGAGATGACATCACAACGCGAGTCTGCCATGCCAAGCAACGTGTGACGGACACCAGGCACTTCTCACCCACTACTCATTACTCATTATTCACATAGCTCCTACTCATATTCACTTATTTTCACAGTTAAGTTGGAAATTCGACGTTCTATGTTGAGGTTTGCCTGGGACAGCCGTTAACCACTACAAATACCAGGCCATGGAGTTTCCTGAGTAATATCGTCCATCAACACACCACTAGAATTATCAAGAGATCTTCAATCAAACCTGTATTTTCTTCCGAGATCGACTTTTGTATCGACACACCTCTACGATCTGTATCAAGTGGGTAAAATTATACTTGCTCATTTCTTCTCAGTGCTAAAATTAGCTAGATTCAACTTATTTAATCATCTAGTTTGCTAGGACATAAATAAACAAGAGGCGTATTTCATAACATCATATCTTAATGACAGGAATATTTTCGCAACCACCCACGTTAATACCAGATGACACACAAATTGCCACAACATCAGACTCACAATTAAGAGACAGCCCACCCATTGTACAACCCACACCACACGTTATAGATAAGGAAACAAATACGGGAGTTTCGGATGATGAGTGGGAAACCCCTTCTGACGTTGAGAGTATCGACTTCGCAGCTGCCTTAAATACGTATGCCAATATACTTAACAGGGTTCACCGGTCCGGTCATACATATTCTACCATTCCCTCACATAACGATAAACTCGTACAAGTTGAATTAACAGGGCAATCATTAAATATGAATCAAGAAACAAATACTGCTGATCTAAAAACCACACCTCACGTTTTTGTGTATCACGAGGATAAGACTGCCCCAAAATTCTCTGGCACAGACAAGGATCGCATTGATGTCATTTCATTAATCAGTCAGTGCGAACAAATGTTCATCAAGCGCCACATACTAGATGAACAAGAGAAAATTGCTATTTTTTCATCTTGCATAAGCCAGGAAAGATGTCCAGCAAGCAATTTATTGCGCTCCGATAAGCTACATCGTGCTAGGACATATGATGAATTTAAAACTGAATTTCTGAAGAAATTTTCTGGAGGTATGAACTTCTTGCCAGGTATAATTCCAGAATTACATAAAATTGTAGATCTTGTAAGGGAGCACACTACAAACCATGTGCTCAGTGAAATAACTGCTGATGTCTCCACAATCAAGAGAACCCTATTAGCTACTCTGGAGAATTCTAAGTGGATAACAGATGATGGAAAGATGTCCCCAGACCTCGTCGTGGACATCATTGGTTATGTAGCTGCCTTGTGTAAATTACCTGATAGAACCCTTAAGATCGCCAAAACAATCGCGTACATCCCTGGAATGTGCTTACTAGACTTAATGAACGAGGTAGAGATGCAGTGCAGTAAAGCAGGTGTGGTTGACACACATGCACATTCTGGTAGAATCAGGGTACCTGAGACAGTATCAGCTGTGAAAACATCAACACCGACCCCAAACAGAGAACAAAATCGATCGCGACCTGAAATGAGGCAGTCCAAACAGACAAAGACGCCTAGACCTCGTTCCCACACGCCTTCCTACAGGCAGTTTCATAAGTTTTCGCGCAGCCCGAGCAGGTCTCGCGCTATAAACAACACTTTTTATGGGAAATCACCTCGTAGGTCACAGTCAAGGGATAGGTCCATTCTGTGTCATTACTGTGCAAAACCAGGACACACAAGGTATGAATGCTTTATCAAGGCAAAAGAGGATAATCAAAAGACACAAGGGTTTGGTCCTTACTGTAGGCATCATAGATACCAAGGGCACTGGACTAGTGATTGCAAAACAGTAGAAAAAATTGTGTCTATGTTCAAATCGGGGGAAGACCAAGTCATGACAAAAAACGAACAAACGTAAAGATGAACAAGGTTAAACTTCACATAGGAGGCATGTTGGGAAATGAGTGTATCTTGATACCAGCTGTATGTGAGGATCAAAACGTTTCCTTATTTTTAGATACAGGCTCTCCAGTGAACTTAATAACACATGAAGAACTAAATAGAATTCTTAAAAATAAAAAGAAAGTAACTTTTCTGGATGAAGCTGATTTAGAATTAAACACAGTAGATGGACAAGAGATTACAGTGAAGGGTATGATAAGATTAAATCTCAGTTTCACAGAAACTACAAGACCATTCTCTGCATTGTTCTATATCGTTGAAAACTTAGCAATTAAAGCTCATATGTTACTGGGCTTAAGATCCATGAGAACTGAGAACATAACTATACTCCCACAAATGAATGGAATAGACTTTGATAATGAATTTATAGAGGAAATACTTTCAGAGCCCTCACCGATTGGTAGAAGAGAGCCAAAAAGAATTGGTAATATTAAAGGCTTTAACAAACATACACAAACAGATGAGTGTATAGATCCACTTACACCAGCAACCCCATCCTCCAGAATTAGTGACCCAGATAACAGTACTGATTTATCAATTTTTCCAGCCCATCTCACTAATGATTTGGTTATACCACCTAATTCATACATGAAGGTTACCATAAAGAGCAAATTACGGAATAGTACTGTTCTTGTCTTAGAAGAATTATGTAAAGTAAAAGGATTGTCAGTAGAAAACGCATTATGTCATACGAACGACGAAGGGCTAACTCAGATATTCATTATTAATCACATGAATGGGGAAGTTCAGTTGAAGAAGGGAACTTGCATAGTTAATATTGAAAAATGTTTAGCCCCTGTGAAGGAAATAAATATTGGTGGAGTAACAAGTGAGATAAAATCTACGGATAGAGAAAGAATAAAAGAGAATTTAATTCACTCAGGTGAATTTGACGAAGAAAATGATTTGTTATCCCTGCTAGAAACACACAGGGACACCGTAGCCTTGCCCGGAGAACGATTAGGGTGTACTAACTTGATTAATCACATGATTAATGTGCACCCAGAAACACCACCAATTTTCGTACCAGCTTATCGCATACCACACTCCCAACGTACACTTGCAAATCAGTATGTCGATGAAATGTTAAAGCTTGGAATTATTGAGCCTTCAGTTTCTCCGTGGAACGCTCCCCTTTTCTTTGTGCCCAAGAGAAATGGAGAAATGCGTGCGGTAGTAGATTACCGTAAACTAAATAATCACACAATCCCTGACAGATTTCCCATGCCATTGCTAAGTGATGTTCTACAGAATATTGGTCCTGAGAATAATATATTCTCGACCATCGATCTCCTAAACGGATACTATCAGATTCCGGTATCTCAGGAGTCACGTAAATACACTGCCTTTTCAACAAACAGAGGCCATTATCAATATACAAGAATGCCAATGGGACTGAGGACAGCCCCCGGTACGTTCCAGCGTCTTATGAATTACGTATTGTCCGGAATTTTAGGACAAGGAATATTTGTTTATCTTGACGATATTATTATCGCAACGAAGAATATTAAGGATCATCTCAGGAAATTAGACTTACTCTTACAAAAGCTTAGTGATGCTGGATTAAAAATTAAACTTTCTAAATGCAAATTTTGCTTTAAGGAAATAAATTTCTTAGGCCACAAATTAAGCTCTGATGGTATTCACACCACTGATGACAAAATACAGGCAGTGAGAGATTTTCCTGAACCCACTACGACTGACGAAGTTAGACAATTTTTAGGTCTGGCTGGGTACTATAGGTCCTTCGTACCACAGTTCTCTCATATAGCCTTCCCTTTATTCCAACTACTCAAAAAAGATGCTGTATTCCAATGGGAAGAAGAACAAAAAAGGGCATTTAACAATCTAAAAATTAAACTAACGAATGCACCTTGTTTAGCATATCCAGATTACACGAAATCATTTCTTATTTGTACAGACGCATCAGTTAAAGGATTAGGGGCTGTACTGATGCAGGAAGATAAAAGAGGAAAGAATCAACCAATTGCATTTGCCAGCAGACAAACAAGAGGTGCGGAGAAAAATTATAGCACTACAGACTTAGAGGCACTTGCAGTGATTTTTGCATTACAAAAGTTTCGAGATTTGGTATATGGTTACGAAATCCACTTATTCACCGACCATAAACCACTGGTGGGTATGTTTAAAGAAAAACTCCTTTCTGGGAGGAGAGCAAGATGGAAATGTACGGTTGAAAACTACAATGTACAAATACATTATATACAAGGTAAAATGAATATAGTAGCTGACGCATTATCTAGGAACCCGAACACAATTCAGGTTGCGGCGTTAGATCTCAAAGGAAATATCCCAAACCACGAGGATATCGCAAAGGCACAAAGACTTGACCCAGTATGGTCAAAAGTAATATACAAGTTAGAAAGTGGAGATGACATACAATTACCCAAACTGCATGTCCCACTTGAACAATTCACAATGGTCAATAATACATTATACAAAATTAACTCTAAACAACCAAAACGCCAAAGAAATACTAACCAGTTGGTAGTACCTAATGACATGATACCCCAAGTATTACGAATGATACACGACAGCCCACATGCAGGACACCCTGGAAAGGATAAGACATTCAACCAAGCCCAGCTATTATATTACTGGCCTTCATTACGAAGAGATATACACAATCATATAGACAGATGCGAATCATGTGCGAAACACAAAGGATACCCAATCACACCTGCACCGATGGGTAATTACCCAGTACCACATCAACCATGGGACGTTGTCGCTGTTGATTTACTCAAGATGCCATTATCATACAATAATAACCTATACTTATTCGTAGCAACGGATCATTTTTCCCGTTATGTCATTTTAGCTCTAATTAAAGATAAGACAGCAGAGACAGTAGCAAAGGCAATAACAGATAATGTAATATGTCGCTTTACTACCCCAAAGGTATTAATAAGTGATAATGGAGGAGAATTTAATTCTGAGATCTTACAAGAAATATGTAAACAATACAACATTAAAAAGGTTAACGTTTTGGCCTATCACCCAGCATCGAATGGGTTGGTAGAGAGACAAAATAAAAAGGTATTAGATGTGCTACGACACATTCTCAGTGAAAATTATGCAAGCTGGGATGATTGGATTCCCAGAGTAGAGGCCTCCATTAATGGGTCTATAAATAAATCCATTGGTGACACACCACATTTCATTATATATGGCACAGATAAAAAATTACCATATGAGCTCCTAGAAGGTGACAGCATGCCTATATACAATTACGATGATTACTCTAAACTCCGTTTACGTGAATTCCAGGACATACACAAAAGAGTGCAAAAACAATTAACGATGTCCAAGGAAGAAATGACGGAGGCATTTAACAAAAAGGCAAAAGATTCACCTATCAGCTTAGGAGACATTGTTTACGGAGTCATTCATACGAGAGACAATAAATTATCCCCTAAATTTGAGGGCCCATACAGAGTAATTAACATAAAGGCAAACAAAGTTTTAATTAAGTCACTTTCAAGTGGCGAGGAAAAACAAGTTCATATTGACCATTTAAAACGAGTTTCAAGGGAATTATCACATAATTATTCAGCCTCGGATACAACCGAACAGGTGAACGTACCTCAAGAAACCAAGCAAGAACACAACAATGATTACAAAAAGAAATTAAGGTCATATACCAAACAATCGAACATAGGTGCAACTATTCCAATGAAATCTACAGTACATCATTTACGGGAATTAAATATCGATTTAAACTCCTTCTATAAATGAAATAACAGCCAACCGTAACGCACATCATCACTATCATCAACCACAGCTTTATAGGAAATTAATAGATTTTTTTTTTTTTTCGGTAGGTTACGATGAAGGGACTTATGCTATGGATTCTCCTTTACATAGTAAGAGTATATGCGCACCTAGACCCCAAGCATATAGTACGACAAGGATGCCTCATAGCTCCAACGGCCACGACTACAATCGTCAAGGACGTCATGAGTACTGAAATAAGTCTAGATTACTTGTATGACTTACCTACTTATATAGAAAGACTTGCGACGCCGATGCGAACTCTGGACTTCAAGATAGGGAATTATGTTTCACAATCACATATCACCAAGGAAGTGGATGAAATGGTGAAGTTAGCGAAATGGAAACTAGAACAGGCGAAGTCAACTATGCTCGTCATGATCCAAGATCTCCCATCTTATGGAACAGAGGTGCTGAGCGACAGGAACAACATCACACGTACTCGCCAAAAGCGCGGTTTGTTCGATCTGGGCGGCGCAATTCTTGGGAACATCTTTGGATTGGCTACAGAGGATGACCTTAAAGAAATAAACAAAAAATTTAATAAGATAGCTCAGGTACTAACATACCAAGATAAATTCATCACAGGACAGAACTCAGCAATGAAAACAATTGTGAAAAATCTGAAACAAGCAGAAAACGTAGCTCTCGAGAGTATAGATAAAATAAATAACTTGGAGGGTAACGTTACCCTTTTCCAGCACTTCTCCATCATCACAGAACATATTGACACGATTCTACTACAATTAGAGAACACTAGAGATCATTTCAGGGCACTTATGCAAGGAATTTCGAATGCTGGTGATGGCAAGATCACAAATGACTTACTCCCAGTTCATGAGCTACGTCAGATAGTTAGTCAAGGCATACATACACATAAATTGAAGCCATTGTTCCGCAGTAGGGAATTTATGCAATATTACCCGTACTTGGAAGCAACACTAACACCAACATCAGTGATAGTTCATGTACCATTCATCACGGAAGACCTGTTCACAGTATACCAAATACACCCCTTCCCCTATAGAAACAACAACACTTTAGTCATCATCAACATCAACACAGACACCGAACTCATCATGGTCTCCAAGAGACGAGACACTGTCACTTTCGCAAGTGAGTCAACGATTGAGCGAAAGTGCCGCACATCCTTACATGCTGTTCATCTTTGTCCTGCGTACATTTTCACGTTTCAGCCTACTGATACGGTCCCTTGTGAAATGGCTATCATCAGCAATAACAATATTCATCATCATTGCAACTTCACTTTTGCTCCAGATAAACTTGTACACCATCAACGCATTGGACACTCGCAGTTTTTTTATTTCCCTCATAACACATCAGTTTACATAGTCTGTCCAGATATACCACCATCTCATACATCGGCCTCAGGATTATACATAGCACCAGACTACTGTGCGGTATTTACACCATCCATGTCTACTTTTTCCACCATCAATCACTACGCCATTATCAACCATACACACAAACATTTCCACCCACTGCCTGATATGGACTTAAACATGAGCACAAGTATTAAGCTGACTTCACCTAAGTTTGAAACTATGCAGCTGATCAATGAAACAATGAAGCCCTGGGAAGATTTGAGTTTGAGTATGTTCAACCCATATTATGTGTATAGCCAAGCACCTTCTGTCTTCATAATTATCTGCATTGTGGTTGCAGTATTGCTGTTGGCCATGCACAGAATGCATGCAAGAATTGCTAATTTGGAGTCATTGTTTAGTGGGGGGAGAGTTAACATCACAGTTAACCACCCTGAATGAAGTGTATATATTTTGTATATAGTATTAATTATATATATAAAAAAAAAAAAAAATAAAAATAATAATAATAATAATAATAATAACACAAAGAAGAATGACCCATATATGACAAACCAGTACCATTATCTTTGAATGAAATATTAATAACTCTTACAATAATCTTAATTTTAAACTATTTTTATTCTTGCATGTATGCATTTCACTATAATAACCCAAGTACATACTGTATTACAGTTAAATAATTTACTTTAATGCATTTATTCCAATATGTATTCAACTTATTTAAAATGTAATATTACTGAATAATCACTATTTACTATGAATAATATATGTATACAATATTCATACAATTATGTTACTTTACAATATTATGTATTTCACTTAATTAGCTTATAAGTTCATATGTAGTATGTATTAATATATTATAACTATTAAATGTCGATGGTACGTCATTTTCGCGCGGCCGAGCAAATATAGGACTACATAATAGATAGATAGATAAATAGATAGATAGAGAGACAGATAGAAGCAGGAAGTCAAATGATGAGAAGGTGTTGTGTTTGCGAGAAGCGAGCAGCGCTAAACGCTTACACGGGGGAAAGCTGACGACAGCGGCCAGTAAGGAGATGATTCAGTTAGCTGTCAGCAGTCCTCTCGTGAGAAAGTTCTGTTGCCATGAGGAAGATACGTGACACACACACCCTACTACACGAGATTTTAGGAAAGAGAGTTTAGAAGGAGACAAGCGACCCTAGAGAGAGGTCGAGACGGAGATTAGCTTTAGAACAGAGAGAGAGAGAGAGAGAGATAGCGAGACAGGGAGGTAGCTACCCAGGACTTATACTATTATACCTGTTTAATATTTCCAAGACAAATAAAAATAGTCCCATACTATTCTTTACCTCTCCCGTCACTACATGACATCTGGTGGGGAAACTACTACAAGATATAAAAGCCGCTCGACCACAAGTCTAAAATATACTTCTCTACAATTAACTACAAAGTCTTTATGACACTGTACTACTGCTGTTGGAGCCTGTGGCAGTGTGGGGACTGGGACGTAACTAAGTGAATTTTTCTCTTTGAAAGTTGGGTTGAAACAGGGATGTGTCATGTCTCCATGGTTGTTCAAGCTGTTCATGGATGGGGTAATAAAAGAGGTACAAGGTAGGGTAGTGGATGTTGGAGTGGCCCTGGTGAGAGAGGATGGTGTCTGGAAACTCCCTGTACTGTTGTTTGCAGATGATACTGTGTTGTTGAGTGAAGACGAAGGGGAGCTGCAAGGCTTGGTGGATGAGTTTGGGAGATTTTGTAAGAAACGGAATCTAAAGGTGAATGTAGAGAAGAGTAAAATGATGGTCTTTGAGAGAGGTGAAGTCAGTGAATGTACAGCGAGGTTGGATGGTGAGGAATTGGAAAATGTGAGTACGTTTAAGTACTTGGGTAGTGTGATGAGTAAGGATGGAGGTTTGGAGGGTGAAGTGCTTGAAAGGGTACAGCAGGGAAGAAAGGTTGCTGGTTCTTTGAAAGCAGTGATAAGAAACAGGGAAGTGAGCATGGAAGTGAAAAAGTTACTACATGACAGTATTGTGATACCAACTCTAACGTATGGAAGTGAAGCTTGGACGTTGTTGGAAGGACACAAGTCAAGAGTGAGAGCAGTGGAAATGAGTTATTTAAGAGGAGCCTGTGGAGTCACATGGAGAGACTGGCTGACGAATTAGGATATAAAGAAGCGTTGTGGTGTGGATGTGGATGTGATAGGAAGCGTTATGAGGAACACACTGAGGTGGTTTGGCCATGTGGAGAGGATGGAGGGTGAAAGACTGACGAAGAGAGTGTATGTGAGTGAGGTGGAGGGGGGGAAGAGGGAGGGGGAGGCCGAGGATGAGATGGAGGGATGGGGTGGAGAGGTATATGAGAGAGAGGGGTGTGAGTTGGGAGCAGGTCAGTGAAATAGCGAGGGACAGGGCGACTTGGAGGCGATTTGTTTGTGGCCACCCCAAACGGGACTGAGGCGTCTGGCAATATATATATATATATATATATATATATATATATATATATATATATATATATATATATATATATATATATATATATATATATATATATATATATATATATATATATATATATATATATATATATATATATATATATATATATATATATATATATATTGTTATGCTCTGTTTTCTTAGGGCGACTTCTCGTCGTTAGAACACTAGCTACTGAGCTTTGGTTCTCTTTCGAGACCGGAACTAGAATACACAGCAAGAGGAACAGGGCATAAAAACTCAGCTGACCAAACTTACACGTATATTACGTTAGTTACAATCAGAATATGTACAATATTAATAATATACACAAATCAGGTTAAGAGGACACAGTTGAACTAGTTGACTTTGGTCTGGGCTGCTGTGGGTCTGGGCTGCCTTACAGGTTATGCCCGGGTGTGAGAGGTAGCTCGTCAGGCATGTCCTCAGCGGGGGGACACGGGACTACTGTTGGGGGCTGGGTCATCCGGAATGGGCTGCTGGTCGGCATGGAGGGAGGCCCCTCCCTAGTGGAGCCTCGGTGGGGAAGGAGGTCCTCTGGTCTGGGGCCGAACAAGGTGAGCAGGTGTGCTTGTCTCCGCCTGGTCCTGGAGGAGGACTGCCTGCTAGCAGGGCTGGGGAGGTCATGCCTCGGAGTCCTAGGGGTGCCCCTGGGCGTCTGGGGGCTGCAGTCTCTACCGGGTCGACCCGCCATCAGGAGCTGCCTGTGGTGTCCCTTGCTTGTAGAGTCCATCAGCTGAGGGCGTCGCCCGGGTACTGGCTGCAGGGCACTGATCCCCAGGCTGATGATGGGCCCTCACCAAGGCTCCTCCAGCTGCAACTCCTTGGGAGAACTGCACTTGTGGGGAGAGAGAAAAAGGCGTCCCACTCGGCCTCAGGATGGGTGGTGGGCCAAGCCAGGGCCTTCCTCCAGAGGGGTAGTCACAAGGGCAGTGGATGAAGGGCGTATGGTGGCCGTCACTGCAGTTCCACAGGCCATTGAGACAACAGCCGAAGAGCAGACGGTGGCCATCTCTTCCTTCCCATTGCAGATGGTGGCCGTCACCGTGGTACCACTCCCTGAGGAGGTACCAGATGAAGGGCGTACGGTGGCCATCCCTTCCTTCCCGGTGCGGATGGCGACTGTCACTGTGGTTCTAACTTTCTTGGGGTTGTCAGCTGAAGAGCAGACAGTGGCCGTCACCACGGTGCCGCAGGGGGCAAAAGCCGAAGACCGGATGGTGGCCGTCACCTCAGTGCTGCATGGGACTGTACTAAGGCAAGTCCCACCCCAATCCTGGTGAGGGCTGGCCCGGCTGCAGTGTAGTCTGCCGGGGTGGTGTTCCTGCATGTGGCTGCATTGCGGGGAAGAGGGGCGCAGGGTCTTGGGGGACATAGGCCCGTCTCTCCTGGACCTTATTAGCTCCCTATGTGCCTCCCCATGGTCTCCTGGGGTGGGTGTTGGGCTTTGGGTCCTCCCTGGGGTGGGTTTTGCGACACCCCTCCTTGGTCTTCCTGTGGGGGTGGGCATTATATATATATATATATATATATATATATATATATATTGTTACCGAACAGAGAAAGATGATGTACACTTTAAGTGAGAATACTAAAAATCACTACTGTCCCGTAAAGTTCCAGGTTCAAAACAAAAGAGTTAGGTAAAATTACAAGTTAAAGTTTAATGCACAAACTAACAACAAAACATTCAGGACTCATTAGGATAATGTAATGGCAAAAAACAGGTTAAATATATGGTTAACTGCAATAGCCTCTATTAACATGAAATTAGCAAGAGTAAATTTATCTAAGTCAGCCCTGATAAAATGAAAATACACTGGGTAATGCTCAGTTAATGCAAGATAAATTATTACAGATACAAAATAATATTAAAACTGGCTGACAAAATGAATCCTACATAAATTACAAAAAAAAACTCACTAGGCCTACAAATCAACACCTTATGCTATACAGTACAAGAACAAAATGCAATAACACTTATACTCAAATTACACAGCTGCTAGATGGTTGGAGACTTCCTGAGCACTCAATAATAACTGTACAGGGGAGGACAGAGATGTGAACAAAATGAGGAGTAGATCTAAGTGGCAATGATGCAGAGACTGAGCTCATTATATAGGGGCCAGCAGAGCTTGATACAACTTGTAAGAAGGATGCGCAAATGAAGCCATGGGGACAAAGAGTTGACAATCCCGCTCTGAACAACATAAAGAACGACTTACTCTACTATAACGGTAGAAGGCGGGGACTGAGGCAGAACACGCTCGTGATCAAACATGCAGCATACTGTGCGTTAAAATTACACAAAGGATGATGAAATCATAGGCTATGTAACACCTCCCCACAAAGAAAAAGAAATTTACAAAAGAAATTTCTTATTACTCTAAAACAATCTGTCTAAAGTCTAGATAAGCAATCTGCAATAACATTTTCTTTCCCCTTGACATGTTGTATGTCTAATGAATACTCCTGAAGAAGTAGACTCCATCTTGTCAATCTCTGATTTTTATCTTTAAACTTACTAAGGAATTTCAGTGGGTTATGATCGGTATAAATGACTATGGGGTCAAAACCAGAACACAAATAAAATGAAAAATGCTATAAACCCAAAATCAAGGCCAAAAGCTCTTTCTCAATAGTTGAGTAGTTCTTTTGAGGTGGAGTGAACTTCTTACTGTAATATGATACAGGGTGTTCAATACCCTGATCATCCTCTTGCAGCAAAACAGCCCCAGCTCCTGTATCACTTGCATCAACAGCCATCTTAAAAGGCTTAGCAAAATTTGGAGTAGCGAGCACTGGCTGACTTAATAGAATAGCTTTAAGTTTGTTGGAAGAGGATTCACAGTTATCGGTCCATACAAATTTAACTCCCTTTTTCAGTAGGTCTGTAAGTGGTGATACAAGAATAGAAAAGTTAAGAACAAATCTCCGGTAATAACCTACCATTCCCAAAAATCTTTGTAGCTCTTTCCTACTTTTAGGTCTGGGAAGATCACTCATAACCTGAACCTTAGCTGCTGGCGGTGCAACATGTCCATCACCAATTACGTATCCAAGGTACTGAACTTTAGCTTGACCAAACTCACACTTTAATAAATTAGCTACAAGATTAGCATGAACCAAACGATCAAGAAATTTACTGACATGGCATAGGTGATCTTTCCAGTTGTCACTGAAGATTAATACATCATCAATGTAAACAACACACCCTGCCAAACCCTCTGTTACAACATTCATGAGCTTCTGAAATGTGGCTGGTGCATTCTTCATACCATACAGCATTACAGAACATGCAAAAGCCTTTCCTAGTGTTACAAAACATGAGATCTCCCTAGCACGTTCAGTCATAGGTACTTGCCAGTATCCCTTTAACAAATCAAACTTACTTATGTACCTAGCCTTTCCGATCTTGTCTATGCAATCTTCCACACGAGGGAGAGGGTAAGTGTCTGTTTTGGTTATCTGATTAACACGTCTGTAGTCAATGCAAAGCCGCTGTGACCCACCTGGCTTAGGGACTAGAGTTACAGGAGAACTCCACTCACTCTGACAGGGCTCAATCATCTTGTGGTCCAACAGGTAGGCAAGCTCCTGTTGGATAAGAGGAACTTTCACTGGGTTCACACGGTAAGGAGGCAATTTAATTGGCTTTACGTCTCCAACATCGACATCATGCATCAACACAGTGGTTCTTCCTGGAGTGGCATGGAACACTTGCGGGTACTCCTGCAGTAATGCCGAAAACTCCTGCCTTTCCTCGGGAGGTAGATGAGAAAGCTTAGTCTGGAGATCATTCATGATATCAGAATTCTTCCCCAAACTATCACTCAGGCTCATACTGCATGGGAGAGCTTCACTTGCAGACTCGGGTAGAACAGCTACAGTGCAGACTGGATTATTTTCGTCCCGCCTGTGATATAACTTTAGCATGTTGATGTGACATAGTTGCTTGTTCTTTCTACGATCTGGTGTGGCGATGACATAGTTGACATCACTGAGTTTCTTCTCCACGAAATAAGGACCACTAAACTTGGCTTGAAGAGGTTGCCCATGAACCGGTAGCAGAATCAAAACCTGATCTCCTGGCTGAAAGTGGCGTAACCTGGACTTCTTATCATACCAAGTCTTCATCTTCTCCTGAGCAGCTCCTAAATTCTCTCTCGCCAACTGTAAAGCAGTGGACAGCCGTTCTTTGAACTTCATCACATACTCCAGCAGGTTGACGTCATCTTCCTCCGACAGCCAGCATTCCTTGAGTAGCTTAAGGGGTCCTCTTACTTCATGGTCAAACAGTAGTTCAAAGGATGAGAAGCCCTGTGATTCATTTGGAGATTCTCTTGCGGCAAATACAACGAATGGAAGACCTTTATCCCAGTCTTTCTGATGTTCCAAACAGTATTTCTTGAGCATCGATTTGAGTGTTTGATAATATCTCTCCAACGCTCCTTGGGTCTGGGGATGGTAAGCTGAAGACGTGATCTGGGTGATGCCCAACTCTTTCAGAGACTGCTTGAAAACATTCGACATGAAATTACTTCCCCGATCTGACTGTACCTCTTTGGGCAGACCAAACTTTGTGAAGAACCCTAGCATTTCCTTAACCACGTTCTTTGCTGAGATATTTCTAAGTGGAATGGCTTCAGGATAACGAGTAGCCATATCAATCAGGGTCAACACATAAGAAAATCCTGAAGAAGTCTTGGGAAGAGGGCCCACAATATCCAACAACACACGGGTGAAAGGCGCCTCAAAAGGAGGAATGGGAACTAGAGGTGCAACCTTTTCGGTCTGATTACACTTCCCCACAACTTGACAGGTGTGACAAGACTTACAATACCAGGAAACATCCCTGAAGATACCTGGCCAGTAGAAGTGTTTCAAAATGCGTGCCACAGTCTTCCTCACTCCAAGGTGTCCTGCCAAACTGGAATCATGAGCCACTCTAATGATATCCTGCCTACAAACACGAGGGATGACAACTTGACGTACGACCTCCCATTCACAGTCGGCTGATGCTGTTGGGGGTCTCCACTTCCTCATAAGTACTCCTGACTTTACATAATAACAAGTAGAAGCACCAGCTGACTCTTCTTCACTGTAAGCAGAGTTAGCTAGACCTTTCAAATCAGGGTCAGCAACCTGCAACTCAACCAACTCTTGACGAGACAAATTATCAACACTACGGGGTACTGCCTCATCTGGTGAGTGGTCCAAATTAGCAAGAAAAGTGTCAGCTAGGATAACATCATCATCATCATTATCCTCTAAATCACCAGTAACTTTAGACTTAGCCCTAGTGACAGCACATGCAGGGAACACATCAGGGACATCACAATCCTGGGACGCAGCCATTGGCTCACTAGACAACTGAGGAGCTGGACACACTTGACTTCCACCAATATCATTTCCAAGTAAGAAAGTTACACCTGACATTGGGAGTGTCTCAACCAACCCAACCATAACGGAACCATTAACAAAACCAGACTCTAAATTCACTCTGCACAGAGGGACAGAGAAGTAATTATTCCCTACACCTTGTAAGATTACAGTTTCATCAGAGGAATTAACATTAGAGCCTAGAACACTGGTCAGCATAAGGGATTGGGAAGCACCTGTATCACGATATATTTTAACTGATTTCCTGTCATTACTGTCCAGAGGACTGACAAAACCATCAGACAGGAAATTAGCACATGAACTCTTGAGAGTGTCACCCACGTTACTGCTCAAAAGAGGAGCTCCATCATGAGAATTTAAGTTACCCCTCAAAGCAGGTTCAGTTAACTCAGTTAAAGAATTCTGGGAACTCTCAAGAGTGGACACTAGACCAATTGACTGAATATTTAAAGACTCCTTTTTGTTCACATCACGCTGTCTCCTGAAACATTTCTCCGTAGTATGACCAAGCTTACTACAATAAGTACATTTACTTTTCTGAAATCTAGAGGTGAAGCTGGTATTTACTTCCTGAGAAACATCATCTTTATGCTCTTTCCTGTTACCTGTACTCTGAGTAGAGGCAACGTACTTACTCTCAGCTTTCCCTTTTTCTTTAGAATATCTCTTGTGAGTGAGAACATATTCATCAGCTAAAACTGCAGCATCAGACAAATTATCTATTCTTCTCTCATCAAGATATAGGCTTACATCTTTATAAATACACCTCTTGAAGTCCTCCAGCAAAATCATCTGCTTAAATTTACCAAAATCAGAATCCACATTCTTAGAATTTAACCACTGCTCTAACAGATCTTCTTTGATTTTTGCATACTCAACATGGGATTGCTTATCTTGCTTGTAAGTTGTCCTAAATTTTACTCTATAGGCTTCAGGAACAAACTCATAGGCCTTAACCCCTTAACCGCGGGGCGTCACTTTCGTGACGCTTGGGAGCAAGGGATCATACCGCGGGGCGTCGCTTTTGTGATTCTGTGTTATTTTGAATTCACCCGGGCTTCCAAGTGGGGGCTTGTATCATGTATCAGTACTGCCAATGTCCAACACTAGTCAGCACTCCTAATCTCATCTGTACTCCCATCCATTGTTGACAATTTAGCCATTTCTCCCCGTTCTTGACTCCCCTCCCTACCCCCCCTCCATTACCCTATCCTCTCGCCTGCCCGGCCGTGCTACGCTAAGTAAATCTTCCCTGGAATTTTTCACTGATTTCATCCATTGAAATAAGCCCTATGTCCTATTCTTATACCAAATAATATATACAAGAAAGAAATAAGGTAAGTGAGAGTGCCATACACCTGGAATTGGCTAATTATCACCTGACAACATCTCACGTGCACTCGTTCGCTAATTTTCGCTGTTTTTTTCCCCTTGAAATATGCCGTATAATCTATTTTCGTAATAAATATACATGTAAGGAGGGAAGGGAGAAGCCTAAGTGATATTTACATTCACCTGGAACTACCTAATTTATAATGTATTGTCTAGATTTCCTTCCAATCATATCAGTGCTAGACAAAGCTGTTTCAAGATCTAACATTGGTAGCTCTGAATATATATCTTCTAAGTAGGCCTCTAATCTATTTTCGTAATAATTATACACGTAAGGAGGGAAGGGAGAAGCCTAAGTGATATTTACATTCACCTGGAACTACCAAATTTATAATGTATTGTCTAGATTTCCTGCCAATCATATCAGTGCTAGACTTAGCTGTTTCAAGAACCAATATTGGTCTATCTATCTATCTATATACCTAGGCTGCTTCCCCCAAGGAAAGGGAGGTAGCCGAGACAGGACGACTCACTCTCCATTTACTCATCCATTCAAACACATTCATTCGCATCTTAGCCCCAAAGGGGAGAACGGACAGATCCTCACCGCATCACACCGCACAAGGGTCAACTGCGCAATGCAAGCAGTGACATCCACAGCAGGGCCCGACAGCAGAACTGGTTTACCCCTGCCACATCATAACAGACCCATCCCCTTACCCGCACCTGACCTGACTAGCTGATCAGACCAAATGCGGGAGAATATCCCCTCAGGGCTGCGTCATCACTTATTCATTCACAATTTCTCTCCATTTATTTCTGTCACGCACAGCCACTCTTCCTTGCTCAACAGACATCCCTCTCGCATCCAGCGCTCTCTTCACACTGTCCATCCATCCTATTCGTGGTCTTCCTCTCAGTCTTACACCTCTCACATCAGATCTAGTTATCTTTTTCACCAATCGCTCATTATCCATTCTCTCCATATGCCCAAACCATTGCAACACCCTCTGCTCAACTCTACCAGCCATCTCCCGAATAACTCCAGTTCTCCTTCGCACTTCATCATTTCGCACTCGATCCATACGCGTCACTCCACACATACTCCTCAGACATCTCATCTCCATTACATTCAAACTTTTCCTCTCTGCTACACCCATATTCCATGTTTCAGCCCCATATAACGCAGTCGGTACCACAACACCCTCATACAGCCTTCTCTTTACATCCATTCTAAGCGAACGACATTTAAACACTTTTTTCATTCCTCCCAGCACCTTTCCTACTTCATTAATTCTAAACTTCACTTCTGCATCTATTCTTCCATCCACAGCAACATGTGACCCTAGATATTTAAAACAATCTACCTCCTCAAGCAACTCACCATTCAAAACTATATTCATCCCCCTACCATCTATCAACCTAGTACACTTCATCACTTTACTCTTATTCTCATTTACTTTCAATTTCCTCCTTTCACACACCCTTCCAAACTCCTCTACCAACTGTCTCAATTTCTCCTCTGAATCAGTCACCAATGCAGTATCATCTGCAAACAGCAGTTGCTTCAGATTCCACTCTCCTCCATCAACATTTACCAGACTCAGACCACCTAAAACTCTTGCATTCACCTCCCTTACAACACCATCCATGTAAATATTAAACAACCAAGGCGACATCACACATCCCTGTCGCAGCCCCACTCTCACGGGAAACCAATCACTCACAGCATTTCCCACTCTTACACACGCTCTACTATTTACATAAAAACTTTTCACCCCTTTTAGTAACCTACCATCAAGTCCATACAATCTTAAAACAGTCCACAAAGCCTCCCTATCAATTCTATCATACGCTTTCTCTAAATCCATAAATGCCCAAAACACATCCTTGCCTTTCGCTAAATACTTTTCACACACTTGTCTCACAGCAAACACCTGATCAACGCATCCCCTCCCTCTCCTAAAGCCACACTGCTCATCACTAATCACTCCCTCTGTACCCTCTCTAACTCTCATAATTAACACTCTACCATACACTTTACCTACAACACTCAACAGACTTATACCCCTAAAGCTAGTACATTCATACTTATCACCCTTGCCTTTATACAACGGGACCACACAAGCACTTGCCCAGTCAATTGGCACCATACCTTTCTCAAAGCACACATTCAATAATCTTACTAACCAGTCAACAATAGTCACTCCACCACCCTTCAGGCATTCCACAGCACACCCATCCATACCTGCAGCTTTCCCTGTTTTCATCTCCTTTACTGCCTTCTCCACTTCCTCCTTCGTGATCAAAGAATCATTCAACTCTCCCAACACATTTATTCCTTGCACCCTTCTATCTGCCACAATCTCAGCCACGTTTTCCTCCTCTACATTTAACAATCTTTCAAAATACTCTGCCCATCTCTTCCTTACTGCATCCATCTCAATTAACATCCTTCCATCCTCTGCTTTTACTCGTTCTTCCTTCCCAGACTCTCCCTTTCGCACCCTTTTCACCTCCTTCCAAAACATTTTCTTATTCTGTTGAAAATTCTCTGTCAGCCGCCTACCCCACCTCTCATCTGCTGCCACTTTAGCATCACGCACAGCCCTTCTCGCTCTATTCCTCTTTTCCTTATACCTCTCATATGACATCTCATCCTTCCTCTGCAGCCACACTTCATATGCACGTCTCTTCTCAGCCACAGCCATACTTACTTCCTCGCACCACCATTCACTTCCTTTTCTTACACCACCACCCACACGTCTCACACCACACACCTCTTCTGCATGCTCCACCACAGCACTCTTAAACAACTGCCATTCCTCCTCCACGCTGCCATTTTCCCGATCTTTCACTGCGTTCCACTCATCTTTCAATTTCTCCTGATACTCTATCTTTTTCTCTCTTTTATCCAACTCACTCACTTTCAAAACCTCCCTGCCACACCTAACCCTCCTAGCTCTCACCCATCTCTTACCTACTCTTAACTTTCCCTCCACCAGGTAGTGGTCAGACATACCTCCACCCTCCCCTCTCAGAACTCTCACATCCAACAATCTTCCTATTACATTCCTAGACACAACCACATAGTCCATCAAGGCTCTATCAACAACCCTTCCACCCTCCTGTCTCACCCATGTATACTTATAAATATCTTTCTTCTCAAACAGCGTATTCCCAATCACCATCTCTCGCTCAACACCCATCGCTATCATTCGTTCCCCATTTTCATTTCTTCCAGGCACACCATGCATACCAACTACGCCTTCAACTGCTACATTTCCCACTCTAGCATTCAGATCTCCCATCATTACCACATTCACATTCGCTCCAAAACTCTGCAGACACTCATCAACATCATTCCAGAAAGACTCCCTCTCTTGTTCATCCCTTTCACTACCAGGCCCATATGCACTCACAAACACCCACAACTCACGTTCAAATTTCGCTTTCACCCACATCAGTCTCGATGACACCTCCTTCCATTCAATCACACACTGCTGCACTTCCAATATTGGTAACTCTGAATAACCCCTAAGCAGGCCTCCACGCTGGCCCTCCGTTATCAGTTTACTCTCATCTTCCGAAGCAAGGGTACGTATGTTTCTTCTTGCTGACTTCAAGGCCTTTTTTCACCCCCATGCAAATGGCCCTGTGACTTTTACCCCCTACTAAACCTCGTGTGGAAAGAGGTAAAGGGCTGACAATTGATAAAAGAGTGACTACGATCTTTCTATTGAGTAAAACAGTGCAAGTGGAATTGTAAATAATGTGTAAATAATGTGTAAACAGCAAGTGAAAGTAATGAATGTAAATATATGTGAACAATGGAAAATAGTTTTATAAGTTATTTCAAGTGACAGTGCACAACACAGTGTAAATAAAATAGAAATGTAAATAACGTAAATAAAATAGAGAACGTAAATAGAAATGTAAATGAGTAGTATTATAAGAATACGAGTATATACCCTAGGAGTAATGAAAGTGAAAGTTTCACTCTAGCATGTCTGAATGCTATGAGTTATGAGAGTGAAGATGAAAGTGACATTCACTCTCAATGCCAGTATACAGGACGAGAAAGTGAATGCTACGTATTTTACTGAAAGAAATTGAATCCCTACAGTGACAATAAACTAATACTACTGAAGGAAACTTATGGATAAAGACTGTAGATATATATAAGTGTTATATAGTAATAGAAATATAAAGTGTGAGGGGTTTTATGAATAATAAATGACAGAGTAACAAAAGCGAACTAGTGCCAGTGCGACGATAAGATGCGCTCGTAATTTCCATTGCTTTCACAGTGTTTTTTTTTTTTTGAGTATGGATCCCAAACTACTTGAAAATTGTAGAATAGTGTTTATAGTGTTTGTATCTGGCTGTGGTAATCATATTACGGGTTGTCGGGAAGTGTAAAGTGGAGACGTCGTTACCCTACTTCAGAGGTCTCCACAAGTCCTATGGTAACCGACGAAGGCTCAACAATCATTCCAGGAGAAAGCTGAAGGTATGTGCCATAGGCATATTTAATTTTATTATTTTAGGACTAATAACTGATTTTTGGCAAATATTTTTTGAGAGTCTGTCAGAGCCCAAATAACTCCGCGGCACACGCAAGTCATTGGTAAACAAGCCCGCGGTGTAGGGGTTAAGAATCAAGCTCTTAACTACATCATAATTATGAGATTGATCCTGAGGCAAAGATGCATAAGTTACTTGAGCTTTACCGGTGAGAACAGTTTGAAGGAGTACTGGCCAATACTTTTTGGGCCAATTAAAACCTGTAGCTACCCTCTCAAACAACTGAAAATACTTTGTTAAATCAGATTCATTAAAAGGAGGGACAAGTTTAACATTTTTAGCCACATCAAAATCATCAGAGCTAGATGATCCAGTTCCACCTTGTTTCATGCGATACTCATGGTCTGCCTGAATCCTAGCAATTTCAACTTGTGCCTCAGCCTCCTTAGCTTTTGCCTGAAATTCAGCCTCCTTAGCCTGTGCTTGAAATTCAGCTTCCTTCACACGAGCCTCCTGCAGGACTAGCTGTAACTTAGCTAATTCAATCTGCGTTTGCTCATTTGGAGGAGTTACATTAAACAAGCTTTCATTAATCATGTCAACAATTTGATCTTTAGAATGATGAGAGCGAACAGCAATTCCCAATTGTTGAGCAACAAGCTTAAGTTCATTCTTTGTTCTGTTTTCTACATCACACACTGTTTGCACATTTGACAAAAAATCTTTGGCTTCATCAAGTGTAGTAATAGTAGACATCATGAATAAGTAACAGTCACAAAATATCAAGCAATATCCTTATGATAATATCCTGAATATCCTGATGAGAGGTCGCCAAATTTATGTTACGGAACAGAGAAAGATGATGTACACTTTAAGTGAGAATACTAAAAATCACTACTGTCCCGTAAAGTTCCAGGTTCAAAACAAAAGAGTTAGGTAAAATTACAAGTTAAAGTTTAATGCACAAACTAACAACAAAACATTCAGGACTCATAAGGATAATGTAATGGCAAAAAACAGGTTAAATATATGGTTAACTGCAATAGCCTCTATTAACATGAAATTAGCAAGATTAAATTTATCTAAGTCAGCCCTGATAAAATGAAAATACACTGGGTAATGCTCAGTTAATGCAAGATAAATTATTACAGATACAAAATAATATTAAAACTGGCTGACAAAATGAATCCTACATAAATTACAAAAAAAAAACTCACTAGGCCTACAGATCAACACCTTATGCTATACAGTACAAGAACAAAATGCAATAACACTTATACTCAAATTACACAGCTGCTAGATGGTTGGAGACTTCCTGAGCACTCAATAATAACTGTACAGGGGAGGACAGAGATGTGAACAAAATGAGGAGTAGATCTAAGTGGCAATGATGCAGAGACTGAGCTCATTATATAGGGGCCAGCAGAGCTTGATACAACTTGTAAGAAGGATGCGCAAATGAAGCCATGGGGACAAAGAGTTGACAATCCCGCTCTGAACAACATAAAGAACGACTTACTCTACTATAACGGTAGAAGGGGGGGACTGAGGCAGAACACGCTCGTGATCAAACATGCAGCATACTGTGCGTTAAAATTACACAAAGGATGATGAAATCATAGGCTATGTAACAATATATATATATATATATATATATATATATATATATATATATATATATATACTGTATATATATTTATATATATATATATATATATACATATATAATCATCTCATTTCATCAGCCGTTTGCGTGTCCACTGCAGGACCGTCCTATCCCGACAGAAGTGGGGACGATACAGCCAATGTATCTCTACCAAGTAGCTTTGGCTGTCTAGTAGAGATTATATGTAGGGTGAGATATGCTTGTAAATGTCATTGTAGTGTTGGAGTGGCTTTGGATGTGTGTGTAGTGTGAACCAAGTGTAACTGGGCAGCGCAAGCCAGCTGGATGCTAGCATACTTTATAGTATGCGACACTGGTTCAACCACAGCACCCCTTATGTCCGCCAATACGGTACATGGCCTGAAGAACACTCCCAAAGTTTATTACCCTTGCGGGGCGCGAACTCTCGTTCTTCAGTGTACGAAAACGCACACTTTACCACTGTACCACATATAATATATCCATCCATCCATCATCCAATCCTACATTGCCCCATGAGGAGCGTAGGAGCCTGGGGCTAAGCAGTTGGTCTCGACATTTAAGATGAGAGTGACCAGCAACACTCATCCCTGAGTGGCATTACATGAGCAATCAACCCCAACCAACCCTTGGATATAAACCTTCACCGGCTCAATCCGATTGGAGAGCAATAATTACTCACTAAACCACCAGGCGCCATATAATATATATATATATATATATATATATATATATATATATATATATATATATATATATATATATATATATATATATATATAGATGCATGTGTGTGTGTGTATTATTTTATTTTTTAGCGACAATTTCATGCTGAGGGAGGTAGAGACTAATGATGGCCAGGAAACCCAGCGTGATGCCATACATGGTTTATTGAGGGTGACATTTTGCTTACACACGTACCATCTTAGACCTGAAAAAAACAGATAAAAAGGCAATATAATTATTCATAACATTACGTTTTAGATTAATATAAAAGAAAAGGAAATGAACAATGTTACATGTTAGATAAATATATATTTTTTTTTTTGGTTGATGTATGTACATATTTAGTTTTAGCTAGGGAATTGACGTTAGTGCGTTCAGTTAAGCTGGTCATCTGTACATAATCTATGAATGAAACTACAGATGACAGCCAGCAACACCAGCGTGCTAACGTACATTCCTAGAACTAAACATGGGTTTTTATCAGCGTTTCTTAGGTCTAAGACGATTTGAATTTTAACCGAAACGCCACCCTCAATAAACCATGTGTGTCATCACGCTGGGTTTGCTGACCATCATTAGTTTCTGGGTCCTTCAGCATAAGTGTCGCTACTGTTTCCAGAAATCACTATGGAGAGAAAGTGCTTCAAGTTTATGGACATAACGCTTAGATCACAAGTTATATAAAACTGATGTGGATCATCAGTTTCCCAACATCTGTCAGAATTATGACGTAGCCCTTACATTCTTAAACATAAAAACCTGCAGCAAATACGTTCTGACTACATGCTTTTATAAAAATTGGAAAAAGAAAACTTCTTACCATTGAATTAAAACTATAGGTAGACAATTAAAATCCATGATTGTTTGTATAGATCTCTGGTAAAATTACAAGATATAGTTTCATTTACAGATTATGTACATCTCATCAGCTCAGTTGAAGATACAAACGTCAATGCTCTTGCAAGAATTGAATAAATACATAAAAAATTTCAATTTTATGCCAGTAAAGTGCACTTTGTAAGCACGTGATGAGGGAGCGAGCACCAAGTTATCACAATTTCCCTCTGATATAAAAACTATAGGCGGAGTTCTCGATATATAATTGCTAGACCTGATTCCAAAAAACACGGTGTTACGACGGAAAATCTTTTGATTTCGTAATTCAGGTTTTCACCCACTAGAGCCGAACACGCCCTTGGTATTCCAGGGGGTTCCTACGCCTTTGTGGGTGAGTTTATAGTAGATAGCAAAATTTGTTGAATGAATGTATCACAAGCAAAAAGAATATCATCTCTACATCACATAAGAATAATGTTTTTAGCTTCTGCTTAACGTGATGGTTAGGTTGGGCCGGGCCGCTCATATCCAAACTTAACTGAGAGTTAATATCGCTCGCTCGCTTCGCTCACTTGCTGGTAATAATATTATATAATATTATTCATTCCCTTTTCTCTTTTATTAATTTCACAACTTAATGTTATGAAAAATGATAGTGCTTTTATATATATATATTTTTTTTCAATTCAGGTGTTAAGAATTTTTGTGTAAACCATAATGTCACCCTCAATAAACCATGTATGTCATCATGCTGAGTTGGCTGGCCATTATATAAAAAAATATAAATATAAATATAAATATATCCATCAGTAAATCAATCTATCTAACTGTATATCTATCTGTCTACCTGTCCATCTATCTGTCTGTCTGTCTATCTATGTATCCACCTATCATTCTAACTATTCATATATATGTTGTATATATATATATATATATATATATATATATATATATATATATATATATATATATATATATATATATATATATATAATTATATACCTAGGCTGCTTCCCCCAAGGAAAGGGAGGTAGCCGAGACAGGACGACACACTCCCCGTTTACTCATCCATTCAAACACATTCATTCGCATCATAGCCCCAAGGGGAGAACGGACAGATCCTCACCGCACCACACCGCACAAGGGTCAACTGTGCAATGCAATCAGTGACATCCGCAGCAGGGCCCGACAGCAGAGCTGGTTTACCCCTGCCACATCATAACAGACCCATCCCCTTATGCACACCTGACCTGACTAGCTGATCAGACCAAATGCGGGAGAATATCCCCTCAGGGCTGCGTCATCATTTATTCATTCACAATTTCTCTCCATTTATTTCTGTCACGCACAGCCACTTCCTTGCTCAACAGACATCCCTCTCGCATCCAGTGCTCTCTTCACACTGTCCATCCATCCTATTCGTGGTCTCCCTCTCAGCCTTACACCTCTCACATCAGATCTAGTTATCTTTTTCACCAATCGCTCATTATCCATTCTCTCCATATGCCCAAAGCATCGCAACACCCTCTGCTCAACTCTACCAGCCATCTCCCGAACAACTGCAGTTCTCCTTCTCACTTCATCATTTCGCACTCGATCCATACACGTCACTCCACACATACTCCTCAGACACCTCATCTCCATTTCATTCAAACTTTTCCTCTCTGCTACACCCATATTCCATGTTTCAGCCCCATATAACGCAGTCGGTACGACAACACCCTCATAAAACCTTCTCTTTACATCCATTCTAAGCGAACGACATCTAAACACTTTTTTCATTCCTCCCAGCACCTTTCCTACTTCATTTATTCTAAACTTCACTTCCGCATCTATTCTTCCATCCACAGGAACATGTGACCCTAGATATTTAAAACACTCTACCTCCTCAAGCAACTCGCCATTCAAAGCTATATTCATACCCCTGCCATCTACCAACCTCGTACACTTCATCACTTTACTCTTATTCTCATTTACTTTCAATTTCCTCCTTTCACACACCCTTCCAAACTCCTCTACCAACTGGCTCAATCTCTCCTCTGAATCAGCCACCAGTGCAGTATCATCTGCAAACAGCAGCTGCTTCAGATTCCATTCTCCACCATCAACATTCACCAGACTCAGACCTCCACCTAAAACTCTTGCATTCACCTCCCTTACAACACCATCCATGTAAATATTAAACAACCAAGGCGACATCACACATCCCTGTCGCAGCCCCACTCTCACAGGAAACCAGTCACTCACAGCATTTCCCACTCTTACACATGCTCTACTATTTACATAAAAACTTTTCACCCATTTTAGTAACCTACCATCAAGTCCATACAATCTTAAAACAGTCCACAAAGCCTCCCTATCAATTCTATCATACGCTTTCTCTAAATCCATGAATGCCCAAAACACATCCTTGCCTTTCACTAAATACTTTTCACACACCTGTCTCACAGTGAACACCTGATCCACGCATCCCCTCCCTCTCCTAAAGCCACACTGCTCTTCACCAGTCACTCCCTCTGTACCCTCTCTAACTCTCATAATTAACACTCTACCATAAACCTCACCTACAACACTCAACAGACTTATACCCCTAAAGCTAGTACATTCATACTTATCACCCTTGCCTTTATACAATGGGACCACACAAGCACTTGCCCAGTCAATTGGCACCATACCTTTCACAAAGCACACATTCAACAATCTTACTAACCAGTCAACAATGGTCACTCCACCACCTTTCAGGCATTCCACAGCACACCCATTCATACCTGCAGCTTTCCCTGTTTTCATTTCCTTTACTGCCTTCTCCACTTCCTCCTTCGTGATCAAAGAATCATTCAACTCTCCCAACACATTTATTCCTTGCACCCTTCCATCTGCCACAATCTCAGTCACCCTTTCCTCCTCTACATTTAACAATCTTTCAAAATACTCTGCCCATCTCTTCCTTACTGCATCCATCTCAATTAACATCCTTCCATCCTCTGCTTTTACTCGTTCTTCCTTCCCAGACTCTCCCTTTCGCACCCTTTTCACCTCCTTCCAAAACATTTTCTTATTCTGTTGAAAATTCTCTGTCAGCCACCTACCCTACCTCTCATCTGCTGCCACTTTAGCATCACGCACAGCCCTTCTCGCCCTATTCCTCTTTTCCTTATACCTTTCATATGACATCTCATCCTTCCTCTGCAGCCACACTTCATATGCACGTCTCTTCTCAGCCACAGCCATACTTACTTCCTCGCACCACCATTCACTTCCCCTTCTTACACCACCACCCACACGTCTCACACCACACACCTCTTCTGCATGCCCCACCACAGCACTCTTAAACAACTGCCATTCCTCCTCCACACTGCCATTTTCCTGGTCTTTCAGTGCGTTCCACTCATCTTTCAATTTCTCCTGATGCTCTATCTTTTTCTCTCTTTTATCCAACTCACTCACTTTCAAAACCTCCCTGCCACACCTAACCCTCCTAGCTCTCATCCATCTCTTACCTACTCTTAACTTTCCCTCCACCAGGTAGTGGTCAGACATACCTCCACCCTCCCCTCTCAGAACTCTCACATCCAACAATCTTCCTATTACATTCCTAGACACAACCACATAGTCCATCAAAGCTCTATCAACAACCCATCCACCGTCCTGTCTCACCCATGTATACATATAAATATCTTTCTTCTCAAACAGCGTATTTCCAATCACCATCTCTCGCTCAGCACACATCGCTATCATTCGCTCCCCATTTTAGTGTCTTCCAGGCACACCATGCATACCAACAACATCTTCAACTGCTACATTTCCCACTCTAGCATTCAGATCTCCCATCATTACCACATTCACATTCGCTCCAAAACTCTGCAGACACTCATCAACATCATTATAGAAAGCCTCCCTCTCTTCTTCATCCCTTTCACTACCAGGCCCATATGCACTCACAAACACCCACAACTCACATTCAAATTTCGCTTTCACCCACATCAGTCTCGATGACACCTCCTTCCATTCAATCACACACTGCTGTACTTCCGGACTCACTAACAAGGCCACACCTTCTCTTGCCCTTCCTCTATCAACACCTGACAATCTTCCATTCACACTTCCAAACATAGACTCACCCTTGCCTTTCACCTTCGTTTCACTCAAAGCTAACACATCCAACTTTCTTCTCACAAACATTCTTCCAATCTCCTCCCTTTTAGCCTCAATTGTACTACATCCACGCACATTCATAGCCCCAATCTTCAGGGTACGGGGATAACTCCATCCCCCATCCCTTTCTCTGGCCTGTCTCTTATATCCTTACTCGTAACATTTCGCTACAAGACAGCCTCTTCCAGTCGTTTCCAGTTATCACGGTCTTGTCTATTTCTTTCTATTCCAAAAATCTAATATCTCTTACGAATTTTGTCTTCATCGCTTGCGATTTATTGTTTAGGACCCTGTATCTCCTAATGGAACTTTTGATTTCATCACACCACCTAGTTGCTTGCTCTTCATAATTTTGAACCAGTTATTACCCAGTTTGTTGCTTTCATGTCCATCTGCTGTCGTGTCTTCTACAAATATAACTGCCCATTTCTTCTTTTAGCCAGCCCCAAACTGCCCTTATTGTCAGTCTCGTTTTCTTTCTTTCTTGTAGTCTTGTCTTGTATTCTTGCTGAATTGTTGCAGGCCTATTTACCTTTCAGAATTAACCGATTCCGACCAAACCTGGATACAATGACCAGCCTATGACCTAGCTGTGTCCCCAAGGTTTTGGTTGCAAGGCAACTACTCGACGCCTAGCAACGTCCGAAAAAAGCTCTTCATACTTTTTACGTTATGAGCTGTAGAAGCATTATTAATGGGTACAGAAAGTTATGACTTCTTTAGGCATAATCTTAAGGTCATTCTCTATTGGTCATCTATCTTTCTCCTCTCACTAGTTTTCGAGTGGCAACCCTGCGAAGCCTGGCCTCAGCATGCCTAGCAGTCTCGTTAAATTGCGTTGGGCACTTCCATCCTTCAGAATTAACTGATTCCAAGCAAGCCCAGATATAATGACCAGCCTATGACCTAGTTGTGTCCACAAGGTTTTAGTTGCTAGGCAACTACTTGTTGCCTAGCAACGGCTTGCTTAGCCTCTCCGTGGCCGTGGGTTTGGAAATAGTTGGGACCCAGTGGCCTGCCCATCACCATTTTTTCAAATTTTGAATATCGATTTTTTTTTCTTGCCAAAGTAAAGAGAAACGTCTAGCGCACCTGGCAATACAATTTTTAGCTTCGTAACTCATTTTGTGCTTCACAATGAAGCACAAAGTTAATCGCAGAATGACCATGTACACGCCTGTGAAAACTATGCAGAGGAGCGGAAAAACCACACTAGAAATATCCACATTTTCACCCCCAGAAAAGTTTCAGAGGTGCTTAAATGCTTTGAAATAACTAAATATGTGTATTACAAATAAAATCAGTACATAATATGGGAAGTTTCGTAAGAAAGATTATTATATTTTTTTCACATTTTTTGATGTTTATGGTGTTTATGCAAGTATCGAGTTATTTCTGTTGTCTAGATGGTTTAGTTTGTGTCCAAAGAGAGGCGAAAGTTAGTATTTTTATACTCTGACCAGAGAAGAGTCCTCCTTTGTGTGTACAAGATGGACCACAACGGCCCACTTAGAGCTGGCCATCGTCACCTACCGACTTGTTTAATTTATTTTGTTATGTCCTGTACCTTAGTCCCTTTCCTAATCCAAACTTAATCTTTCCCATCTCTTCAAGTGATTACTAGCATCGATCTTTTCATACCTCTCTGGGTACTCCTCAGCTTTCTTTCCAGGTGCTAAGTCATTGTCCAATGTCCATGTCTCTGAGCCTTAGGTCATTACGGGGAGAAAACACTGATGAAAAACTTTTCACCTTGGGCACAATGGTGAAGTGCCGTTTAATATGTTACTTTGTCTACCAAATGTGCTTCAACCCAGCTTTATACACCTAATTATTTCTAATTCGAAAGAAGGGTTAATTTGTGCAAGTTGCCTAGGTATATAAATTCATAAACTAATTCTAAAACTTCAGTTTGGATTCCTATTTCCTGATTTTGAACTTGGTTATTTTACATGACTTTTGTCTTTTTTTTTTTTTTTTAATCCTGTCCTACGTAAATGCTTTCTATGTTTCAGTCTTCTGTCAACTGTTGGAGTTATCCACGTAGCTCACAAAAGAGAATGATGTCATCTGCGACCCTGAGGTTGCTCAGATACTCATCTCTTATTTTAATCATTTTTTACTGCAGTTAGCCTTTTTAAATACTTTTCTAAACATCTATCTATCTATATACCTAGGCTGCTTCCCCCAAGGAAAGGGAGGTAGCGGAGACAGGACGACACACTCCCCATTTACTCATCCATTCAAACACATTCATTTGCATCTTAGTCCCAAAGGGGAGAAGGGACAGATCCTCACCGCACCACACTGCACAAGGGTCACCTGCCCAATGCAATCAGTGACATCCGCAGTAGGGCCTGACGCAGAGCTGGTTTACCCCTGCCACATCATAATAGACCCATCCCCTTACCCGCACCTGACCTGACTAGCTGATCAGACCAAATGCGGGAGAATATCCCCTCAGGGCTGCGTCATCATTTATTCATTCACAATTTCTCTCCATTTATTTCTGTCACACACAGCCACTCTTCCTTGCTCAACAGACATCCTTCTCGCATCCAGCGCTCTCTTCACACTGTCCATCCATCCTATTCGTGGTCTCCCTCTCAGCCTTACACCTCTCACACCAGATCTAGTTATCTTTTTCACCAATCGCTCATTATCCATTCTCTCTATGTGCCCAAACCATCGCAACACCCTCTGCTCAACTCTACCAGACATCTCGCGAACAACTCCAGTTCTCCTTCGCACTTCATCATTTCGCATTCGATCCATACGCGTCACTCCACACATACTCCTCAGACACCTCATCTCCATTACATTCAAACTTTTCCTCTCTACTACACACATATTCCATGTTTCAGCCCCATATAACGCAGTCGGTACCACAACACCCTCATACAACCTTCTCTTTACATCCATTCTAAGCGAACGACATCTAAACACTTTTTTCATTCCTCCCAGTATCTTTCCTACTTCATTTATTCTAAACTTCACTTCTGCATCTATTCTTTCATCCACAGAAACATGTGACCCTAGATATTTAAAACACTCTACCTCCTCAAGCAACCCGCCATTCAAAGCTATATTCATCCCCCAACCATCTACCAACCTCGTACACTTCATCACTTTACTCTTATTCTCATTTAATTTCAATTTCCTCCTTTTACACACCCTTCCAAACTCCTCTACCAACTGTAGAGGAGTATCATCTGCAAACAGCAGCTGCTTCAGATTCCACTCTCCACCATCAACATTCACCAGACTCAGACCTCCACCTAAAACTTTTGCATTCACCCCCCTTACAACACCATCCATATAAATATTAAACAAAACCGTAAACAGTTTTGTTGAAACAGTATCAACCAGTCTTACACCTTTTTAATGGATTTTTCTAGTATCTGTATGGAGCTTGATTAATGTTTGCTGTTCCATCTCTGTATATACAGGAACTTCCAATATTCTACAAAATTCTACACCCTGTCTATGAAATGCATTCAGTACCACTGTTGTTTCTACTAAGTCAAAAACTTTTTTAAAAGAAGAAGCGGTGCCAAGGCACAGCAAACCCGTCCTCGGCAGTCATTTTAGTTCTGATGTATAAAAACAACAGTCAAAGATGTCACATATCAAACTTGGAGTAAATCAGATGAAAGTTGACGATTTTATGCCCGACATTGACCCCCTTACCGCTGACTGGGGGATGACCTCCACAATGTAATGAGGCATATTATAGGACGCAGATTTGAAAAATGCATACCTTAATGTTTTGGTTTCATGTCGATATGACGAATTTGAAAGGAGTTATGAAAAAAAGAATATATATATATATATATATATATATATATATATATTGTTACATAGCCTATGATTTCATCATCCTTTGTGTAATTTTAACGCACAGTATGCTGCATGTTTGATCACGAGCGTGTTCTGCCTCAGTCCCCCCCTTCTACCGTTATAGTAGAGTAAGTCGTTCTTTCTGATGTTCAGAGCGGGATTTTCAGCTCTTTGTCCCCATGGCTTCATTTGCGCGTCCTTCTTACAAGTTGTATCAAGCTCTGCTGGCCCCTATATAATGAGCTCAGTCTCTGCATCATTGCCACTTAGATCTACTCCTCATTTTGTTCACATCTCTGTCCTCCCCTGTACAGTCATTATTATTGTCAGTTTCTCAGGAAGTCTCCAACCATCTAGCAGCTGTGTGTAATTTGAGTATAACTATTGTTGCATTTTGTTCTTGTACTGTATAGCATAAATTGTTGGTTCTTAGGACTAGTCAGGTTTTTTTGTGATTAATGTGAGGTTTTATATCAGTCATTTTTGATAATAGTTTGCATCTGTAATAATTTATCTTGCATTAACTGAGCATTACCCAGTGTATTTTCATTTTATCAGGGCTGACTTAGGTAAATTTACTCTTGCTATTTTCGTGTTAATAGAGGCTATTGCAGTTAACCATATATTTAACCTGTGGTTTTTGCCATTACATTATCCTTATGAGTCCTGAATGTTTTTTTTGTTAGTTTGTGCATTAAACTTTAACTTGTAATTTTACCTAACTCTTTGTTTTGAACCTGGAACTTTACGGGAAGTAGTGATTTTTAGTATTCTCACTTAAAGTGTACATTATCTTTCTCTGTTCCGTAACATAAATTTGACGACCTCATATCAGGATATTCAGGATATTATCATAAGGATATTGCTTGATATTTTGTGACTGTGATTTATTCATGATGTCTACTATTACTACGCTTGATGAAGCCAAAGATTTTTTGTCAAATGTGCAAACAGTGTGTGATATAGAAAACAGAATAAAGAATGAACTTAAGCTTGTTGCTCAACAATTGGGAATTGCTGTTCGCTCTCATCATTCTAAAGATCAAATTGTTGACATGATTAATGAAAGCTTGTTTAATGTAACTCCTGCAAGTGAGCAAACGCAGATTGAATTAGCTAAGTTACAGCTAGCCCTGCAGGAGGCTCGTGTGAAGGAAGCTGAATTTCAAGCACGTGCTAAGGAGGCTGAGTCTCAGGCTAAGGAGGCTTGTGTTAAGGAGGCAAATGCTCGTATTCATGAGGCACAGGTACAGGCTCAGGCACAAATTGAACTTGCCAGGATTCAGGCAGACCATGAGTATCGCATGAAACAAGGTGGAACTGGATCATCTAGCTCTGATGATTTTGATGTGGCTAAAAATGTTAAACTTGTCCCTCCTTTTAATGAATCTGATTTAACAAAGTATTTTCAGTTGTTTGAGAGGGTAGCTACAGGTTTTAGTTGGCCCAAGGAGTATTGGCCAGTACTCCTTCAAACTGTTCTCACCGGTAAAGCTCAAGTAACTTATGCATCTTTGCCTCAGGATCAGTCTGATAATTATGATGTAGTTAAGAGCTTGATTCTTAAGGCCTATGAGCTTGTTCCTGAAGCCTATAGAGTAAAATTTAGGACAACTTACAAGCAAGATAAGCAATCCCATGTTGAGTATGCAAAAATCAAAGAAGATCTGTTAGAGCAGTGGTTAAATTCTAAGAATGTGGATTCTGATTTTGGTAAATTTAAGCAGATGATTTTGCTGGAGGACTTCAAGAGGTGTATTTATAAAGATGTAAGCCTATATCTTGATGAGAGAAGAATAGATAATTTGTCTGATGCTGCAGTTTTAGCTGATGAATATGTTCTCACTCACAAGAGATATTCTAAAGAAAAAGGGAAAGCTGAGAGTAAGTACGTTGCCTCTACTCAGAGTACAGGTAACAGGAAAGAGAATAAAGATGATGTTTCTCAGGAAGTAAATACCAGCTTCACCTCTAGATTTCAGAAAAGTAAATGTACTTATTGTAGTAAGCTTGGTCATACTACGGAGAAATGTTTCAGGAGACAGCGTGATGTGAACAAAAAGGAGTCTTTAAATATTCAGTCAATTGGTCTAGTGTCCACTCTTGAGAGTTCCCAGAATTCTTTAACTGAGTTAACTGAACCTGCTTTGAGGGGTAACTTAAATTTTCATGATGGAGCTCCTCTTTTGAGCAGTAACGTGGGTGACACTCTCAAGAGTTCATGTGCTAATTTCCTGTCTGATGGTTTTGTCAGTCCTCTGGACAGTAATGACAGGAAATCAGTTAAAATATATCTTGATACAGGTGCTTCCCAATCCCTTATGCTGACCAGTGTTCTAGGCTCTAATGTTAATTCCTCTGATGAAACTGTAATCTTACAAGGTGTAGGGAATAATTACTTCTCTGTCCCTCTGTGCAGAGTGAATTTAGAGTCTGGTTTTGTTAATGGTTCCGTTATGGTTGGGTTGGTTGAGACACTCCCAATGTCAGGTGTAACTTTCTTACTTGGAAATGATATTGGTGGAAGTCAAGTGTGTCCAGCTCCTCAGTTGTCTAGTGAGCCAATGGCTGCGTCCCAGGATTGTGATGTCCCTGATGTGTTCCCTGCATGTGCTGTCACTAGGGCTAAGTCTAAAGTTACTGGTGATTTAGAGGATAATGATGATGATGATGATGTTATCCTAGCTGACACTTTTCTTGCTAATTTGGACCACTCACCAGATGAGGCAGTACCCCGTAGTGTTGATAATTTGTCTCGTCAAGAGTTGGTTGAGTTGCAGGTTGCTGACCCTGAGTTGAAAGGTCTAGCTAACTCTGCTTGCAGTGAGGAAGAGTCAGCTGGTGCTTCTACTTGTTATTATATAAAGTCAGGAGTACTTATGAGGAAGTGGAGACCCCAACAGCATCAGCCGACTGTGAATGGGAGGTTGTACATCAAGTTGTCATCCCTCGTGTTTGTAGGCAGGATATCATTAAAGTGGCTCATGATTCCAGTTTGGCAGGACACCTTGGAGTGAGAAAGACTGTGGCACGCATTTTGAAACACTTCTACTGGCCAGGTATCTTCAGGGATGTTTCCTGGTATTGTAAGTCTTGTCACACCTGTCAAGTTGTGGGGAAGTGTAATCAGACCGAAAAGGTTGCACCTCTAGTTCCCATTCCTCCTTTTGAGGCGCCTTTCACCCGTGTGTTGGTGGATATTGTGGGCCCTCTTCCTAAGACTTCTTCAGGATTTTCTATGTGTTGCCCCTGATTGATATGGCTACTCGTTATCCTGAAGCCATTCCACTTAGAAATATCTCAGCAAAGAACGTGGTTAAGGAAATGCTAGGGTTCTTCACAAAGTTTGGTCTGCCCAAGGAGGTACAGTCAGACTGGGGAAGTAATTTCATGTCAAATGTTTTCAAGCAGTCTCTGTAAGAGTTGGGCATCACCCAGATCACGTCTTCAGCTTACCATCCCCAGACCCAAGGAGCATTGGAGAAATATCATCAAACACTCAAATCGATGCTCAAGAAATACTGTTTGGAACATCAGAAAGACTGGGATAAAGGTCTTCCATTCGTTGTGTTTGCCGCAAGAGAATCTCCAAATGAATCACTGGGCTTCTCACCTTTTGAACTACAGTTTGGCCATGAAGTAAGAGGACCCCTTAAGCTACTCAAGGAATGCTGGCTGTCGGAGGAAGATGACGTCGACCTGCTCGAGTATGTGATGAAGTTCAAAGAACGGCGGTCCACTGCTTTACAGCTGGTGAGAGAGAATTTAGGAGCTGCTCAGGAGAAGATGAAGACTTGGTATGATAAGAAGTCCAGGTTACGCCACTTTCAGCCAGAAGATCAGGTTTTGATTCTGCTACCGGTGCATGGGCAACCTCTTCAAGCCAAGTTTATGGTCCTTATTTCGTGGAGAAGAAACTCAGTGATGTCAACTATGTCATCGCCACACCAGATCGTAGAAAGAACAAGCAACTTTGTCACATCAACATACTAAAGTTATATCACAGGCGGGACGAAAATAACCCAGTCTGCAATGTAGCTGTTCCACCCGAGTCTGCAAGTGAAGTTCTCCCATGCAGCATGAGCCTGAGTGATAGTTTGGGGAAGAATCCTGATATCATGAATGATCTCCAGACTAAGCTTTCTCATCTACCTCCCGAGGAAAGGCAGGAGTTTTCGGCATTACTGCAGGAGTACCCGCAAGTGTTCCGTGCCACTCCAGGAAGAACCACTGTATTGATGCATGATGTCGATGTTGGAGATGCAAAGCCAATTAAACTGCCTCCTTACCGTGTGAATCCAGTGAAAGTTCCTCTCATCGAGAAGGAGCTTGGCTACCTGTTGGACCACAAGATGATTGAGTCCTGTCAGAGCAAGTGGAGTTCTCCTGTCACTCTAGTCCCTAAGCCAGGTGGGTCACAGCGGCTTTGCATCGACTACAGACGTGAAGAGAGAACCTGTATTTTTTTCACAGGAAAAATCATCAGAGAAATTACCAATATGCCGGGAATCGAACCCGGGACTCTCAGGTGAGAGCCAGGCAGCATACCACTACACCACGACCAGGTAAAAGTTAACTCACGTTGGTTACAAGATTGTGACAACGTGAGTTAACTTTTACCTGGTCGTGGTGTAGTGGTATGCTGCCTGGCTCTCACCTGAGAGTCCCGGGTTCGATTCCCGGCATATTGGTAATTTCTCTGATGATTTTTCCTGTGAAAAAAATACAGGTTCTCTCTTCATTCTGACTTGCCGTAAGTGTTTGGGATAGATTAAAAGCATCTACTTGCCCGAGTGCCAGGGGGTTAACTCATCCTCTTGATGCCCACAGTGGGGGTGGAGGGACGTTGGTTACAAGATTGTGACAACGTGAGTTAACTTTTACCTGGTCGTGGTGTAGTGGTATGCTGCCTGGCTCTCACCTGAGAGTCCCGGGTTCGATTCCCGGCATATTGGTAATTTCTCTGATGACTACAGACGTGTTAATCAGATAACCAAAACAGACACTTACCCTCTCCCTCGCGTAGAAGATTGCATAAACAAGATCGGAAAGGCTAGGTACATAAGTAAGTTTGATTTGTTAAAGGGATACTGGCAAGTAGCTATGACTGAACGTGCTAGGGAGATCTCATGTTTTGTAACACTAGGAAAGACTTTTGCATGTTCTGTAATGCCATATGGTATGAAGAATGCACCAGCCACATTTCAGAAGCTCATGAATGTTGTAACAGAGGGTTTGGCAGGGTGTGTTGTTTATATTGATGATGTATTAATCTTCAGTGACAACTGGAAAGATCACCTATGACATGTCAGTAAATTTCTTGAGCGTTTGGTTCAGGCTAATCTTGTAGCTAATTTGTCAAAGTGTGAGTTTGGTCAAGCTAAAGTTCAGTACCTTGGGTACGTAATTGGTGATGGACATGTTGCACCACCAGCAGCTAAGGTTCAGGTTATAAGTGATCTTCCCAGACCTAAAAGTAGGAAAGAGCTACAAAGATTTTTGGGAATGGTAGGTTATTACAGGAGATTTGTTCTTAACCTTTCAATTCTTGTATCACCACTTACAGACCTACTGAAAAAGGGAGTTAAATTTGTATGGACCGATAACTGTGAATCCTCTTTCAGTAAACTTAAAGCTATCCTATTAAGTCAGCCAGTGCTCGCTACTCCAAATTTTGCTATGCCTTTTAAGATGGCTGTTGACGCAAGTGATACAGGATCTGGGGCTGTTTTGCGGCAAGAGGATGATCAGGGTATTGAACACCCTGTGTCTTATTACAGTAAGAAGTTCACTCCACCTCAAAAGAACTACTCAACTATTGAGAAAGAGCTTTTGGCCTTAATTTTGGGTTTACAGCATTTTTCATTTTATTTGTGTTCTAGTTTTGACCCCATAGTCATTTATACCGATCATAACCCACTGAAATTCCTTAGTAAGTTTAAAGATAAAAATCAGAGATTGACAAGATGGAGTCTACTTCTTCAGGAGTATTCATTAGACATACAACATGTCAAGGGGAAAGAAAATGTTATTGCGGATTGCTTATCTAGACTTTAGACAGATTGTTTTAGAGTAATAAGAAATTTCCTTTGTAAATTTCTTATTCTTTGTGGGGAGGTGTTACATAGCCTATGATTTCATCATCCTTTGTATAATTCTAACGTACAGTATGCTGCATGTTTGATCACGATTCGCCTCGTGCCTTCCATAGTGCGTGTTCTACCTCACTCCCCCCCTCCTCCCTTATAGTAGAGTAAATCGTTCTTTCTGTTGTTCAGAGCAGGAGTGTCAACTCTTTGTCCCCTATGGCTTCATTTGCGCGTCCTTCTTACAAGTTGTATCAAGCTCTGCCGGCCCCTATATAATGAGCTCAGTCTCTGCATTAATTGCCACTTAGATCTACTCCTCATTTTGTTCACATCTCTGTCGTCCCCTGTACAGTTGTTATTATTTTTGTGAGTGCTCAGGAAGTCTCCAACCATCTACCTGCTGCGTAATTTGAGTATAAGTGTTATTACATTTTTTCTTGTGCTGTATAACATAAGGTGTTAATTCGTAGGCCTGGTGAGGTTTTTGTGAATAATGTAAAGTTTTTGCTGTCAGCCAGTAGTAATAATATTTTGTATCTGTAATAATATATCTTGCATTAACTGAGCATTATCCGGTTTTCTCATTTTATCAGGGCTGACTTAGATAAATTTACTCTTGCTAATTTCGTGTTAATAGAGGCTATTGCAGTTAACCATACATTTAACCTGTTTTTTGCCATTACATTATCCTTTTGAGTCCTGAATGTTTTGTTGTCAGTTTGAGCATTAAACTTTAACTTGTAATTTTACCTAACTCTTTTGTTTTGAACCTGGAACTTTGCGGGACAGTTTTCTCTGTTCCGTAACAATATATATATATATATATATATATATATATATATATATATATATATATATATATATATATATATATATATATATATATATGTGTGTGTGTGTGTGTGTGTGTGTGTGTGTGTGTGTGTGTGTAGTTGGTCAAGGTAGTCACACTATAAGAACTGTCCTGTCATCATTAAGATATTAGAACTCACGATTTCTGCTTTGGACATTAAATGGGATATCATAAAATAAATAAATAGCGGTGTCAAGGCACAGCAGACACATCCCAGGCAGTCATTTTAGTGCTGACTTATAAACAGAATAGGATTTCTAGTCAGTGATGTCACATATCAAGTTTGGAGTAAATTGGATGAAAATTACCGATTTTATGCCTATTTGAAATTTTAGGCCCAACCCACCTGATATTGACCCCCTACCTCTAAAAGGGGGTGACCCCCCTGATGCAATAAGTCATGCACCTTTAGGCTTTGGTTTCATGTCGATTTGACGAATTTGGAAGGAGTTATGGTTACTTTTTTTGGGGGGGAGGGGGGCCTACAGCCTGGGCCTTGGCCCAATTTGGCCCAAAATTTATTCAGATGATCAGAAGGTCATAACCCTTCATCCCTGTAATTTTAGCCAAAATCGCACTAGTAGTTTTCGTGCAAAGTTGTTAACAGACAGACTGACACACACAAACAAACAAACGACAGACAAACCGAGTGAAAACAATACCTTTCCCGGGCCCCTCCGGGGCAGGGACGGCTAAATATACCTGCATCACACACACACACACACACACACACACACACACACACACACACACACACACACACACACTGAATCTACCAACACTACAGGAGAGAAGGAAAACAGGTGACATGCTAATGCTATATAAGTGCATATCAGGAAAGGAGAAAATAGACATAAATGATTACTTAACATATGGAGAAGCATCAGCAAGAGGACACTGCAAAAAACTGCATAAGAAGAGAGGTGATAAAGACGTAAGGAAATTCAGTTTCCCAAACAGAGCAATTGATCAATGGAATGCACTACCGAATGAAATAGTGTGTGCCAAAACAATTCACAAATTTAAGGATATGTACGATAAATATGGTTTAAGACACGGGACAGTACGTGCTTGACTCATTCCTGTAAAGATACAATTAGGTAAGAACAATTAGGTAAGAACACACACACACACACACACACACACACACACACACACACACACACACACACACACACACACACACACACTCAGATAAGACTGAAAAAGTTCAAAGGGCCGCTACAAGATGGGTACCAAGCTTAAGGGATTTAAGTTACGAAGAAAGACTAGAAAAACTGAATCTACCTACACTACAGGAGAGAAGGAAAAGAGGAGACATGATTATGCTATATAAATGCATATCAGGGAAGGAGAAAATAGACATAAATGATTACATAACCCATGGGGATGCATCAGCAAGAGGACACTGCAAAAAAATGCATAAAAGAGAGGCGATAAAGACGTAAGGAAATTTAGTTTCCCAAATAGGGCAATTGATGAGTGGAATGCACTACAGAATGAAATACTGTGTGCCAAAACAATTAATAAATTTAAGGATATGTACGATAAATATGGTTTAAGACACGGGACAGTACGAGCTTGACTCATTCCTGTAAAGATACAATTAGGTTAAGAACAATTCGGTAGGAACACACACACACACACACACACACACACACACACACACACACACACACACACACACACACACACACACACACACACACACACACACACATGCACGCACGCACGCGCAAGCGCAGACACAGCCTGGCCGCTTGATTTGACGCCACCTTTCGCATGAAATTATAACAGTCTAGGGCATTCAAACGCAGTGACAGACGTACCCTCACTGGATGTAAACCATTGGGACAGAAAGAAAAGACGATGTATATTATGAAAAAAAGCTGGATGGTGTGAGAATGGCAAGGCCACTCCTCGAATTGGTGTGTGTGTGTGTGTGTGTGTGTGTGTGTGTGTGTGTGTGTGTGTGTGTGTGTGTGTGCTTTGTCAGGTTTCACGTCTTTCTCTTTGCAAACTCTAAGGGGAGATGATTTATTCATGATTAAGGTGGTGTGTTCACAAACTGAGTACTGTAAATCAAGGAAGTCACCATATTTGTCACGCTCTCAAAGTTACAATGATTCTCTCTCTCTCTCTCTCTCTCTCTCTCTCTCTCTCTGAATGTTACTACCATTACTCCTACTCCTACTACTACTACTACTACTATTATCATCATCATTATTATTATTATTATTTTTATTATTATTATTATTACTACTACTATGGTGGAATGAAGAGTTAAGAGAGGCTGTGGACAATAGAAGAAAGCATATACAGTAGTCAGTGGATGAGAAACAGGGACGTGGAAGAAGTTGAGAGACGGTAGAAGGAGTTATATGCGGAGTGGAAGAGCGAAGTGAAAAGATTAGTAAGACAAAGTAAGAAGAGATTGGATGAGGGAAGGAATTTGAGTGTAAAGTGGAGGGAATGTAAGAAAATGTTCTGGAAAGAGGTAAAGAGGTTAAACAGGGTGCCAAAGAAGTTAGTTGGGGAGTGAAAGATAAAAATGGGAGAATACTAGTGAAGAAGGGAGAAAAAGTGAGCAGATGGAAAGAACACTTTAAGGAATTGTTGAAAATAGAGAATTAACGTATGCGAATGTAAGTGGCTGAGGAATGGCTGGGAGAAAGAGGGATGTGAGACAAGAGGAAGAAATATGTAGGATGGATGTTGTCGAAGCAATGATGAAATTAAAATGGGAAAACCCCAGGAATTGATGGAGTGTATGGTGAAATAGTGAAGCATGGGGTGAAATAGTAGTAGAATGGATGTGGAAGAGTGCACTTTGGCCTGGGAAGAAGGTAGAGTCCCAGAGGAATGGAATTCAGGTATAATATTCTTCTGTACAAAGGAAAAGGGGAGAAGGAAGTATGTGGTAATCATAGGGGTATTTGTCTTCTTAGTGTAACAGGAAAAGTATATGGTAGGATACTTATTAACAGAGTTAGAGAAACAACAGAGGAATTAGTTGGAGGAAAACAGGGAGGTTTTAGGAAAGGAAGAGATTGTATAGATCAGATATTCATTCTTAGATCTTTAGTGGAAAAGTTTCTAGAGAAGGGAAGGACGTTGTATGCAGCCTTCATGGATTTGGAGACGCATATGATAGGGTGTATAGACAAGGATTGTGGAAAATATTAAGAACTATGGAATTATGGAGTAGATGGGAAGTTGTTGAATGCCGTGAAAAGTATGTATCAGGGTGCTAAGGCTGCAATGCGTGTGGATGGTGAACTGACTGAATTTTTCTATTTGAAGGATGGATAGGAACAGGGATGTGTTGTCTCCATGGTTGTTCAGTCTGTATATGGATGGGGTTATAAAAGAGATACAAGGTAGGGCAGTGGATGTTGGAGTGGCCCTAGTGAAAGAGGGTAGTGTTTGGAAACTCCCTGTACTGTTGTTTGCAGATGATACTGTGTTGTTAAATGAAGACGAGGGGGAGCTGCAAGGCTTGGGGAATGAGTCTGGGAGAGTGTGTAAGAAACGGAATCTAAAGGTGAATGTAGTGAAGAGTAAAGTTATGGTCGTCGAGAGAAGTGAAGTCAGTGAATGTACAGCGAGGATGGATGAGGAGGATATGGAAAATGTGAGTACGTTTAAGTACTTGGGCAGTGTAATGAGTAAGGATGGAAGTTTAGAGGGTGAAGTGCTTGAAAGTTTACAACAAGGAAGAAAAGTTGCTGGTTCCTTGAAAGCAGTGATAAGAAACAGAGAAGTAAGCATGGAAGTGAAAAAGTTACTACATGACAGTATTGTGGTACCAACTCTAACGTATGGAAGTGACACTTGGACCTTGTTGCAGGGACAGAGGTCAAGAGTGAGGACAGTGGAAATGAGTTATTTGATAGGAGAATGTGGAGTCACGTAGAGAGACAGACTGACAAATGAGGAAGTGAAGGAGAATTATGGTGTGGATGTGAACGTGATAGGAAGCATTAGGAGAAACACATTGAGGTGGTTTGGCCATGTGGAGAGGATGGAGAATGAGAGACTAACGAGGAGAGTGTATGTAAGTGAGGTGGCGGGTGGGACAGGAAGGGAGAGGCCGAGGATGAGATGGAGGGATGGAATGGAGAGGTATATAAGGGAAGGGGGTGTGAGCTGGGAGAAGGGCAGTGAAATGGAGTGGGATAGGCAGACTTGGAGGCGATTTGTTTGTGGACACCCCTTCAGGGATTAAGGCGTCTGGCAATAGATAGATAGATTATTATCACTGGCATTCATCTACCTGTCTGTGTGTCTATCATGCATTTCCTTATTAAGGCATCAGATACTTAGGGGTCTGGGCTAGGCTGCTTAGTCCAGGCTGTTATGTGACACTGATCATTTGCGTTCCCATGGGTGGTGTTATGTGTACAATGACCCAATCCGCCCTAAGAGTAGCTGCAGCAGCAGCAGCAGCAGCAGCAACAGCAACAACAACAACAGTAGTAGTAGTAGTAGTAGTAATAGTAGTAGTAGAGTTAGTGGTGGTAACCTCAGGGTAGCGGTATTTAGTTTCTGCTCATTATTTTAGTTCAGGGTAAACACACCTAGTGCTGTTTTGACCCCTTATTATTCGGATACCTAACCTAACCTAAGCTAATATTTTTTTTTATATTTCTACCTCATTACAACATTAATATGGGTTACAACACCAAACTCACTGAGTGGAACTCCTGTCATGGGCTGCTGTTCTACTACACACTGCGCTAGGGCACAGGGAAGCATTAGGTGCATAAACTATTTTTTTCATATTTTATGATATTTCTGGGTTATGCGTTTGATAATTCCCAGCTCATTTCTCTGCATTTCAGTCGAAGTGTATGCTAATGGTTTTGTTCTTTTGGTAGTATTGTATCTGAGTAATAAGGGATTGAAACAGCACTAGGTTGGTTTACCTGGAACTGAAATAATGGGCAGAACTAAATTACTGCTTTTTTCTCTGGTCTTAACTGTTGTCCTGGTTTTCATTGGCATTGTGATAGATGATGAACCTAGTGGGGATGCTGAGGATATGGAGATGGAGTTGCATTCCAACATTGCCCTGGAGCAACGTGGGCTAATGACTGCGATGTTGATGGGTCTCTAATTGTGCCAACAGACAAACAGCCCAGCACAGATGTCTCTTCGCCATCGTCTCAGTCACAAAACTCATATGGTAACCTACATCATTAGGCCAACCACAAACTCTCCTGTATTTAATAATCCAAGTCGTGGATGGTTTTGGTGAGGTTAACGAGTGGTCTTCATAAGTCTCAGTCTAGCCGCAGGCCACTATGGCGACCAAAAACTCGTCACGAGGTTTTTCGTGCTGCATGAAAAACCTCCCCATGACCACCAATGTCGTGGCACGGAAGCCGCCTGGTGGGCGGCTGGACTGCGTCTGGCTGGCTTACGGACTGCGACTGGTCAGTGACACCTGATTTTTAAGCAGTGGTTGCCATCCAGACGGAGGCCGGTCCCCGCCTGCTCTGTACAGTGGCCATCAGCACCCCGTCAAGGCAACGACTGGACTGCAGCGGCCGCCGTCCACAAGTCTCCTGTCCGGGGTGGTGGTTGAAGTCCGGCCGCCTTCCAGTAGGCGATTGGTCGAGCGACAGGTGGTGGGCTGGACCAAAACCAGCCGCCGGCCAATCCGCGGCCTGTGTCGGTCTAGTGGTGGCCTAGAGGTCACGGTCTAAACTGTGACAGGATGCGGACCGGTCATCGTTTGTCGGCAGCCTGCCGATTACCAGCCGGCCACCCGTCAGTGCCTTGACCTGTGTGTACCTGGCCAGGGTCGCCGTTCAGCCACCCACTGGATGGACGTTGGACAGACACTGGACGACCACAGGTAGCCGATCGGTGGCACGACTGCTCGGAGACCTCCAAGGTCATGGACTGGTTTTGCAATTTTGAGGTTTGCGACAAGTCGTACCTGCAGTGTGAATGGGGCATAAATGAGAGTCCTTTTTCCAAGTACTGTCAGGAGGAAGTGGTGTTTGTATTGGCCACTGGTAGGGGCCTCAAGGTCAAGATTCTGGACAGTGTAGTGTTAATGATGCATCCTTCAATGGTGTCTATGACCCAGTTGGGTCCATGGAGAGTGGCCCGTAAGAAATCTATCATGGGTTCTGACCTGGGTGTCACTTATGGCAGGATAGGGCCCTCTGATGTCGATGTGACTTTGGATGATCTCCAGACTGATCTAAAGGTAACTGGCGGACATCCAGCCCAGATTGTTGAGATTCATCATTCACCAGCTCAGGTGCCCATGGAGAATGATTGCTGCCCCACACTAAGTGTCCGGTTGGGATTCTCTACCTCACTCCCACCAAGGATCTTCTTTGGTTATCTGGTGTTCATGTCAGCCCCCACCATTTACCCCTTCTGCGCTGTTACAACTGCCACCAGTACTGGTAGCAGTGTCTCATGTCACAATAAAGTGAGCTGCTCCATGTGCAGTGGATATCCCCATGTACTGTAGAAACAACGAGAGTCAAACCTGCACCAACGCTCCTCAGTACTACCTGTGTGGCAGGGATCACAGGGTCCTGTTCATTATAAGCCCTATTTTCTGCCCGACAAGTTAAATCCATGCCTGGGTGCGAAGGAGAACAGCTGCCCTCCAGGAAGTCAATGTTGAGCTTCATTCCTTCTGAAGAGCCTCGAAACCAACTCCTGCGTCCAAGACTCTGGATGTGACTCAACAGAAGCCCTTGCCTCCCATGTCTTGGTTAGCTCTGGTGACATGCTGCAGTGGTCACCATCCAATATGCTCTGCTCCACACGGAAATTTATGTTGACATACCAGATAAAACGACTTTACTGTCATCCTCCCACCCCACTTCTGATATGACTATCATCCAACACTCCCTCGACGCCACTCTCAGAAACGACCACGCTCCTCCCAGACTGACACTGATGATGATCTGGATGCAGCCATTCATGCCTCAACTACACAGACTACTGAAAGTATTTCCCTCCTACATCTGGGCAGATACTCCCCCCTCCTCCCTGGATTGTATCTGACTCCCACCTCTTGGAATTTGCTGATAGAAATGTCTCTTCCCACACTGCCTCTCCCTCTCCATCCCACTCAAATACACAGCAACACTCTTCCCTCCCCCATGCCCCTTTGACTGACTCTTACTTCCCTGGTGATACGAGTTCCACTGTTCTGCTGGTACTTAATGTTACAAGTTAGTCATCTTTATTTTTCTGGTCTTATTGTAACTGATATTTTTACCCACCTTTGGCTGCAGCTCAAAGATTATCTGTGTTCATCTTGACTGTCAATTTAACTGCCATTTAATGGAATGTCCATTCCCATGTTAGAAAGATTCAGAATTTTAAAATTACTTCCCCTTCCCCCTTCATCCTCATTTAATAGGTATATGTGAAATATGGTTCCAGCCCACTCTCCAGTTTCATCTTTCAGGTTATGTGGTTCACAGGCGTGACTGGCCTTGGTGTACGGGTGGTGGTTTGGTGCTGTATGCAAGCTGAGGTGCCGTGTTCTATTTAACCATGATTTCTTATGCTGGTGGGGGTTTAGAAGTTTTGCCCGTTAAGGTAACTACAGAAAACTTGGTGCACAGTGCTCCTTTGTTATAAACCTTGCAATATCATGCTTATTACCCCCTCTTGCTATCCCTACTAGCACTGATCCTCGTACTGGTGGGTCCTCTTTCCTAGACCTGGTCCTTGAGGATCCGGCCTTCCTTTACTGTGAGATGAGCCTTGGTCCCTACACGAGTAGTGATCACCTGCCAGTCATACTGTCTCTTTCAAATCATCTGCCATGTTGCATGTCACCGAGTCATCCCCACTGAAATCCGTGCTTTGGTTTCTGAGGTTCCTTTGTAGGTACTCTCCCATTGCCTACACACTCTAATAACTGTGTTCCGAAGTTTTGGTGTTGGCTGATAAGCTAGTGTTTTGGCTGCTGTCTACTTGTTGCATTTTCAAGATCGGGTGCCTTGGTAGACTGATGCCTGTGATCGAGCAATCAAAGAACATCGGGGGGCTTGGCATGCATGAAAAAAACGCTCTACTGATGCCTGTAAAACTGCTTATCATCGTCTGGATCCAGTGTGTGCCAGGACTATTGCTGTCACCAAACATCAGGCCCGGAGCACCTTCTGTTAAGGTGTCATATTCTCAAACATCACCATCATGCACCTGGCAATTCTTACGGACTATGAAGTGGCGCTCTCCTTCATTCTCCTATCCCATATAAAGAGAAGGTGTTGGTCTCCTGGAGGGTACTGATAAAGTCAACGTCCTTGCCCTCCACTTCCACTCCATCTTGGGAACTCCCTCTCAACCCATTAATATTCCAGAAACCTGACTGGCTCCAGGTACTGAAATCCAATTACGTTCACTCATTCTCTACATTACCCTTTCACCATGCAGGAGCTGCTGTGAGCTCTCTTCAGGCTATGGTCCAGGGTAGGTATGGGACCAGATTTGATACCCAGTGAGTTTCTCTGACATTTTTCAGCCCCTTACTTAGAGTGCCTTCTCATTATCTACAGCAGGTGCTGATAAGAAGGGATCTGTCCTACATCTTGGAAAACTGTCACTCTCTTCCAGATCCCTGAACCTTCCAAAGACCTGGCATCATACAGACCCATCTGTCTTCTCTCAAATGCGGGCAAGCTTATGGAGAGACTCGTGGCATCCAGGCTCACCTGGAGGTTGGAGTCTGAAAGGCATTTATCGGGGAGCCAACATGGTTTCCAATCTCGGAGGGGAACTATGAATGTATCATTGCAGCTGAACCATCACATCCATACCACCTATTCCCACTAACAGAGTATGTATACCCTCTTCTTGGACGTCCAGGATGCCTTTGACAATGTCTTCAATCAGTGCATACGTCATCAGCTGGACAGGTGTGAAGTCACTGGATCTCCCTTGTCTTGGGTCCTAGATTACCTCATTGGCGGCTCCTTTCAGGTATGGGTTGGTGGAGCCATTCTACCTCTCAGTCTATCCGTTGGGGGTGTTCCTCAGGGGGCAGTGCTCAGTCCACCCTTCTTCAAAATTGCACTCTCAGGGCGGCTGAAGGATAGGGAGTGCAACTTACTGATGTGCACGGATGACATTGTCATATTTGCCAGGGCTGGTGTCATGGAGTGAGCCCAGCTTTCTCTCCAACGTGCAGCCATCTTCCTCTATGATTGGCTAAGTACCAAATGTCTCCTTGTCAGTGTTGATAAGAGAGTAGTCATGATCCATGCTCTCTTGAAACTCCCAGCTCTCCCTGTAGTCTGGCTGTCTTCCCCTGTGGTCTCTCTGAAAAGGCACTATACCCACCTTGGTATGAGGATTGATGGCCCAGTCCTTATGTGGAAATCTCACATACCCCACCTTCGCCTCTCTTGCTCTACATGCTTAGATATCGTGCACCACCTGACCATTGTCTCATGGGGTGCAGATCACGATGCACTCCTCCACTATTACAAGAAAGACATCCTTAGTTGCAATGACTATGGCAGTGTCCTGTATGGGACAGCTGTGCCATCGATGTTACAAAGCCTTGACGTGGTCCAAAAGCACCGCCCTTCACATAGCCACTGGGATGATGTGTTCCTCTCCCACACTCTTTCTTCATCTTTCTTCATGCAGACAGTGGTTTGTTTGTTGTCACTTCTGGACCAATGTTGTTGTCTCAGCTGTCTTTCCCTATGTTGAGTCCTGCTCCTTCCAACTTCCCATACCCATCCTAGTCTATTCCTCTCCCTGGGTGTACCCCTTACAAGTCCACTCTGGGACCTTAAGTCCCGAGTTCCTTTCTACATCAGGCATTACATCACTCTCAAGTCCTGTCCCTCTCACCTGCTCCCCTCTTACCTACCCCTGTCATCTTTCCTCTTCCACCTTTGACTGACCAGTCTGTTACCCTCCTTTCCTCTCCAAGTCTCAACTTTCTATTCTCACTCTGCTTGTATTCACTGAGTTGACTGCCTCACTGTACCTCTGCTTCTTTAGGATCTACTCGTAAACTAACGGTTTATGCACTACCTCTCCATCCTATATATCTTCACCAGTATACTTTGAAGATCTTACCCCTTGCCAGACTTGGCGTATCAGTTCCTGCTATCTCAGTATCACAGGTGAACTATTTGCCATCCTTCAAGCCCTCACATTTGTTCGGGCACAACTCAGTCCACAGACCGTTGTCCTCTTTACAGACTGTCAGTCTTCCCTCTCCCTCATTCTATCCAACTCCTCAGCCACTGACAAGCCCCTAGTGTTCTCTATCCAGTCCCTCCTCTTGCTGTTCCAGAATGGTGGCTGGACTGTGTGACTTCATTGGGTGCCAGCACACTCGCGGATCAAAGGCAATGAAATTGCTGATACCACCACGGAGATGGTTCCTACTTCGGTCGTTCTTGACCCTCTCTCATTAGCTGTATCCACTCAGAAGACCTTACTTAATAAAGCGTGCCATGATCAGTGGAACTCCTCTCTTGGAGTTTTACTTCCCAACACAGTCTTAGGAAACTGTTGGACGGATTCCATCCCTTATCCCTTGGCTCGATCTCCTGACAGAACAACTGACAGTCTTTTGACTTCATCTTTTCTTTGACCCTTATTGTCATTGGTGCTGCTTAGTAGACGAGATAATCGACGACATCCTTTTTGACTATCCTAGGTTGCATTCTTACCGCACGGCCCGACATGACGGACTTCTGGCTGAGGGGACCGCCTTCTTCACTCTCTCAGCTCTACTGTCCGGACAAGATCTCGACATCCCCCAGTGGACGACCGCAGTACGCCTTCTTGGACGTTTCCTGCGGAGCAGTGTGTGCATTAAGTTCACCAGTGCTTTGAACTAATACATTTAGTTCACTGCTTAGGTGACAACGGCTGCATCATTGTCCCCATTGTTAACCATCCAAACAACCCCCAAAATACCGCAACACCGGTCTGCCTAGCCAAGCAGACCCATCAACCACAGGCAAGCAGCTGCCCCATGCTGGGCGATCCCCTGTAGTGAACCAATGTTCCTTTGCAGTGGACAGGTCTTCGCCACAGTGAGGTGCAGGGAAAAGTGTGAGGGATTGGTTCCTGGATGAAAGCCGTATTTGAGCCTCTCCACGCTGTTAACAGGGACATCACAGTTGGTTCCATATCACCCCGACTCTCACTTAGATGTAGACCATTATGTGCAACATCTAGTTGGAGCAACTTAACCCGATACACCGACACGTATGTATTTATTTATCTGGTTACCACCCAGCGTTATAATGTGTGTCCTGAGTGACTTGTCACTCGCTGTAGAGTCAAATGAGTGTACTTTGATTGGATGTTAGGCGCCTAACTCACTCCACATACATATACATAAATACATATATACACCTACGCTTTCACTCACATTCATTTACCTTTTATCTCACTCACTATTTCACACCATACTCATGTGACTCCTGCTTTATTACTGTAACTCTCAGCTATATTCATTCACTCTCACACTGACTCTGCATTCACTCACTTCATACTCACCCACACGCTTCCGCCGGTTTCATAATTATATCAACCCTTAATCCCTTCATTGGTGCTGGAGAGAGGCGTCTTCACGTGATGACACCGATATAACTGGGTGAGGGAGGTCTCTGGTTTTACGAACGTCCTTTAATGACTTCCCTATCCCCAGAGAGGAGGATGGTGAGCTGCAGGAGGAGGGCGACTTCCGCCTGCAGCCCACCTGGTTTTCATCTCAGATGACCCTGGGGTTACAACAACAATAGCACCTTCCCCATAAGAATGCAAATTCATTTTCTATTTTGCTACTCTACACAATTATTAGATAGGTGATGTCCTGTGCCTCGCCGGCATGATCTCCATCTTTTTTAATTCTCACTACAATACCTTGCAGATCATACAGAACAACACTTTCCGCATCATCACTGGCTGCATCAAAACTACTCCCACAGCTAACTTAAACATTCAGACTAAAGATATCCCTCTTATAGAAAGCTTAACAAGAGGGGCACACAATTCTACAAGGCACCCCTGCGCTAACACAATACCCCTGTCATATATCTGACAGAGCAACACAACACAACTAATCATAAAAATCAGTCATCACACAAACATTTCCAGATCTTTTTCACCGATAACCTACCTCCAGAAACCCCAACACAAGCAATGAAGAAACATTTACATATTCGTTTCAGGCACAGGGCAATGCAACACCTCAGTCAGAACACAATATTCCATCCATCCATCCAGTGGCACCTCCAGGATTTTTTAATAGGGTGGGGTTAAGGGGGGCTCCCTCACAGCAAGTGAGGGCTGAGGTGATCCGACCCTCGCAAGGAACAATAGTTTATTTCAAAATTGATGGGGTATGGGGGGCTGAGAGAGGATTTTTGAAGGCTTAGGTCCTCGAAGCCCCTCCTTGACGTCGCCACTGCACCCATCAGAAGTTGAGTTTACCTCGCTAGGCTTTGATCAAGACACCACCCAACATTCCTGTGTTACCGGCTTAGACTTTGCGTTGGGCGGAAGCACGGATTACACGTGTACCGCTTTTAGAATCCCCACATAACATGAACCACAAAAGTGAACATTGCCAATGTCACACTAAGATGCAAAAACAGTACCAGTGTTGGGAACCTATGGATGACTTCACTGGGACAGTTGTTTACCTGCGGCAGGCGGATCTGGTGGGTCAGGCAGGCCGGAGTTGGATCGAACATCCAAATCACCTGCCAGCTTATGTATACATGTCTAAAATGATCAGCTGCTTAAAATAGCCAGTCCATTCCCTGAGATTCAGCAGTCTTACGCACCAGCTGATGTAAAATTAATCCTCGCATATTACGTCCTTGTTACCTACCGATCAGCCTATACTGTATAGCCTACTGTTTTTCACAAAACCGCCTCTGTTAAACACTCATACCCTCTCCCACTGACACTCCAATCCCATCCTCTCTCTCTCTCTCTCTCTCTCTCACACACTGTCAGCAACAATTACACACTCACACCCTAACTGATGACCATTCACATGTCATCCACCCACTCACTCGCCCACTCATTCACATACTTTCTCACTCACCCATCCACTCACTCAAATGCGCCTCACACTAACTCACTCACTCTCACTAAGCCACTTACTGTCACTTACCCACTCACACTCCTACCAACGGACACTTCTATGTCATCCACTTACTTGACCACTCACCCATCCATCCACCCATCCATTTTAACTCATCCCACACTGACTCATTCACACTCACTCACACACTTACTCACTCGCTATCACTTGCCCACTCACGCTGATTCACACCCACACTCACTCACCCACCCATTCTCACCTAACACTCATTCAGTCACACACACTACCCTCCCAATCATACACACGTCAAACTCGCTTACTCATTCACGCTTACCTCACACTCACCTCATTCACTTACACTCACATCACACTCACCCAGTCACACTCTTACACTCACCCAGCCACTTCCCACTCACTTACCCTCTCACTCTCACTCACTCGCCCAAACACACGAAAGGAGAAACACGGCAAGAGTGGGAGAGAGGGAAGGAAGGGAATAGAGCAGTGAGACGAGAGGACAGGGAAGGAGTGAAAGGCCTAGAGTGGGTGGGGGAGGGGGAGAGGGAAATAGAGAGAGGGAGGGAGGGGGAGGAAGGGTGGGAAGGGTAAAGGGAGGGGAAGGGAGGGAGTAAGGGAGAAAGACGGAGAAAGAGGAAAGGTATAATACGAGAGAGAGAGAGAGAGAGAGAGAGAGAGAGAGAGAGAGAGAGAGAGAGAGAGAGAGAGAGAGAGAGGAAGGCAGAAGGAGGAGGAGGGAGAGAGAAGGTGGGGACAAAAATGGAAGAAGGGTACAGCTGGAGAAGGAAAAGGGGAGAGAGAGAGAGAGAGAGAGGGGGGGGGCGGCAGAAGGAGGAAGGCTAGGGAGAGAAGGTAGGGAGGAAAATGGGAGAGGGGAACACCTGGAGAAGGGAAAGGAGAGAAAAGAAAGAAGGAACAGAGGAACAGTGAAAGGATAGGAAGAGAAGGGAGAGAAAAGCAAATTAAAGTAAAGTCAGAGAGGGAGGAAGACAGGGAAGGTGAAGGAGTTAGGAAAAGACCGGGCGACCGAGTGGGGAAGGGTAGGAAAGAGAGAGGCAGGGATGGAGGGAAAGAGGGGTAGGATGAGGAGGGGAGAATGGCGGTAGAGAAAAGGGATGGGGGAGGTTGGACGAGGAGGGGAAAATAGGGGAGATGGAAGGGGAAGGTAGGGAGAGGAAGGGAGAAAGAGTAAAGAAGGGAAAGAGTGGCAAGAGGAGGGAGGGAGGAAAGGAGAGACAGGGGACGTGAAGGAAGAGGAGAAGGCATAGGTAGGCAAATGGAGAGAGGGAGGGAAGGACGGGAAGCGAGGGAAGGCGGAGGAGAGGGGAAGATGAATGGAGAGAGACAGGGAAGCGTGATAGTTGAGGAATGGGAGAGAGAAAGAGGGTGGAGGAAGAGAGAATTAATAAGAAGGGAGAAATGGAGGGAGTGAAAGGGAGGGGGAGTGGGAAATGGATAGGTAAAGAAAAGGAAGCAGAGGGTGAGAGAGGGACGTAGGGAAGAGGAGAATTGAGGGAGGAAGAAAGTTATAGAAGCGGGAACTACAGAGAGGAGGGAGAATGAGGAGGGGAGAACGAAAGGGAGATAGAGAAAGGAAAGAGTAAGAGGGGATAGAGAAGTTGGCAGAGGAAAGATAATTGCTAAGAGCGAAGGCCAAGGAATGGGACGTGGAGAGGGGGAAGGAGAAAAAGAGTTTGGGAGAAGGAGAGGGGAGGTAACAGAAAGGGGGAGGGAATAGAGAGGGACGAAGGGTGGGAGAGGGAGCGTGAGAGGAAAAGTGATGGAGAGAGAGAGAGAGAGAGAGAGAGAGAGAGAGAGAGAGAGAGAGAGAGAGAGAGAGAGAGAGAGAGAGAGAGAGAGAGAGAGAGAGAGAGAGAGAGAGAGAGAGAGAGAGAGAGAGAGAGAGAGAGAGAGAGAGAGAGGGAAGGTGGAGGGAAAGGTAGGGGGAGGTATTGTACATGGGTAAGATATAGGAAGCAGGTACACATGCTCACAGTCACACCTGTTCCATCTCTCGCGTGGTTAACACTGGCGGAACGCTTTTGTTCATCACATTCAAGGTAACTCCCCCCTTCTCTCTCTCTCTCTCTCTCTCTCTCTCTCTCTCTCTCTCTCAATAAATGTAATGTGATATAGAAAGAAGACTAACACACTCTGCAACTTGTGAGTTAAGATGCAATCTATTTAGCAGTGTGACTGGATCCAAAGATGACATATTATGTAATGAACCTTACTGTTTTCAGGGTGGCTTTAAATTTTCTTAGAGGATTCAACTACAAATTTTATTTTAACTTATAGCTGAATAACAAAAATCAACACTAAGAGCACGAGTGAAAGTTAATGGATCGTTCTCTTTCTTAGAAACACCAATACATAATTTATTTGTGAATCTGCAATGATTCAGTGATCACCAGTTGTGTTATATAATGTTAGAGCGCTTAAAATCTTTTGTCTTGTGATGTCTTTTTAATTATTAGATAATAGACGTTGCCTATGGAAACAGAACAACAACTATCATCATAACTATCAGAGATCTTCAAAACACTGCTTCCATCTGCCACTTTGCTACTCACTAACAGTATTCAGTGTAGAAATATTTGCATTTATCGGATTATAATTATTCCATTCATCACCATTAACATTCCCAGGCCGCTTTTCCGAACTGGAGTTTTAACCTTTCTCATCACACGACTTATGTATATATTGGACAGACACCTTGACATCAGCCACCCTTGCTCGCCGTGATATTAAAACAATTATTTAGACACCCTGGATGGAGTGGAGAGGTATATGAGAGATGGAGGTGTGAGGTGGGGGGAGGGCAGCGATATGGCAGGGGACAGGGAGACATGGAGGCGATTTGTTTGTGGCCACCCTTTACGGGATTAAGGTATCTGGCTATGCTAGATAGATAGACTAGGACACCCATCTTTACACTTTGCGACAATTAACAGTTTTCCATTCACACCATGTGTACAAAAAAACTTCAGTAATTATTTTCAGGCTAATGGTGTCCAAGTGCCTATGGAGGAGGGGATTCTTTCTCATGTTCTCTTATGTCTAAAAAAAAAAAAAAGTGTGGTCCAGTAATGATTTAGACTAGCATGTCTTACAAGTAAAGCTCTTTTGGAATCATGGGTCTATGATATCACTTTCATATAATAGTGTTTACGAGTGTACTGCTGCATTAAATATACAGTATATAACGGTATATATATATATCATGTAATTCTAAGTACTGTTAGTATGTGAACGGAATAACTTAAAGATTAATGAAATTGCGACTTTTGCCTTATTCTTCGCAGAAAATATACGCTGGATTTGTGTAAGTCCTTGGCAAATATTCATAAACAGGAGTGGACCTTGAAAATTCTTCTTCTTCACATAATAATAATAATAATGATAATAATAATAATCAAAATAATAATAATAATAATAATAATAATAATAATAATAAAGATAATAACAATAATAATGATAATAATAATAATAATAATAATAATAATAATAATAATAATAATAATAATATATTATTATTATTATTATTATTATTATTATTATTATTATTATTGTTGTTGTTGTTGTTATTATTATCATAAGGAGAAGCAGTAGAAGAAGATATGCGACTCCGATCAGTCGCGTCTGTGGTCCTACAATAATCACGAGAAAAAAAATCAATTTAACTAAACCCATAAACCATGTCTTAGATGAAACAAGGTCATTAGAAATTCGTCTTTGATTCAGTGTTCGACTTCATGGTAGATAGTGAATTAATGCACAGTGATGTAATGTAGACGTTTGAGGTCTGCTGGAACTTTATAGATTAGTTAGCGTTAGTTAGTGCTTAAGGCCTACTGGGACTAAAAATGAGTGCATTATTGGATTTCTGAGAATACAAAGTTGTGGTACTGGACGTTGGGTCGTAGTGAGTGAGCATTTGCATGTGAAGTACTTATTGGGTTAATAATAGGTGTCTGAGGACTAGAGAAACTTGAGACATATTGGATGTGGCAGTTGGAGATATCTGGTGCATATGGTAATGGATGCTTTTGGGCTATGCCACTGGAACTATTATTATTCACACCCATTTCTAATGCCACTACTTTACAGTTTTCCTGCTCACTGAGCGAGATGTAACGCTTTGGAAATGACAGGGAGTTGTCTATATACCGTACCAATACTGTATATGCAAAGACCACCTGACATTTCAAGTACAGACTAAATGAACTCTCTCGCCTGGCACTCAGGTCTTACAGGAGTAATCCCCTGAATCACTCTCTTCCCCCTTAATTTGAAACATAGCTCTAAGCAAGGGTATGCTTTTTAAAAATGTGAGTAGTTTGATTACCAGCATGTCCCCATCAGCACTTCAACCTTCAAAGTGGAACACACAGTACCACGTCTATGAGCAATAGCAATTAACTGGCGTAAGTAATAAATGTCGAAATACTCGTATACAGAGAAATACGCAAGGTACAAACTGAATGGGTATGTAGACAAACCAGAGCCAAGCTTTACGTAATAGCTGAAGTTATTTAAAAAAAACGTACATAATGATTAAGGATCGAAGGAAAAGTCCATAAGGAGAGAATAGAAAACATACGCTTATGGGGAAATGAGAGGAAATGGAATTAGAAAATGGTACAATACAGAATACTGGTGAGAAAGAGACGTTCAGTGATGGGTGGGGTAGGGATCAATGGTGATACATGCTTTGAGTACTTCTGAGAGGGAAGTTTGTTGTCCTGGTTGTTGCAATGATAGATAGTTATAAGGCAGCTAGGAGGCCCGTCTGTCTCAACTATCCAGGATGAACTCTGGGATTAGGTGTCTGATATTCACCTCCACATATTCAGTATATCCGAATTAAATGCTCCTTTTTGCCTCCATATTACAGTTGTAGGCATACTCTCCTATACATTTTCCTCTAACGGTCTACGCCAAACTAAATGCATATCATATACTACACTTCCAATTCAAAAATCTGCAAAAAACTGCGTCTCACCACCTAGTCTCGAAGGGGGGCGGGGCAGTAAATGTCCCCACCATCCTCCTCTCTCTAAGTGATGACCAAATGAGATGCATTAGTCCATTGTCTGACTCGTTCTCAATTTATTTCTACAACATCCGTGGCCTTTCCTCTAGTTAGCTCTCTGTTTAACACCACCTCTCTTCCTCTAAACCTAGCCTTCTCTTTCTCACTGATACTTAGTTGTCTGAGGTGACTAACAACAAACTCTTTTCTTTATTATCCACCTTTATCTATATTCACTTCAAAGCCAAAGGTAGGTGATTTGTTTGTAGCAACAACACATCTTGTTCTCGTGTTCCTGAACTTGAATCCTCTGAATTCTCGACACTCTGACCTCGGCTTTCCTGTCATTTTCTGACTCAGTATACCTGTGATATGCACTTATTCCCTAATTCTACCGGCTATGAAAATTTCTTTGACTATCTAATTTTTAAGATGGAACACATTCATTTGGTTTCTCATCTCTCTCTGAAATCTCCATTCTAGGTGATTTCATGTTCACTGCCATCTTTGGCTCTCCTCTCCACTCACTGCTCCACCTGGTGAACAAACCTACTTGCTTTCTATCCTCAATAACCTAGAACAGCTTGTACAGCATCCTACCAGTATCCATCACCACATTTGAGAGGGTTCCAACACACTTAACTTTTTCCTCACAGCTAATTCTTCTGCTTACTGTTAATTTTTCCCCCTCGTTGGGCTCCTCCGATCACAATGTTATCACTTTAACCTGTCGTATCGCTGCAGTAAGGCCTGTGGATCCTTCTAAAAAGCAGTGTCCATGGCACTTTTGAGCTGCTGATTGGGAGGCCTTCAGGCAGTGTTTCTTTGATTTTCCCTAGAACGAGTATTGTTTCCATGGCAGAGAGTCATCTGAGTGCACCCTGCACATTACAGAGGTTACTCTCCCCGGCATGGAAGCATATACTGACTTCCCTTCTCATTCCCTTTTACTAACGCGAAAAAGTACATAACCTTGGTTTAATCATGTTTGTTTAAAAGCTGTCTACAACAAGGAGAGGGCCTACAAAAGATACTAGCAACAACTCACCACTGAATCTCATCATTTTTATGTTTCTGTCCATAATGGTGTTCATACTGTTCTCTGCTTAGCTAAGAATGATTTCACTGGTACTAAATGTTCTGAAATTTACAGCTCAAAATTCTCCCCGTTCCTTCTGGCACCTTGTTAAAAATCTTTCTAACAATTTTAATTCATCCTCTTTCCCTCCTCTTTTCTGCTCTGATGGCTGTGTAGCTGATTCTTCTATTGAAAGGCAGAACTTTTTGCTCAAACTTTCTCCTCCAACTTCACCTCAGATGATTCCAGTCTGTTCCTCCATCTCATCCCCCCTCTGACTTCCACATGACTGACATTCAAGTATCTTCAATTGATATTCTTTCTGTCCACACTGGCCTCAGTATTACCAAGGTGTATGAGCCTGATGGGATTCCTCCTGTTGTTCTCAAGAATTGTGCTTCTGTACTTAGACCCTAACTAGGTAAAATTTTTCACCTTTGTCTGTCGACTTTTATCTTTCCTTCTTGCGGAAGTTTGCTCCCATTTTGCCTGTCCCGAGGAAAGGTGACCATTTCCAGGCCACAAAGCATCGCCATTTTTTTTTTTTTTTAATGCAAGGAAGAAGGAACCAAAGGCCAGGAGCCCGCAAACCGTTCCTTCCAAGAAAAAACAAAAACAATACAACAGAGAGCCAATTTCAAGATCCGTTCATTTCGAGAAGCCTGCGTTTTAAAGACTGGAGATCATTGGAAGTAGGAAATACAGACAGAGGGAGGCAGTTCTATAGTTGACCTGTTGTATAAATGAAGGACTGGGAGTAACGGTTAACTCTTGCATTAGAGAGTTAGACAGAAAAAGGATAAGGGTTTGTTGCTAGACGGGTGCTACGCGCTCGTCAAAGAGATGGAGAGATGCAAGCAGACAGTTCACAGGAGCAGTGACCACTGAAGAAGCGATAGAAAAGAGATAAGGATGCAACAGTGCGTCGAAAAAACAGGTTGAAGAGAGCCAGTAGGAGGAGGAGAGTTAATGGGACGAAAAGCCTTTGACTCCACCCTTTTGAGAAGAGCTGTATGTGGGGAGCCTTCCCACACATGAGAGTTGTACTCTACACAGGGGCGATTAAAACCCATGTAAGTCAACAACCGTGCAGGGGTAAAGAAGGTATGGAGTCGGCTTAGCACACCTAATCTCTTGGAAGCAGATTATACAAGAGATGTAATACGATCATTACAAGATAAGTCCCGAGAGAATGAAATCCCAAGTATGTTTAAGGATAATGCATGATTGAGCTGGATACTATTAAACATTAGTGAGTACTACTGTGGAAGATTTTGACTGGTTGATAGGTGTAAGAACTGAGTGTTTGATGCATTAAAAACAAGATTATCTTTACCCCCGTCAGAGATACGAGCCATGTCAGATATTAGGTGTGCCATAGCCTCCTCCCTTGTTTGTTGAAGTACTGTAACTGCTGGGATGTACATTGCGGGAACCGAATGGAAAGGTGAAGTGTGGAATCACCAGCCTATGAATGGATAGGGTTAAATATACAGCTTAGAAAGTCATTGATGAATAAAAGGGAGAGAGTTGCTGATAGAACAGAGCCCTGAGGAACACCAGTGTTGATAGCTCTAGGAAAAGAACTATGGCTGTCTCTGCAACAGCCGCTACTGAATGACCAGAAAGGAAGCTATAGATCAAGGCTATTCAACTACTCTAGAAGTAGGGCTGCATTGTAAAACTCAGATTAACAAAATGGCCATACATTATCTCTATTTTTACCCTCTGTGTAAACACTTATACATAGAAGAAAAGAAAAATTCATATATTATTTGCATTTACATTTTCCGCTAAATACATAAGAGAAACACAGAAATTTCAGTCTTATACTTTTTCTTTGTTTATTTTTATTCCTCTGAGTCGGTCACAGGGCCAGTCAGAAACGACTCAAGGGTCGGATTTGGCCCGCGGGCCGCCAGTTGAATAGCCATGTTATAGATGAAGGCACAGATAGAAGGATAGAAACCGTAAGAGGGCAGTTTGGAAATTAAATATTTATGCCAGACTCGACTGAAAACCTTTGACATGTCAAGTACAATGGCAAAGCTTTCACTAAAGTCCCAAAAGGAGGATGACCAGGAGTCTGAAAGGTAGATGAGAAGATCGCCAGTGGAGCATCCCTGATGGAACCCATACTAACGATCACAAAGGTTATGATAGAAAAGATGCTTTAAAATTTTTCTGTTAATAGACACGAAAACTTTTGAGACACAGGATGTTAAAGCGACTGGGCTACATTTAGAGGATTGGGAATGGTCACCCTTCTTTGGGACAGGCTGAATGAAAGCAAACTTCCAGCAAGAACTAAAGGTACAAGTTGATAGACAAAAGCGAAAGAGCTTGCTTAAGCGGGGTGAAAAGCACAGAAGTACAATTCTTGAGGACAACGGGAGGGACTCCATCAGGCCCGTATGCCTTGTTAGCACTGAGGCCAGTGATGTCAGAAAATACAGTACATCAGTTGAAGAAATTTTAATGTCAGCCATGAGGAAGTAAGAGGAGGGAAGTGATGGAGGAACGGCATCGGCATCGTCTAAGATGGAATTGGGGGAGAAAGTCTAAGCAAAGAGATCTGCTTTATCAGTAGAAGAAATAGCTACAGAGCCATCAGAGTAGAAAAGAGGAGGGAAGGATGATGAGATAAAGTTGTTAGAAAGGTTTTTGGCAAGGTGCCAGAAGGAGCGGGAAGAATTTGAGTTGAAGAGTTGGGAGCATTTAGTATGGATGAAATTATTTTTAGCAGAGCGAAGAACAGACTTAGCACGATTCCGGGCAGAAACATAAAAAAGATATGATTCAAGGGTGGGTGGGTTACAGTACCTTTTATATGCCTTCTCCTTGTTGTGGACGGCATTAGAACAAGCGTGATTAAACCAAGTTTTTTTTTGGCATTACTCATAGGATATGAGAAAGGAATGTATGCTTCCATGCCCGAGAGAACAACCTCAGTAATGCTCAAGGGACACTGAGTTGGCTCCAGGTCATGAAAACAACAATCATTCCATGGAAAATCAAAGTACTGCCTGAGGGCCTCCAATCAGCAGCTCCAAGTGCCACAACCTTTTCTTTGGAGGGTCCACAGGCCACACTGGAATGATAGGACAGGGTAAGGTCATAAGGTTGTGATCGGAGGAGTTCGACGGAGAGAAAAGATTAACAGCATAAGAAGAAGGATTAATTGTAAGGAAGAGGTCAAGTATGTTGAAGCTCTCTCCAAGGCGGTCAGGGATACAGGTAGGGTGCTGTACAAGCTGCACTAGGTCATTAAGGATAGAAAAGAATAGGCTTGTTCACCAGGTGGATCAGTGAAAGGAGAGGAGAGCCAAAGGTGGTGGTGAATATTGAAATCTCCATGAACTGAGATTTCACATAAAGGAGATACCGATAGGATGTGTTCCATTGTAGAAGTAAGATAGTTGAGGAATTTTTCATAGTCAGTAGAAATAGGGGATAAGTAAACAGCACATTAATTTAGTCAAAGAATGACATGAAAGCCAAAGACAGAGAGTAGAAAATTCAGAAGAATCCAGTTCAGGAACACGAGAGCAAAATAAGTCATTGCATACATATACACAGCAGCCACCTTTGGCTCTGAAATGAGTATAGAGAAAGTAGGAGGATACAGAAAAGGGTTTGCTGTCAGTTGCCTCAGACAGCTGAGTCTCTGTTAAGAAAAGAATGTGAGGTTTAGAGGAGGAAAGGTGGCGCTCAACAGAGAGAAAGTTAGAGGAGAGGCTGCGAATTTTGCAGAAATGAAGAAATGAGTCGGATAGTGGTTCCAGGCAACTCGTTGAGTCGTTACCGGGAGTAATAGTTTCTCATGTTTTAGAATCGGTTCTTAAAAAAAAAAAAGAAAAAGAAAGCACCATTCCTCTCATGGCCTTCTTTATGATCGCCAGTATGGGTTCAGTCAGGGACGCTTTACTGGCGATCTTCTCACCTTCCTTTTAGACTCCTGGTCATCCTCCTTTCGGGATTTTGGCAAAAACTTAGTCATTGCAAATGGTATCTCAAAGGCTTTCGGTCGAGTTTGGCTTAAATCTTTATTTTCCAAACTGCCCTTTTAAGGTTTTTATCCTTCTCTCTGTGCCTTCATCTCTAGCTTCCTTTCTGGTCGTACTATAGCTGCTGCTGCAAAAGGCCACTGATATTCTTCTAGAGCTATCAATAGACGTGTTCCTCAGGATTCTGTCCTGTCACCAACTCTCTTCTTTCTATTCGTCGATGACATTCTAATCTTCACATCTAACCCTTTCCACTCATACGCTGGTGACTCCAGCCTTCACACTTTTGTTTACTTCTCGCAGTGTCCATCACCGTAGTTACTTAAATAACACGTGGTGAGACTATGGTACACCTAATTTTTGACTTGGCTCATATCTCTGACTGGGATAAGAGTAACCTAGTTGTTTCTGATGCATCAAAAACTCAGTTTTTACATCTTTCGACCCACCAAAATCTTCAACTCAATATCCTTTAATATTTAACAAAATCCATCCCAATCATGCTTCATCTCTGAACATACTTAGGATTTCATTTTCTTTGGATTTATCATGTAAAATAACATTACTTCTCTTACAAAAGCTGTTTCCAACAGATTAAGTGTGCTAAGCCGATTCAGTGCCTTGTTTACCCCCAGCGACCTGTTTAGGGGTTTCACTCGCCTCTGTCTCGAGTACAACTCTCAGGGGTGGGGATGGAGGGGTCGCTGCCTACAATTCTTCTCAACAAGGTGGAGTTAAATGCTTTTCGTCTTATTAATTCCTCTTGCTCTGCCTCTTCCCTGAATTGTTGCATCTTTATCCTTTTTTTTTTTTTTTGTCACTACTTCAATGGCCACAGCTCTTCTGAACTGTTTACATTCCTACTCCATTACTCTTTAGTGGAAGAGTTAACTGATATTCGCAGTCCTTCGAGTAAGCAACAGGTGAGCTCTGGAGCTGTCTTCCTCTGTCTCCATTTCCCTCAGCCTATGACCTCCAGTCTTTTAAATGCAATATTTCCAGACATCTCGAAATGAATTAATCGGATCTTGAATTTGGGTAATTTTTTCTCCTCGAAAGGAACAATCTTGCAAGCTCCCATCCTTTGGTTCCTTCTTTGTTGGATAAAAAAAAAATATCACACCTGAGGTTGTGGCAGAGTTGTATTTTGCATTTTTAGTATTATATATGAATTGAAGTTTTCACATGTGACAGTCGTGGGGCATAAACTAGCCAAGAAAGACTAATTTATGACACTGAAAGGTGCCTACGTCATTCAGTTACACTACACTTTATGATGAATCCAAACCTCACACAAAAATACACATTACTTAAGTATGCATGTTGCGCACACATCCTTCCATATAAGAAGCAGACTGTTTCCTACATGATCATTTTATTGACAGGGACAGTGACAACCCTGTGAGGAAAATGAAGGGAGTTGGTGGAGTTGTGTTGGCACTGGTGCTGTTGCTACTGACTCACCACATCACCGCTGCTAAGACAAACATCTGGCGCAAGGTTCAGGTTTCCCAGCCTCAGCTGGACGGCGAATCCTTGCGCCAGACACAGACACGGAGCAGAATTCAGTGTGCTACTGTGGCCAGCATGACCCAGGAGGCTGACCTTTTCTGTATCCCCTCACCTGACCAGTGTCATGTCTACGACCTGAATATATCAGCCCACAGAGATCCCTTTCTCACTGACTCTGGACCCGACTGCTGGACTAGGCACGGTGAGGCATTTCACACCACAACACACTTTCGGCATCAGTTGTAAACTTGTCAGGCCAATGGATGAACAGGAAGGTTCACTCTTAGGGCAGGTGACTAGACGGAGTATTAACTGAGAGTGGTCATTTACGCAGATGCCAGGAAAGACGTGAATGGTGTCAGCTGTAAGAAGTCAAAACAGAGTCAACTCGTCACCTTTAGTGTGTACTGTGTGAGGCTGTTGTGCTCTCTGTTAAAGCTGTACCTTCCCTGCAAAGTTATACTTCCAGGTAACAGTGGAGTAGCAGGAGTAATCCGACAAAGTGTGAAGTAATATGCAATGTTTCTGTGGAGAGTATGCAGTAACCTGTAATGTTTCCCATGCACAGTATGAAACAGCGAGTAATAATGACCTTAGGGAATATAATAATATTTGCCTTGGTAAGCAAGTACAAACAAAAATTATTTCCCTGACAGAGTGGGTATTAATAAGTTTTTATTTCTGTATTGAGAGTATTATAACAAACAAGATTTACCCCACATAGTGAGCTATATCACTTGATATCCTCGTGTAGAGTAGGCTACATAATCATTCTCCTGATTCAGATTCCCTCTATATGATATGTGAGGAAAATACAACAGAGGAAAATGGAAAACGAGAGTGGAAAGTATCACCACTCCCAGGTAAATGAACCATACATTTAGTTACGGGTGACGTGTAATACAAAGGAAAAAGATTCTCCCCCCCCCAAAAAAAAAAAAAGTAGTTTCGTGCAGATGCCAAATGACATGTCCAGGGAAATGAGCCACACCATAAATCGCACGTCAACTAAACTTTCGAAACAATGGCTCCACTCCAGAGGGAAAATCACCTGAAATTGTTGTTTCCTATCTAAAGGTTACTGGTTAAGCCTGTCGGATACAGACATTCCAACATTCAGTTTAAAATTTCAGTGTAATCATCATAATTTCAAAGTGTAAAATAAAACACGTCTGTTTGGTTATGATTCCAATTTTGTACTATTCTTTCGTGATACCTAGTCAAACATGACTCATTTACATAAATAACATTTTATCACCTTTACCAGCGTTTTCCGACTTATGTGTGTCTTTTGCTAAAAGCAATGAATATTTTTACAACAGCCTCAACTAAGAAGTAGTTAGTAGCCAAGTATTCCACCTTCTGACCATTCCATTAAAGAAAATTTTACTTTACATGCCTGTTCACCAACAATGACCACCACCCATCCACTCCACTCACCCATATACAGTGTATATGGATGTACAGTGCCTTTCTTAAACTGTATGTTTCCAGTCATCTCACCACAAATTAAAAAATTCCTCTTATCATATACAGTGCGGCAGGCACAGCAGCAGTCATTACAACTCCAGGCACAACAACACGTGAACCAAGTGGGCAGCAGGAAACTAACAATGCAGTCCACCATCCTCCTCTCGAGAGGTGGGGGGAGCTAAGGGATGTTTGAGGGCGTCTTCCTCGTCATCTACAGTATGACAGACTAGTGAAGAACCGATCAGATTATAATCAAGGCTCCTTTCAGAACAATTCTTCTTCTTGGATCGATATTCTGAAGTGGGCCGTTGGCAACTTAAGTCAAAACTGTTTTTTTCTTTTTCAAAATTGCTCACAGATGAAATATACATATCACTGAAAAACTGGACAGATTAAGCTGGTATAAATATTTTTTTTGCAACAATTTATACGTAACTGTTGCCGTGGAATCCGAATTTACAACCTCCAAATATCACATAAGTGGTTTCTCGAGCACTTTTCCACAAGTATATGCAGCTATTGTTATTGGCAAGTTTCTTACCTTTATTTTCGATGTCAGCCAGGGAGTAAACCATTCGTCGCTTCCTAACAGTAAATGTTTCACTGTGCAGTATCGTCATGGCTTGTCAGCTTGGGACTAACGCCTATCGAGTACGCGAACGAGGGTCATTTAGGAAAACAATTCTGCTGCCTTAATCTTCCCCTAAGACACGATACAACCACAAATTTTACATCCAGGACCCTAAATTGACTGATATGTGAACAGGGACAACGGGAAAATAACTTCACTTAACAGTTTGGCCGACCCGAGAATCGAACTGGAGGTTTGCCAGTTGTCATCTAGATACGTTATCACCCCACCCCTGACTCCCAACAGAAAAGTAAGGTTTTATGCCTGGCTCTTTCTATTTTGCTGTGTCCTTCATTTGCATTACTGGCACTAGACAATATTTTCAATTGCCATTTGCAGGTTAGTTTGGGTGAACATTAGTTGACACCCCTGATGCCGTTTGGTACTGTTCTTCCTCAGTATTTCTTTTATGCTGCTGCCTTCATCTGATCTTGCCTGATGTAAAAATTGTGAGAGCTTTGATGGCTTGAAAGAATAGTAAATGGTTTATTGCAATCACAGAGGTAGAGTAGCAATCATGATCACTACTAAACGGATAGTGGTTGTTGGTGTTCACTTGAGATTCTTTGTCATGTCAGTCTGGCAGAGAAAACATTTGTTTCACTCTCCGTCATTCACGGTTATTGAGTTAAACTGACCATATTATGAGTTGAATGGCTCTCTCTGTGGCTGACCTCTGAAATATTGGTAAGAAAAATACTGGTAATTATTAAAAAAAATAATAATGTCCTTGTTCTGCAAAAGGAAGATGGAGATTCTAAAAAGTTTTAGGGTTGTCGATTCTGGCTGGTCTTCGTCAAAGGTATAAATTTAAGGACAAAATCAAATTAGACCACTAAGTCCAGTGTTCGTGTGAAACAAAATATTTCAATGGTGGACATCTTGAAAATGGCAAATCTGAATTTTTAAAAGGCTGAATCCTCCCCCACCTTTTTTAATACCCGCGCCCACTGCGATGCATGTAGCACAACTTAAATTATTCTCATGAATATACCCACTTAACTAATTTCTATAGGCACTCTTCCCGCTATGTAATTATTCCCACACTGCCACATATCCCATCCTTGCATTCAGATCTCTCATTACCAGTACTTTTTCCCTCTCAAAACCTCCTGCACACTCCCTTAAAGGGTTTCACAGCTCCAGGGGTGAAAATCGACTACTTCAAACCCACTTTTACAAACATGAAATGGCACAATTTCCCACACTGATCATGAATATTTACCTATTGAACTTGTACAACCGTTTCCCTAATACTGAGGACATATTTAGCATTTTCTGCTAAATTAAAAAATCAAACCAGCCATCCTCAATTCGTCATATGAAAACTAGGAGAGCCTAATTACTGCATAATAGCCTTTTCATCTAAGCTTTAGGCTACACTGAGAATCCATTATTCTCAAGTGGTACCAGTTCAGGCAACCCGGGAAAATATGTTTTTATGTTTTACATATATATTATGTCGTGTTATCTTAAATTACATGTATTTTATATATTGCTATGAACTTGAAAATGACATTAATATAATTAGAAAATTATCATAAATGTCTAAGAACAACTATAATTCACCTACTTGTCATACACTGTATATATATATATATATATATATATATATATATATATATATATATATATATATATATATATATATATATATATATATATATATATATATAGCCCGACGCCCTAATCCCGCAAAAGGTGGCCGCAGATAAAACGCCACCAACTCGCTCTGTCATCCATCATTTGACTACCCTCCCTCAACTCACTCCCCCCTCCCTCATATGCCTCTCAACTCCATCACTCCACCTCATCCTCGGTCATACCCTCCCTTTCCCTCCCTCCACCTCACCTACATACACCCTCTTAGTCAGTCCTTCATTCTCCATTCTCTCCACATGTCCAAACCACCTCAGTGTATTTCTCCTAATCTTCTCAACCACATCCACATCCACCCCACAACGTTCCTTCACTTCTTCATTCGTCAACCTGTCCCTTCAAGTCACTCCACATGCTCCTCTCAAGTAACTCATTTCCACTGCTCTCACTCTTGACTTGTTCCGCTCTTGCAAGGTCCATGCCTAGCTTCCATACGTCAGGGTAGGGATCACAATACTATCATGCAGTGACTTCTTAACTTACATTCTCACCTCCCTATTTCTCATCACTGCTTTCAGAGAACCAACAATCTTCCTTCCCTGCTGTACCCTTTCACACACTTCATCCCCCAAAGTGCCATCCTTACTTATCACACTACCTAAGTACTTGAATGCACTCACATTCTCCATATCCTCGCCATCCAACCTCACCGTGCATTCTGTGACTTCATTCCTCTCAAACATCATAATTTTACTCTTGTTTACATTAACTTTCAGATTCCTCTTCCTACACACTGTCCCAAATTCATTCACCAAATCTTGCAAATCCCACTCATCGTCACTCAACAATACTGTATCATCAGCAAACAACAACACCGGAATCTTCCAAATCTCACCCTCATTCATCAGAGCCACCCCCACATCCTCTGCCCTACCTTGCACCTCCTTTACAACGCCATCCATGTATATATTAAACAGCCATGGAGACATCACACAACCTTGTTTCATTCCCACATTGAGATCAAAGAACTCACTCAGCTCACCATCCACTCGCACCGTAGCCCTAGCTCCTTCGTACATACTCTCCACAGCACTCAACGATTTTCCCTCCACTCCATATATTCTCAGTACCTTCCACATACCTTATCTATCTATTCTGTCATAAGCTTTCTCCAAGTCCATGGAGGCAGCATACACTTTCTTTTCCCTCTCTAGATACTTCTTCACTAAACATCTTAGAACAAATATCTGATCTACACACCCTTTTCCCTTCCTAAATCCCCCTTGTTCTTCTCCAACTAGCTCCTCTGTTACATGCATAACCCTATCAATGAGTACTGGTATTCTACCATATATTTTACCAGTCACACTAAGAAGGTAAATACCCCTATGATTACCACATACTTCTCTCTCCGCTTCTCTTTTGTATAAAGGAACAATTGTACCTGATTTCCAGTCCTCCGGAACCCTTCCCTCTTCCCAAGCCAATCTACATAACTTCCATATCCACTCCACTACAATCTCACCCACATACCTCAGCATTTCACCACACACTCCATCAATTCCTGGGGCCTTTCCCATCTTGATCTTCTACATTGTTTCCGCTATTTCCGCCCTACTGATCTCTTCCTCCCTCCTCTCATCTCTCCTTCTCCCAGCCATTCTCCAACCACTTATACTCGCACTGCTGTCACTTTCTACATTTAACAAGTCCTCAAAGTGCTCCTTCCATCTCCTCAGTGTCTCTCTCTTCTCCACCAACTATCTATTATTCCTATCTTTCACTCCCCTACTATTACCCCTTTCACACTGCCTTACTTTCTTTACCTCCTTCCAAAACAATTTCTTACTCTCCCTCCATTTCACACTCCGATTCCTCCCAAACTCATCATCCACTTTCTTCTTACTCTCCTTCACCAGTCTCTTAACCTCCCTTCTCCTGCTCACATATACCTCTCTCTTCTTTCTCTCATCTTCTCCCCTATCTCTACTCGCTAGCCATTCACTATATTCCTTCTTCTTTTGTTCCACAGCTCGTTTCACCTCCTCATTCCACCATGCTGTCCCTTGCACACCCCTACATCTCCTCACTCCACAAATCACGTCACGTGCTGCGCCTATCTCTTCCGTGAATATCATACATTCATCTTCCACCCCTTCCATCTGCTCTACCTCATACCTTCCCAATCTTTCTTCCACTATGCTCTTATATTCTGCCATTTTCTCACTGTCTTGCAATTTCTTCACTCTTCTCACAGGAGCTGTTTCCTCCTGTCTTCCCCTTCGTCTCTTCAACCATTTTCTTTGCAGCCTTACCTTGGCCATCACTAAGTGATGGTCCGAGATTCCATTCCCCCACCCTCTCCACACTCTTGCATCCAACACTTGTCTTCTCATTCGCTCATCCACACACATAGTCTATCATTGCCTTTCGTTCAACAAGTTCACCATCCATCCTCCTCATAACTCTCCATGTATACCTGTGGATCATCTTATGCCTAAAGTAGGTGTTAGCTATTGCTAACCCCTTACCAGCACAGATGTCCAACAAAGCACTACCATTCCCATCTACTTCAGTTGGCACACCCCACTGACCAACCACTCCATCCACTCGTACATTCCCAACTTTGCCTTTCATGTCTCCAATCAAAAGCACTCTCTCACTCCTCTCAAATTTGTCCATACATGCTTCTACTCTCGCCCAAAACTCATCTTTCACTCTTGCCACTCGGTCCTCTGTATATATATATATATATATATATATATATATATATATAGTGACCAACAATATTATCATACCGCAAGTAGCGAAGAAGCAAAGTCAATAGACACATACATATTGCCTCCTTGAGTGCCAAAGGGTAATACTGGAGAAAGATGGTGAAACTAGAAAATTAAGAGGGAGAGGGAGACAAGCTTGCCCACCAAATATGGAACCATCCTGCATCAAAGAAGAGCAAAAATTCTCAGAATTTACAGATTATATGTTCTCTGCAGTTCTGTCCCTCCCTTCCTTCCCCGATGTGCTGTACCTGACTGATAGAAGCCTCCATGTCACAAAGTCAGACCAGACACCGTCAATGCCCATTGCCGTCAGGTTTCTTAGAGTGTTCGGTTGACCAAATCAAATGCCATTGTACAATCTACAGAAGCTACAATAGTGCTAAAAAGGAACTTCCTCTTCCAGCATTGGTAAATGAATCCCATGAAACAAACAATGGCAAGTTTGTGATGGAATTGTTCCGTAATTATGCACTTAACAGGTAATTTTTCCCTACAGAGTGTACTGAGGGGGAGCTCGACGTGGATGACAATGGCAACGTCAGTGTGTGCAATCAAGGTCTTCTCCAGCCGCATACAGGTACAAAATCGACACATGTAAAGACGTATTTTACATACGCCTTTACATGTGTATCTAAACACCATTAGAACCATATTACTACTTTTCGTACAGGCATCAAGATGTTAAAGTGTTCCTTGACACTGGTTGACACGTGACACTGTACAGCAAACATTAATGAACTTATCACTTAGTGCAAGATCAAGGATCATTAAAAAATTGTGACGATGAGACTGGACTCTTGAGGAGGCTCTGTGAAAAAGAACAGTTCTCTTTTTAAAATCTAATGTATCTGCTACGATTTCTCGCGTCCATTTTTGTTTTTGCTCATTTTTGAGGGGGATATCTACACCCATATTTTCTTCTTTTACATTAGTCTCAAGTGTATCGGGATCTGAAATGTGTAGGTGAATGTGTACAGGGCATAATTTGACTTAAAATCAACTCGCTTAAAAAAGATGGTTTTACACCTGAGATTCGAGAAGCATGAGAGAGTGCTAGTATGATCTGCGCGCGCGCGCGTGCGTGCGTGTGTGTGTGTGTGTGTGTGTGTGTGTGTGTGTGTGTGTGTGTGTGTGTGTGTGTGTGTGTGTGTGTGTGTGCTAACAAAATAGCTCAAACAATTTGTAACCAATTTTAGGCACAGGAAGTGGATGATTGAAGCGTCAGCCATGGGGTAAAGGTTTTATTCTGACAACAATAGGTAAAAGTTTGGCGTAGCAGTGTTAACTCTAACAGGTTTAGCCAATGGATGAATGAAAACATTCTATTTGTTTGTGGAAACAATTGGTCAGATATATAGGGCAAAGACAACTTAAATTTTATCTGATTTATACTAAACCTTGTGAGGGCAAGACTGGCGGAAAGCAGCTTGATCCTGAGAACAATCAGTCAATGGTCAAGTGGATAGGTCGCAGGGATAGGTCACAGACCAAGGTTACAGGGAAGGTCAACTGAAACATCTTTGATCTGAGTTGACCCAAACATGGTGGAAACGTTAAGGGTCAGACAAGAACGAATGAATTAAATTTTGAGAGCAATCCGTCAAAGGTTAAATTCAGAAGGGAAGGTCGTATTTCGGCTTGTGTGTCTGTGTGAACAAAATAACTAAAATGATTTTTGTCTGACTTGGACGAAACTTAGTGGATATGCTAAGGATCACTTAAAAGGCTGCGCTATTTATATCTCTTTAAAACAACAGGTAAAAGATCAAGGTCACGTGACAAGGCCAACTTATAATGCTTTATCCAGTATAGACTAAGCTTTGTGTGAGAATCCAGGTAGAAAAGCAAATAATAATATGATTTGCTTCTCAGAGCAATTAGTCAAAGGTCAAGGTCAGAGGTTAGGGTTAAATGTCAGGGTCACTGGTGAAAGTCGGTACAAACAGTTTTTATATGCCCTGAATCAAAGTTGATGGTGTGGGTAAAGAGATGGGGAAGAAATCGATTTTGAGAGTAGTCTGTTGAAAGTCAAAGTCACAAGACAAAACCTTTAGACCGGTTGGTGGGCACGGGTGTTGCCCTGTCCAAGTGCACCTTCTTGTCGTTTTTTGAAGTTATCAGATACAACACAGAATAGTTTTTTCTTACCTCGTTGGGCGTTTCGTGGTTATGATGGCTCGTATTCCTTTCCTGCAATGTTAGCTGAAACATCTGTGTCAGGTAGTTTTCAGCGTAGTTACACAGAGCCGGTATGACTGAGTTATTATACAGTAATAACCGCTTAATCACTAACAACAACTTCACTGAATTGTTTGTTGCCCCATACTTTTACTTACTTCAACACGGAATTGTATTTTTCTTTCATAGCATACTTTGATTTTTTTACAAATAGTTAAAAATTAATAACTTATTTCCATATATATTATTAGCTTATTAACAAAAGCCTCGCGGCCCTAGCTGTCAGCAAAGCTCTTCCCCAAGTTAGAGTTGTTTCTGAACAGCTACCATCACCACCACCACTATAGCTACCACCACAATCTCAGTTACCACCACCACTGCCTCCACAGCTAACATGACCACCACCATCATCATCATCATCACAGCTACCATCAACATCACCACTACCACAGCTACCACAACCCATTACTACAGCTACCTCCACCACCACCACCACCACAGTTGCCACCGCCATTATCATCATAGCTACCACCACAACCACCACAGCTACCACCATCACCACCACCATCATCATCATCATCACAGCTGCTGCCATCACCACCTCCACCACAACCACTTTCTGCTGAATAAAATAGTCGGTTTGTAGCATCAACAAACTAATAGACACTGGAGTGTAAAAGTACACAAACCTCTCTCTCTCTCTCTCTCTCTCTCTCTCTCTCCAAAGACATCTGAAACACCACGGAAATGTCCCGTCACCTCTTCCACACACAATTACTGGGACACCAACTGGGACCATTATCAGAGGCCAAAAAACCCCTTCGGAAATATCAATCGACATGAAACTGAAACTGGCCTATCTGAGACCCAGCTCCAGTCATCCTGTAAAGTTTCATCAAAATCCTTTTTCTAGTTTTGACTGGAGTGCACACACACACCCACACCCACACACACCCACACAGGATTATAGTATATATCACATATAGTATATCACATAGTTTCTCTCTCTCTCTCTCTCTCTCTCTCTGCATATATATCTATATCTATATCTATATCTATATCTATATCTAGAGAGAGAGAGAGAGAGAGAGAGAAAGAGAGAGAGAGAGAGAGAGAGAGAGAGAGAGAGAGGGAGTTACTTATAAATTCTTCACTAAAGTACTTTCGGACAGAATAAAAAGTTTAAAGAAAACCATCCCCATGAGCAGGCAGGATTCCGTAGCGGGTATTCGACTACTGATCATCTACACACAATGAATCAGCTAACTGAGAAATCTACAGAATATAATAAAACCACTATTCTTAGGTATTGTGGATAACAAAAAAGCTTTCGACTCAGTGGAGCATATAGCAATTACAATTTCACTGGGGGAACAAGGAGCATGCGAGAACATAGTAACACTGCTCGAGAACACATATGAAGAGAGAAGAGATACAGTTAAATTACCCCACCATCCGCCCCTCTCCCGGTGACGACTCAGTATGCCTGGAACCACTGACTCATTTCTTCTTCATTTCTGCAACATTAGCTGCCTTTCCTCTAACTTTCTCTCTGTTGAACACCACCTCTCCTCCTCTAAACCTCACCTTCTCTTCTTAACAGAGACTCAGCTGTCTGAGGCAACTGACAGCAACCCCTTTTCTGTATCCTCCTATTTTCTTTATACTCATTTCAAAGCCAAAGGTGGATGTTGTGTATATGTACGCAACGACATATCTTGCTCTCGTGTTCCTGAACTTGATTCTTCTGAATTCTCTGCTCTCTAGCTTCAAATCATCTTTCATTCCCTGACTAAATATATCTGTGCTACTTACTGTACTTACCTCCTAATTCTACTGACTATCAAAAATTCTTTGACTATCTTACTTCTACGATGGAACACATTCTATCCATTCCTCCTTTCTCCGAAATCTCCGTTCTAGGAGATTTCAACGTTCACCACCATCTTTGGCTCTCCTCTCCTTTCAGTGATTCACCTGGTGAACAAGCCTACACCTTTTCTATCCTCAGTGACGTAGAGCAGCTTGTACAGCACCCTACCCGTATCCCTGACCCCCTTGGAGAGAGCTCCAACATACTTGACCTCTTCCTCACAACTGATCCTTCTGCTTACACTGTTAATCTTTTCTCTCCGCTGGGCTCCTCCGATCATAACCTTATCATCTTAAACTTTCCTATCGCTCTGGTACAGCCTATGAACCCCTCCAAAGAAACGTCATCTGTGGCACTGTAGAGCTGCGGATTGGGAGGCCATCAGGCAGTACTTCTTTGATTTTCCCTGGAATGATTATTGCTTCCATGGCCGGGAGCCATCTGAGTGTGCCTTGCATATTACGGAGGTTGTTCTCTCAGGCATGGAAGCATATATTCCTTTCTCATATCCTATGACTAATGCAATAAAGCTTTGGTTTAATCTCGCTTATTCTAATGCTGTCTGCAACAAGGAGAGGGCCTATAAAAGGTACCGGAGCCAACCCACCCCTGAATCACATCTTTTTTTATGTTTCTACCTGGAATCGTGCTAAGTCTGTTCTTTGCTCTGCTTATAAATAATCTCATTTGTACTAAATGCTCTGAACTCTCCAACTCAAATTCTTTCCACTCGTTCTGGCACCTTGCCAAAAACCTTTCTAACAACTTTACCTCATCATCCTTCCCCCCTCTTTTCTACTCTGATGGTTCTGTAGTTATTTCTTCTACAGATAAAGTAGATCTCTTTGCTCGGAAAACCTCCTCAAATTCCACCTAGACGATTCCGGTGCTGTTCCTCCATCACCTCCCCCCTCTGACTTCCTCATGCCTGACATTAAAATTTCTTCAGCTGATGTATTTTCTGCCATCACTGGCCTCAGTACTAACAAGGCTTATCTATAGCTTCATCTACAGCTTCCATTCTGGTCGTTCTATAGCTGCTGTCATAGACTGCCATCGTTATTCTAGATCTATCAACAGTGGTGTTCCTCAGGGCTCTGTCCTATCTCCAACTCTCTTTTATTCATCAATGATCTTCTAATCTGTACATCTAACCCTATCCACTCGTACACTAATGATTCCACCCTTCACCTTTCCATTCGGTTTCCGCAACGTCCATCACAGCAATTACTTCAACTAACAAGGGATGAGGCTATGGCACACCTAACATCTGACTTGGCCTGTATCTCTGACTGGGGCAAAAATAATCTTGTTTTTAATACATCAAGAACTCAATTTTTACACCTATCAACTCGTCAAAATCTTCCGCGGGAGTACCCACTAATGTTTAATAATATCCAGCTCAATCTTGCATCATCCTTGAACATGTTTGGGGTTTCATTCATATCGGACTTATCTTGGAAAGATCATATTGCATCTCTTGTATAATCTGCTTCCAAGAGATTAGGTGTGCTAAGCTGTCTCCGTGCCTTCTTTACTCCTGCATAGTTGTTGACTTTATACACGGGTTTTATTCACCCCTGTTTAGAGTTCAACTCTCATGTGTGGGGAGGCTCTCCACATACAGCTCTTCTCAATAGGGTGGAGTCATAGCCTTTTCGTCCCATTAACTCTCCTCCTCTTACTGGCTTCCTTCAACCTCCGTCTCTTTTCCGCACTGTTGCCTCTTTATCTCTTTTCTATCGCTACTTCCATGGTCACTGCTCCTCTGAACTGTCTGCTTGCATCCCTCCACCTCTACGACGAGTGCATAGCACCCGTCTAGCAACAAACTCCCATCCCTTTTCTGTCCAACTCTCTAATGCAAGAGTTAACCGTTACTCCCAGTCCTTCATTTATGCAACAGGTCAGCTCTGGAACTGTTTCCCTCTGTCTGCATTTCCTCCTTCCTATGATCTCCAGTCTTTGAAACGCAGTGTGTCCAGGCATCTCGAAATGAATGGATCTTGAATTTGGCTCTCTTTTGTATTGTTTTTTTTTTTTTCTTGGAAGGAACAGTTATTGCAGCCCAGCCTTTGGTTCCTTCTTCCTCCCATAAAAAAAAAAAAACAACACTGACTCGGAAAAAATTATGACTGAGAAAGGAGAGCGTAATGGAGATACAATTTCGTCAATATTATTTACAGCATGCCTAGAAAATATTTTCAGAAAACTGGACTGGTAAAACAAAGGAGTAAACGTAGGCGGAGAAAGGCGACTCCAAAGATCTTAGTAACTATCGTCCCATTACCATATTATCATTTATTTACAAACTCTTCAATAAAGTTCTTACTAACAGAATAACAAAAAATTTTGAAGAAAACCAATCTCGTGGTCAGGCAGGATTTCGATGCGTCTATTCGGGTACTGATCATCTGAACACAATGATTCAGCTAACTGAGAAAACTACAGAATATAATAAACCACTGTACTTAGTTTTTTTTTTTTTTTTTTTTTTTTTTTATTATGAAAGGCTTTCGACTTTGTGGAACATATATATAGCTATTATAAATTCATTGCGGGAAAAAGGAGTGAGCGTTGTAAAATTGCTCGAAAACATTTAAAAAGAGGGAACTGACACAGTTTAGTTACACAGACTCAGAAAAAACTAAGACTGAGAAATGCGTGCGTCAGGGAGATACAATTACACCAAAATTATTTACAGCATTCCTTGAAAGCAATATCAGAAAACTAAAATGGGAGAACCAAGGAGTAAACATAGATGGAGAAAAACTAGACCATTTAAGACCTGCAGATGACACTGTACTAATCTCAGAAACAGAAGAGATATTGTAAGAAATGTTAACTCACCTAAACAGAGAATGTCGCAAAGTAGGGCTACAGATGGGCTGGAGTAAAACTAATGTGTAATCCAAGTACATCAAAGAGCATCATCAAAATATATTGTTAAGAAACGAGATTTCCCAGTTGGGTGGTCGAGAAGCTTCTCGACGTTTACCGTAGGTCCGGTACGAGTCAGAGTTGCCAGTTTGCCTGCTGTTTGTGAGCGTAGTTGTTTTGGAAGTTAAGCATTAATTTTTGTGGTCTTTTTCTCTATAATGTTTTTTTTTTGCCTAATTGTTTGTTAAATTGTGTAATTTGATTTAAGTTTGTATGCTAAATAATTTACAGTGTTATGTACTGTAAGAAAACTCGCATTATTTGCTTGTCTCCGAGTTGATAACTGTGTTCTCACTCTAGAATACACCAGAACTGTGGAGTAGATAATTCTAGAACAAAGCAAGCTTGTATAAGGATGGGGAGGAGATTAGAGCAAGTTCAGTCGGTTTTCAGTTCAGTTTGAGTGTCGGTGCAGTGTCAGTGTAGTTTGTACATTTTTGGTACTTCTGAAAACAGTGAAGTGTTGTCGGCAAATAGTGAAGAGTTACTGAAGTTTGTACATCATTGGAACTTGTGAAAATAGTGAAGTTTCGTCATGCATTAAGTGTAACTGCAGATAGTAAAGTCTGTATAGCTCCAGTGCTTGGGAGAGTAGTGAAGTGTAGTTAGAAGGCATCAAGAGGAATTATTATGGAAAAAAAAGACAGTGAACTTAGGAAGCCAGTGTTTATTCACCATGCCTGAGCTGATCTTGTGTACCGTACACCTAAAGGCTGACCATAGGAAGAACATCTCACTGAGCAGCGTCCTTCCTGTACTGTACCACCGCTTTTGGAGCCTGTGGCAGTGTGGGGTGGGGAATTAACACTGGTGTCAGGAGTGTGATTATTCAGGGCTGCAGTGAGGCTAACCTTCAACATGGAAGCAGAAGGTGTGCAGACAAGGTCTCGAGCTGGGCAGCAGGAGGAAATGTCCATGGCGACAATTGTGAAGCTATTACAGGCACAGAAGAAAGAACTCAAAGAACAATTACAAGCACAAAGTGTACAACTACAAGCACTGAATGAAGGACAAAAAGAACTGAAAGAACTATTAAAGGCATGAAGTGTACTATATAAGGCACTGAGGGAACAACTTGAGGCACAACGTGAAGAACAAAAAGAACGAGTTGAGCAACTTCAAGAGGCATCAGAGGAGCAACAGAGGGAATTACAACTGAGGGTGCAAGGACAGCTAGATGCCTTCATGGGGGAAATGAAGGAAGAACAGCAACAGCTGAAGGAGGAAGTAGATGCCAAGCTAGAGCAGCAGAAATATGAGAGGGCAGTGCAGCTTGCTACTAGCCTCAAGCGTGCTGCAATGGAAAGTCCGGGTCAGATGACAGTAGAGGAGAGGATGCAGATAGAGGATGCAGATTTACAACCAGTGCTAGAGTGGCTGCAGCAGAGTACAGTGCAACCATCTTGGGAAGAAGTTTCCAGGTTAAGCCCTGTGACCAAGAGCTACTGGAGTCAGTGAGACCTTCTTCGTTTGAACAATAGACTACTGGAATGTCACTGGGAAACACCCGATGACTCAGCAAGTATTGGCAACTAGTGGTTCCGAAGAGGATGAGGTCCGAGATCTTGGATGAGTAGCATAACCAGATCACTAGTGGGCACCTGGGAATGAAGAAAACTCTACGCCGACTGCGACAGTGGTTCTACTGGATTGGCATGCACCAGGATGTTTGTGTCACTCCCCTCTCGTTCCCCAGTGAGGTTAAATCCAAAGATCTTGATAGGTAGATAACGGAGGTTTATTTAGAGAGGAACTCTGTAGGTGTAACCCGCTTGATGTCTACCCTCCCACTGCTCGAGGTGAGGCAGAGGGCACCTCGGAGTCGAAGCTGGGTGGTACTTGCATTGCAATTTATGAAATTAGCTGATACCTGCATTCTTGATCTGATCACGTACACAGGTTCAGGACTCAGTGAATGTATGATTGTATAGTATTGTTAGAGTTATATAGCTTGGTTAATAATACAGTAGTCACAATAATACAGTATGGTTACAATACTCCCACTGTATTACAATGAGGCATTGTAATACAGTGGAATTATATATATAATTGATATAACTATTGAAAGGGGGTAGGGAGTTTTACCAGCTATATAAGCACTTAGTGTGATAATGATGATAAGGTAGAAGTATTTTGTTGAAGTTGTCGGCAGAAAAAGGGATACAGTATATACAATACATGGCCATGTGAATAAAGTAAGAAATCTAGTAACATGTAAATCGGATAATAATATGTATACAGTGGAGGGAGAGAGAGAGAGAGAGAGAGAGAGAGAGAGAGAGAGAGAGATACAGATAGATAGATAGATAGATAGATCGATTATACAGGGAATTTGTGTAAACAGGGATTTCACGAAATCCATAGGGAATTCGTGAAATAAGTGTAAATTGGGATGGATTAATGTGGTTTAGATTAATTTAGGCTGTGGTTAGGTAAGGCTGGGATAGTCTAGGTTAAGTTTTGGTTAAGTTAGGCTAGGTTTCTTAGGTTAGGTTAGGTTAGGGTAATTTATACGAATATTTAACATATTTTAGCATTCATATATATTACCCTAACCTAGACTGACCTAACTAACCTAGCTTAACCTAAGTTTAACCTAGATTGTCCTGCCTAACTTAACCACAGCCTAAATTAACCTAACCCACATCAACCCATCCCAGTTTAAACTCATTTCACGAATTCCCATGGGATTTCGTGAAATCCCTGTTTACACAAATTCATTGTAATGTATATATATATATATATATATATATATATATATATATATATATATATATATATATATATATATATATATATATATATATATATATATATATATATATATATATATATAAATATATATATATGAATGACACAGTATTTCTTTAGTTGCTATAACACAAAAGTTGAAGTCCATTTTACACAGATATAATAATAAGGGAACACATGGAATAGTGATACATCAATCGTGGAGCACACAAGTATGGTCAGGATGAAGTCTGTTATAAACAGAGATGTTGTCCTTTTCTTTATGTCTTACTCTTGTTATGTCTTACTCTTGTCTCTCTGTTACTTTTTTTTTTCTTCAGTAATGTCACAAGTGAATATTTGTTTTCGGTATTTTTACACTTATAGTACCGTTCTAAATATTTTCTATTTGTTTTTTCTATGCTACTAGTGTGATAAATGTCTGTGCTCCAGTTCTTTACTATTTTTCTTTTCTCACTGTATTTCAGTAACTATTTCAGTGTAGTCAGTGCACTCCTTCACTTGTAGTTATCATTCCTTCATTTTTTTTCCCGATATTTCAGATCACAGATGTTATCTGATTCATTTTTGCACTGTTAGTTATCATATGTGAGAACACTAAGTACGGCCAGCTTCAACCTTCAGTGGAGGCTACACTGTTCCTGTTGCAATTCTGATTTCGTGCAATCTGAGTTCCATCTTCCTGACAACAGTGCACTGCGGAGACGGTGAGAATGAAACCTATGAAAGAGATAGCCACTGGGGAAACACAAATACCGGATGCACCCATGAACGGCTTTAGGCCAAAGAAAACAGATCCATAACGAAATCACTTTCACTGAGAAATGTTAACATACGCAAGTTGGCAGAGGTGATGGAAAGATCATCAAAGCGTAGGGTGAAAGTCATGTTGATGGGTTGAAAGATGGCATAAGTGTAACTGCGTACTGCTTGGTGGCAACGAGTGGCATTTTTTTTTTTTATGTTTCCGACTCTGGGCATAGGCTTCACAGCCTGCTCCCAAGGCTAAGTAGGCCTCCTACATACCATACACCTCTACATGTCACCACTTCGGCGCTAACACCCACCGTCAATATTGTGTACAAGCTAGGGCTGTCTGATACAGGACTGGTGTATTGGTATTAGCGGGGGTATTTTACATGTCGGCGGGTCTTCTGGTAGATCAGTAAACTCTGTTTTTACTAAATTAAAATCCTTAAACTGTTCCCTGTCCCAGAGGGGATTTGAACCTGGATCCAGCAGGACTGCAGACCACCTCTCTACTGACTAAGCTATTGCCTCCCCAGATTTAGTTGTACAATAGTCAGGTGCCTTAGGCCCTGTTCACACGAGGCATTTTTAAACGTGGCGTCTACCGCCAGGGAAAAGCAGCGGTAGACGCAGCGTTTCCCTGGCGGAAATAGTCAACCATATGAAAACCTCGAACCGCTGAACAAACGTGCTGTAGGAAGGGAAATGTTGGATCGCGCGTTTGGACCAGCGGTTGGGAAAAAAGCACAGTAGCGTGTGTACACTACCATTGTCTTTGCTAACGCGTGTTAGGAAACGCGTTTGAAAAAAACCTCGTGTAACAAGGCCTTATATAGACCACTAGCAGGCGCTGAACGAACAGAAGAGGCAGGACATATAATGCTAACAGAGTTGGGGACAGTGAAGAAGAAGTACTGGACGTGGTTCAGATGAGCGTGATGCAATGGAACTTCAGAGACGGAAACAAAGGAACAGGCAGAGAGTACAGGATGGTTGCGAACTAAGCAGACTCGCAGGGTGCAGCGCTACTAGGGAAAATAGCCAGAAGGTGAGCATCACGTAGGGGTAAGGAAAGAACATCTGGCGAGATCATTGGAGATTAAAACAATGGAAAGATGATCATGAGATAGGAGAAAATATTCCGAGAGAACAGATGCTTGCAGTAAGGAGTCATTGGACCAGAAAGGAAAAGGAATAATCTAGAAGAGGTTGAAGGTGATGGTAGAACGAAGAGGAATATGAACAACGACGCCGTTTGCGAGAAGGGTGGCCTCTAGTACTGGATAGTAAAATTCTAGAGAGGAGAATGAGAGCACTGGAAACAAGTCAAATGTGGAGCTAGCTTTTTCTAATACAGAGCAAAGAACAGAGATAGGTAAGGTCGAATTATCTCCCGATTCTAGGAAATAAATTACCTTGGATCATACACGGTCCTTGTGCTGGCAATTTTGAACAACCTCTGGTGTTAGAGTGGTCTTATCAGTTTTGTTTGGCTGGAATGATGTGACTGCTGCTACTACCGGGCGTGAAAGTGCATCTACAACTACATTTGATTTCCCTGGCACGTACTGGAAAGTTGGATTGAAGTCCTGGATGGTGACTGACCATCTGGCTAGCCTACCTGTAAGGTTCCGTCCCTTGAACAACTCACGCAGAGGGAGATAATTTGTCAGGATATGCACTGGGTAACCGTACACTGTATCTCTGAAATGCTTCAGGGATCAGACCACTGCTAGGGCTTCCAAATCAGTAACACTGTAATCATGTTCAGCGGGGCTGAGGGAGCGACTTGCACATGCTATTACACGCTTCCTTGATGCCGATCTGGTTGCATCAAAACCGCACCAAGTCCTGCGCCTGGCGCATCCGTGCACAGGAGAAAGGGTTTGGCATAATCAGGGAATGCTGAGACTGGAGCATTGACATGGTCAAATTTCAGTGCTTCGAAGGTTTGTGATTGATCTTTCGACCACACGAAAGGCGCATTTTTCTTTAGTAACTAAGTCAGAGGAGCAGAGATCTGTGCATAACCTCTAATAAATCGTCAATAGTAACCGCTCAAACCCAGAATTGATTGATTGTATTAAAATCTGGCGGCGCAACTGCCAGGGTCATATGCCACAGGACAACAAGCTAAAAGACGCAGCAAATTAAAGTGCATATTCAAAATAAAGTTAATAGCTATTTCTAGAAATAAAACACTGAAAATAATAAAAGAATAGTTAAAAGAAAATATCAATTACTTACAAAAAGGGAAGGAAGCCCGCCTCCTGAAGAAAACTAAAAACTTCAGTAAAATCGCAAGAGGCTCCACCAAGCACCGAGGAGAGACAGTAGGCACCATCTGCCCCTCTATACCTATGAAGGAATCTCTGATGTAGGTCCCCTAAACTCGGACACTCGACAAGCAAGTGACGGACAGTAAGGGGAACAAGGCAACCATCACAGTACGGTTGAGTCTCACCACTCATCAGGAACCCATGTGTAAGCCGAGAGTGCCCAATGTGAAGCCTAGCAAGAGCCATCTCCAATCGCCAAGGCATGGAGGAAAGAACCCTTGGCATAACCACTCCCTGAAAGACCTCTTTCAGCTTATTATGAGCAACACCATGCCAGCGTCATTGCCAACACGCACGAATCCCGTACCGCAAGTAAGGTGTTACATCAGAAGCAGGAAGTGGATAGTCGGTTGGGGGCTGTTGAGAAGCCGCAGCCTTGGCCAATGCACCCGCCTTCTCATTGCCCACCACACCAACATGTGCAGGAACCCAGCAGAAATCCACTCTTTTCCCCCGACGACGAATGAGGAACAAACACTCCAAAATAGCTAAAACTAAGGGATGGGAAGAGTTAAAAGAGTCCAGGGCCAAAAGAGTCCCTTGAGAGTCGCTAAAAATAGTAAAATAATTGTCATGGTGGACAAACACCAACTTCAGGGCTAAAACGATAGCTGATAACTCTGCAGTAAAAACTGAGGCAACCAAAGGAAGACTACCTCCACGGCTAAAATTGGGAAATACCACTCCAAAACCAACACCAACGGCGGATTTACAGCCATTAGTGTACACAGGCACAGAACCACCATGACTAGAAAAATGTTCTAACAATAACTGTAAAATAGACGGAGGAACGACAGAGTCCTTTGAGCCTGGAAAAGACCTGCATTAAGTTACCTTGGGCAGGATCAATGGGGCAACCCCCGAGATCTGAACAAGACTGACAGGTACTGCCAACAAACCAAACTCCATGATATCCCGAACCCTATAGCCAAACGGACGAGGCATTTGAGGGTGTCTATTATAATATGAAAAAAAAGACTGTCGCGTCACACACCCACAGACAAGTGTGTCTGGTTGGTGACGAATCTGGAGCAAGCACCATGCTGTAATAGACTGACGTAGTAGATCTAAGGGAGGAACACCAGCTTCCACCAACAAGCTGGAAATTGGAGACGACCAAAAAGCCCCAGTTGCAAGGCGAAGACCAGCATGATAGACAGCATCTAGAGTTTTTAGTCTGGACTCTGTGGCAGAGGAGTATACCTCGCAGCCATATGACAGCTTGGAGGCTACAAAAACATGAAACAAATGCAAGAGCATCTTTTGATCAGCTCCTCAAGAGGTATGGAACAGAACCCTTAATAGATGGAGAGCCTTCATACATGATGCTTTAAGATTTGCCAAGTGTGAAACCCAAGTCACGCAGCAATCGAACATCAGGCCAAAGAATTTCGTCTCTGCCACACAACGGAATCTCCAGCCACAAAGCTGGAGATCAGGGTCCGGGTGTACCCCTCTCATCCTACAGGAGTGCATAGCCACAGTCTTAGAAGGGGACAACTGAAAACCCTTGGACATGGCCCAGGCATAAATCTTGTCCAATGCAAGTTGCATATGCCGCTCAATAGCAGACATGCGGGAGCCAGAAAACCATTTAGTTAGGTCATTCACATAAAGGAATGAGGATACCCCAGCAGGCACAACATCAAGGATACCATTGATGGCCACCATAAACAGGGAAACACTTAAGACACTCCCCTGTAGGACACCTTCCTCCTGGCACAGTGGCACAGAGAGGGTAGAACCCACAGGGACCCGAAACACACGATCAGTCAAGAAGTCTCAAAGTAACACAGGCAGGCGACCTCGTAAACCAAAGGCATGAAGTTGTTGGAGGATGCCATGGTGCCAGGCAGTGTCATAAGCCTTCTCAAGGCCAAAGAACACAGCCACAAGATGTTGCTTAGAGGCAAAAGCTTTACAGATCGACGCCTCGAGCATGATAAGGCTGACTGAAGTGCACTGTAATTTACGGAAACCACTCTGTGAAGGAGAGAGAAAACAATCCTTCTCCAGAAACCACATGAGCCTGACACTGACCATCTTCTCAAACAGCTTGCACACGCACATATCAAAGTAATAGGGCAATAGTTGGTGACCTGGGAATGGTCTTTACCTGGCTTGGGAATGGGGAGGACAATACCCAACTTCCAACTCTTGGGAATAGAGTCCTCACTCCAAACCCTGTTAAAAAGATCCAATAAAAACTGAAGTGAATCAGTCAGCAGATGACAGAGCAGAGCATGTGGAATGTCGTCAGGCCCAGGAGCAGTGTCACCACTCTGAGAGGGCAGCATGCAGCTCACAGAGGGTGAAGTCAAAATTATACAGCTCTCCGCCACGAGAACGAAGGTCAAGACCTAGCCTCTCCTGATTTTTATGAAAGTTAGCAACGGCTGAGAAGGATCCTTTTTCGAGACAGCACGAAACTGATTTGCAAGAGCAGAGGCTACTGCATCTGGCGCAGACACAAGTTCTCCGTGAAGTCGCAACACCGGTGGGGAAGGGGGCGAGAACCTACCAGAAATCTTGCACACCTTTTTCCATACCAAAGGCATTGGAGTAGAGGACGTAACTGTAGAAACATACGACCTCCACGAGTTACAGCGAGCATTCTTTATGACCCATCTATAGTGAGCACGTGCTTTGTGAAACTGTATTTTTAGAAAAATAACATTACGATTGGCAAAATACCGACGGGCAGCTGCTTTGTAAGCTCTCTTTGCTATAGAGTAGTCATCATTCCACCATGGCACAGGTTTCTGGGAAAAAAGACCAGAAATCCGTGGGATGGAATGAACTCCTGCGAGAAAATTGTGTTAGTAAAATAACGTTCGGCATCATTGATAGTTGAAAAATCAGTAACCCTGTTGGCAAATACACATAGCTCCTCAAAGAGAGACCAATCAGCCCTATCCAGACACCAGCGTGGCATACGGGCTGCAGGAACAGAGCGAGTAGACTGGACCAATACAGGATAATGGTCACTACCAAGCAGGTCATCCAAAACCTCCTAAGAAAAATCAAGAGCACAGTCAGAGGAGGAGATGGTTAATGACAGAATACGTGCCAATCTGAACATGAAAATGGGTCGGCCTCCCATCATTTAGTACAACCAAATCTAAATCCCCAACTAAAGAGGCAAGAAGATCACCCCACAAAGGATGGTGGCCATTAAGGTCACCAAGCAGCAGGAAAGGGGGTGAAAGTTGTCTGATAAGGGTTTCCAGAGCAGCACACACAACAGGAATGGAAGGTGGAAGATACAGACAACAGACGGTATGGCACCTCCCAACATGCATCTGTACCACTAGAACTTGAAGGGGAGACTATCGCAAAGGAAATAAAGGGGACATCAACTGCACATCCACCGCTGTGACCGCCAGGAGGAGATGAATGGAAGACCTCATACCCTCTAATAGAAGAGAACCGTCTATCCCCCACAACTGTCTCTTGAAGACAGACAGAGCGGGCTCAGAGCAGAGAGTAGTAACTGCAATTCCTCCCAGTTTGCCATGGCAGCTCTACAATTCCACTGAAGACAAATTGGGACTAATTGAGCCACAGTGAGTAGTAGTAAATAATATGAAATGAGAAAACACCAAGGCTATGTAGCAACCTCACTGGGAAGGGTGTGAAAGCCCTTCTTTCTAGGCGTGGAGCTCTGCCTTACCAACCAAGAAGACAATGAAGATTTAGAGTTTCAATGGATGGAAGGACCTTTCCCCTGAGACCGGTCCTGCCCATCGCCAAAATGGGCCCAAGGCACAAAGACCGTCCTGGAAGACCCACTCACTCCATCCGCACACCCATGTGGGGGTCCGCTGGCACCTTGGGGCCAACCAGACCCTCCCCAACCGAATCACCCAAAGTTTGGCTGCTGGGTGACTGATCAGAGGAAGTAGGCGACCGAGCCCTTTGAGTATTTAAAGGCCCAGACCCCGCCACATCTGAGCAAGAAGCAGGGACCGGAATCTTAGAAAGACCATCATGAACACCCACCAACTCAGATGCCACCACTGCCTGGGCTGCCGAGCGAAGAGTCCCCTCAGAATCCTCATGCAGCACAGATGTTTGAACCTTAGGTGGAATGGAATCATCCAATGACTCCTCACTCCTCACCCTTTTGAGGTTGGCAGATGCAACCTACATTTCTGTGCCAGAACTTGAGGACACACTAGAAACTGTAGAGGCACACTGTAGGGTAGACTGAACACCAGTAGCAGAGCGAGCAGATGGTACAGGAGCGGCAGCCGGTATGGGAGGAGCAGCCGATACAGGAGCAGCAGCCAGAACAGGAGTATCAGCTGGTACAAGAGTAGCAGTCGGTACAGGAGTAGCAGCTGGTACAGGAGTAGCAGCTGGTACAGGAGCAGCAGCCGGACAAGATGCAGACTGCAAAGGTACTGGAGTCTCTGAGCAACCAGGAGGAGGAGTGGTAGGACGTCTAGTATCAGACAAGGTTGAGGAGGAAGGTCAGAATGAGGAGTAGGGGCTCCACGACGGTGCACAACAGGCTTTGACCGAGAAAGAACAGAAGCAAAGGACATACCAGGGCGGACATACATAGATAGGACACGGTTCATAGCTTCGGTAAAACTCAGCCTCTCTGAGGCTCTGAGAGACAAAATTTCTTGTTCCATTTTGTATCGATTGCAAGATTTAGAAGAAGCAGCATGCTTACCACAGCAACTGACACAAAATACAGGACCAGGGCATTCCACACCCTCATGAACATCTAAGCCACACGATGCACAGACTGCTGGATGGCCTAGGGCAAGGCGCCTACAAGTTCGGCCAATATGACCGAAACACTGACAGCAGAAACATCTACGAGGCATTGGGACATATGGCCTAACTTTGTATCGGTACCATACAGCGTTAAGAACAGCAGGGAGGCTCAAGGAATCAAAAGTCACAATCAATGATGGAGTTGGCACAAGATCACGATTTATCCTCTTAATCCGCTCAACCTTTATTACATTCTGGGCAGATAACTCTTCAACAAGGTGTGCCTCATCATAAGTCAGTAGTTCCTTAGCATAGGCAACGCCATGAGAATGATTCAGTGAAGCATGGGGGCAGCATGTAACTGATTGATCAGAAAGCTCTGATAAAGATAAAATAGTCGCACTCTGAGAAAGGTCAGACACCTCTACCAACAAACTGCCATCAGCCTGTGGAACCAATTTAGGGGTCGCACCACAAGCAGTGACCAGTTCTTGGTGGGTTCGGAAGATGTCACATTTCCGGAGGTCGACACCAGCAGGACCACGAACGACTAAGAACTTGTTAAAACGTGCAGCAGGTGGAGCAATTAATGAATCCATAATACATAACAAAAGACTTCATTCCCCCCCCCCCCATCCACCACGGAGCTCAATAGGGGGAGGTCATATGTCAGGGACAGGACCACTGATGACCACAGTGGTAGCAGAGGAGTATATTCAGGTAACCACTGGGGGATCTAGGCAAGGGTGACTCCAGGGTGATAGGAGCCACCAGGCCCCCAAGTGGCCACTTGACCCTAGCTAATGCATGACCAGCCGATTGACCTGGTCAGGCTCAACCAGGCCATCCATCTAGCCAGAATAAGAGACCAAAGAGGTGTATTGCTAGCTGCAGGGTGCATCGTGCAGCATCACTCAACCCCCAGGACTCTCGTCTCCCAGCATTATGGGACGCCACGCACGGCAAACACGTGGGGAGGCAACAGTCCCGCCCTAGATGGCAAATGGGCAGGGACTAACATCACCAGCAGGCCTCCTCCACCACTGATGTAGGGGTGCTTGGTCCACGAGACCGACAAATGCCGAACCCTACAAAGGTAGGCATGCCTCCAAAGTAGGTGGCACTGACAGCCATGCTTCAAGCCCCGCCACCACGTCAAGGTGACCCCTCTAAACAGGGTCAACCCCAAAAAACTCTTTACATCATCTTTACTGGTAGGTTCTGGGAAGTTGATGACTGCCCTGATCTTATCTTCAGTGGTATGAATACCTTCCTCATCAACTACATGCCCTAGGATTTTATTTTCTTTCTTAGGAAGTCACATTCACTGAGGTTAATCTTCAAACCAGCCATCTGAAGGCGCTCAAGTACTTGTTGAAGCTTAGCAAAATATTCAGGGATGGATTTGCTCACCACAATGATGTCAAATAAGTAAGCAAAAAGAGAGTAACCAATCATGCCACTGAAGACTGAATGGATGAGTGTCATGAATATTGAAGGGATATTCCATATTATGGTGAGTGTAGCCTATACACTGTATATACACTGTATATGGCTAGTGAGGGAGTGATCGCCCTCTACCTACACAGATCAAAAGCCCTCGGGAGCAGGGGGGTGGTTGCTTTCTCAGGCAGAGGAACTCCTTGAGAGTGAAATGGCTGGGAAGCATGCCGGCACGTGACTGGCTACAGCATAGCTGGGTCTTTCGGGTGTGGGCAATCAGGCAAGTTAGCTGCCTACTGCGACTGCAACATAATGGCGAGGTGTTCAGGAAGTTAGCCAATGAAACCTTGATGGACTCTGAAAGAACAATAATGGCCCCCAGTCCCGTGCAGCCCTTAAATGGGCAGGGGGTGCTAAGAATCTCACAGTTGCCTCAGTTACAATCTAATTCCTTTGTCAATGCAAAAAATACAATTAAAATTGGTAACTGGAATGTGAGAACGCTAAATCATGACGGTAAAATCGATGAGTTAGTGAAGGTTTTTCAAAATTACGGACTTGATATTTGTGCTCTGACAGAAACTAGATTAACTGGAGTCGATAAGTTGGATTTGGAGGATGGTATACGTTTATTGATATCTGGCCGACAGGACGGAATGCATTATCAGGGAGTAGGATTGTTGCTGGGTTGTAAAGCAAATAAGGCTTTATGTGAGTGGGATCCTATAGATGAGCGATTGCTATACGCACGGTTTAAATCAAATCATGGCAACATCAGTCTGTTTGTGTGTTATGCACCTACTAATGATGCACTCGATGAAAGGAAAGACACATTTTATGAAAAGTTGCAAGAAGGAGTAGGAAGGGTACCTAGACATGATGTTTTGATCTGCGTTGGAGACTTTAATGCAGTAATGGGCTGTTCAAATGAGGGATTTGAGGCATGTATGGGTAAGATGGGAGTTGGTAGTAGGATGAGTGAAAACGGAGTGAGGTTTGGAAGCTTCTGTCTAGCAAATGACTTAGTCATCGGGGGCACACTCTTTCAGCATTGCAATATACACAAGACAACTTGGGTGTCGCCGTGTGGAAAATATAAAAATCAGATTGTTCACATCGCTATCAGTAGGAGGCATAGAAGTTCTCTGCTATATGTTCATGTTAAACGGGGAGCGGATATTGGTAGTGACCATCAACTCAGCATTGCAAAAATAAGGTTTAAACTTAAAAATCAGAAGAAGGAAAAATCTGGTGTTGGTAGATACGATATTGTTAAGCTTAGAAGAGAAGGAGAAGAAAAGGAGGAATTCAGATTAGAATGCAGAAATAGGTTTTTGGTGTTGGAAACGTTGGAAGAGGGGGAGAGAAGTGTAGATGAGATGTGGGAGGATGTGAACAAAGTTTTGCATGAGACTGCTGAATGTACGATTGGAAGGAGACATAGATTCAGGAGAAAGAAATGGATATCAGAGGAAAAGTTGGATATGATAAAAAAGAGAGGTGAGGCTAAATTGAGGAGTGAGATGCAATGCGTTGATGAACGAGAGATTGAATTAGCAAGAGCTGCGTACTGGAGTTTGAATTCAGAAGTAAGAAGGTTAGCTAGGAGAGATAAAAGAAGATGTGTGGATGAAAAGGTTGCAGAGACTGAAATCCTAATAAACAAAAATGATGGACAGAATCAAAGAATAGCATATGAATCGATTAGAGAACTGAGTGGTAATGTAGGTAAACGCAAGGAAATACCAATTAGAGACAGGGAAGGAAATTTATTGACCAAAGATGGAGATATTAAAAATAGATGGAAAGAGCATTTTGAGACAGTTCTTAATAGACCAATACCACCAGAAGAGGATATACCGTCTGCTCAGGAAGATTTAAATATAGAAACAGGAGAGTTGAGGCTTGCAGAAGTGGAGAAAGCAGTAAAACAGTTAAAGAATAATAAGGCACCAGGGGAGGATGGTTTATTTCCGGAATGTTTAAAGTGGAGGGGGATAGATTAATAATGATCTTGACCAAGCTATTCAATAAGATATGGGTGACGGGGTTACTACCATCAGTTTGGAAGAATGGTGTAATTGTTAAAGTTCCGAAGAAAGGAGACCTGAGTGAATGTGGTAATTGGAGGAATCTCTTTGTCACCGATAGCTTTGAAAGTTTTCAGTAGAGTGTTGTTAAATAGGTTGGAGCCGGTGGTTGAGGGTATTCTGAGGGATGAACAGGCTGGTTTTAGAAAGGGACGTGGTTGCAATGATCAGATCTTTATAGTTAGGCATTTGATGCAGCAAGTTAATGAAATGAGAGTACCGTCAAGTCTTTGTTTTGTTGATTTTGAAAAGGCTTTTGATAGTGTTTCGAGAGAGTCTATGGGGAAGATCATGAGACATTATGGAATACCAGAGGAGTTTGTGAGGGTCATTATGAACATGCATGAGGACACATTTTGTAAAGTGATGGTTGATGGTTGTCTGAGTGATTCGTTTGAAGTCAAGTCCGGAGTAATTCAAGGTGGTGTTCTATCGCCTTTACTATTTATATTGGTCATTGATTACATTATGAAACTTGTTGGAACAGAAACCGGTGCAGGTATACTTTGGGGAGAGAACAGGAAACTTTTGGATTTAGATTATGCAGATGATATAGTTTTGATTTGTGATGGGCCAGAAGAGATGCAGAGAGTGTTGGACTGTTTGGTGAGTGAAGGTCCGCAAGGTGGGTTTGGTTATTAATTGTGGAAAAACTGAAATAATCAATATGAATATGGAAAATGCGCAGGAATGTGTAATTGGAGGTATGGTTGTAAAGCAAGTTGATAGGTTTAAATATTTAGGTACTTATTTAGCCAAGGATGGTTCTTTGAACTTTGAATTCGAGGAAAGGTTAAAGAAGGCTAATCAGGCAATGGGAATGCTTAAAAATATTTGGAATAATAACAATTTCTCTGTGCATACAAAAATCAAACTTTATAAGGTAATGGTTAGGAGTATCTTAATTTATGGACACGAGTCTTGGTACAGCACAGTGACTATGGAAAATAAATTCTTGGTGTTTGAAAATAAAGCACTTAGAAGAATATTAGGAGTTAAGTGGTGGGAAAGGATACCAAATAGTAGAATTAGAGAAATAACGGGAGTGCAGCCGATCGATGAATATGTTAGATTCTCACGATGGAAGTGGCTAGGACATGTGTATAGGAGACAGGGAATAGTACGAGGTACACCAGGGAGGGTGGCACCTGGTAGGAGAGGTAGAGGAAGGCCAAAAGAGACGTGGGTGAGGACAATGAGACGGGAAGTTGGAGATGAGTGTTGGGGAGATCTTGAGGAGTTAGCACAAGATAGGATGTGGTGGTGTGAGTTCATCGAGGCCCTATGCATCCCCGAGGGTGCCACAGGAAATGATTGATTGATTGATTCCATAATCTGAAAGGAAGCCTCTTAAACTGAAAATGTCCAGAAGGGATGCTAAAGGCTGCTGCAAGGCGAGATGACTCTTCCAATTCTACCTGCCAGTAGCCACTGAGTAGGTCTAGGGATGTAAAGACCACCTTGTTCTCACCTAGTGAATCCAATAAATTGGTTAAGACTGGCAATGGAAAACGATCGAGTATGGTGACGTAGTTTACTTTATGATAGTCCACTACTGGTCTAAATTGGCCACCCTAGGAAAAATGGGCTATTCCATGGACTGACAGAGGGCTCAATAATGTCCTGAGCTAACATGTTTTGTACTATCTCGTCTATCTCTTTTCTCAAGCTGTTGAGGCAGTCGATACGCTGGGATGTAAATTAGCTGAGTACCTGGCACTAAGTCTATATGATGCTTAACCAAGTTTGTCCTTCCCTTAGGTTCTCCGGGTAAGGCTACAACATCTCGGTAAGACTGCAATAGATTGACTAATCGATATTCATGTTGTGGGAAATCGCCAGAAGATACACTCGAGAGGAGGTCAGGTGAAAGAGTCGTAGCAGATCCCTTAGAGTTGATGGCATATACTCCAGATGGCTCATTATCATCTTTTTTGTGAGGTATGGAGAATGGTATATCCTGGCAAACCTTTATGGCCAATGGGTAAACCAGGAAGTCCCCAATCTTTATACCACTTTTAAGCTTTAGTGGAGCATTAGTGACATTTAACAAGTACAGGTAACACAAGCTATCCTCCAATACAGTACACAATGCCGACTCATAAGTTAATCCATTCACACAACACGTCTCAGGTAGTATTAGTACATCCACTCCTACTTTCGCACCCACAACAGGAACAAAGACTTTGGTAAACTCATGCGGTAACAAAATTGTGCACTGATTTGTTACTGCACGCCTCGTCTCAGCGCACTGTAGAACATCATTCAAACTATGTGTGGTAGGTATTGAGACGTGTCTGAGTCGGCTATTGTGCCACTGTTAGAGGGGTTGTCATGATCCACTGCTGAATGCTTAGATGGTGTATCATTAGATGTTAGTGAATTTACTTCTTTACTCTCCGGTAGTGATGGATTTACCTCTTCTCACTCAGGTAATGTGGGAATTACATCTTTACTCTCAGGTGGTGGTGGAGTCATGTGAGACTGAATGAGTTTATTTGGGAGAGTACAGGACGTGGGCATTCCATGCTAGATACTGTGAACCCTTTAAGGTCTATACTATGACAAGCAGGTAATAGGGCAATAGATAGTTCAACCATTGTTGGTAAGCCAATAAGAGTATCTGCTGGATATCTGATATCATTTGTTATATGAAATTCTGCAGTAAAAGATTCTAAAGCTTTATCAGGTTGTACCTCTAAAGTGACTCTTCCCTTGACCTTAAACTCTGAGCCATCCACGCCGCACAGGCGAATGTCAGGTGGTTCGAGGATCCTGACCTTTTTACTTGTTCCCCTAATGCTATACAGAGAGGTATCAGAGATCACATTTACCATAGATCCTGTGTCCATGAAAAAGAGCTTTGTACCCCTTCGTTCCATCCTAGAACAACTAAGCCTAAAGAAGTTATAGGCCCTACCTGGCGAATGGGGAGTTAAGCTTCTGATGTTACGTTACATTCGTCTGATACGGGTGTATCTTTTGTTGTTACATCACATTCTTCCGATATGGGCGCTCCTCTTTCCCCGACTGGTAGCTCTTAAGGTGACGACACTCCTCAGTTGAGTGAGTTGTACTGTTCTTGTGATATTTGCATGTAGGACGACGGTATCGCAAAGGTGTGCGCTGTCGCCCCTGTGAGCAATGCCGTCCTTGTTTGCGGTAACAACTGGTTTCTCAGTGACCAGCGTTACTGCAGTGCCAGCACACACTCGAGTACTGTTTGCCCCATTGCACATTGGACTGGTCACGACCGCTGGCTGGTGATCTGTACTGTGAGTGGGAATGAGTGTTAGGTTTCCCCCTCGTGGTCGGTCATGAACGTGAGTACGGTAATCCGATGAAGTGGCGGAAGTGTGGAAGACTTTCGCAGTGTCATCCGTGGAGTGAGAGGATGAAGTGCCAGTACTGGCCTGACGAGTGCTGTTTGATCCTGACCTTTCTTGTATTGCCTTTGAAATATTAACAATTTTGTCTCCTGGACTGAAACCAACCTGTAGGGCTATCACCCGCTGTCTGTCATCTAACCAATTCATAAATCTAAGGTAACCCAAGAAATCTCCAAAATTGTCTAGTGTCAGCATAGGATGTTCAGTAATTTCTGTTACCCATTGAATGTCACGCAACAACTGGCGCATCTCATAACTTGTAGCTTTCATCGCAGCAGCTGCCTCAAACACTTTTGCGTCTTTTATTGGTATTTTCATATCCTCCTCCATTTGTCTGAGGAAATAATTAAACCAATGAGAGACACAGCATTGGAATGTCTACAACAGAGCTGAATTAAATGTTGGCGGAATGCATCGAATGTTTGACAATCCTCGAAAAGCCCCGCATGAATCCCTGCTCCTATGTGTGATTTGCCTTGATGTAACCGACCCATAAGATAAGAGACTTTCAGGGGTTCAGCTGTGATTTGCCGATTGTGAATGTCTGTTTCAACCTCTCTGAGGAAGTCGTAGATTGATACAGAGCTATCCTCCCCAGTGAATTTTGGGCGGTTAGCATCGTCCAAATAAATGGTTTGTGGAGGAGGGGCCGGATTCGTCATCGTTGGAAGAGTATGAGGTTGGGAAAGTGTGGAAGTAACTGAAGTACTGGGTTGAGAGGTGGAGAAAGTTATGGTAGATATTTGTGTTAGAGGTGGGAAGTGAGTTGTTGTAGTAGAAAAATCAGGGAAAGTGGTAGAAGGGGTAGAGGAAATTTCTAGAGACTCATATCTCGGTTCTCTAGAACAGTAGTAACAGTAGTAGTAACAGTGGTAGTGGTAGTAATGTTAGAGAGTTCAGTGGTAAGTGTTGTGTGAGTAGAAGAAGAAGGTTTGGGATATGCCCTGCCACTACGAAGACAAGTCGAAGTATCTACATCACCAAGATCTACCTCCACACTTTCAGTAGCTAGTCGTTGGTAAACGGGAGAGAGATCAGTTTTTGAGAAGTATGTCATATAGTGAAGTAAGAAAACTAATAGATAATTAGGAGAATGAAAATGTTTAATATACAATGAGAAGGCAAAGGAATATGAAATATTGAAAGTGATGATGGCGGAATATGCGCAATGGAGGCAAATGTGAAAATGACGGGTGGAAAAAAAAAAAAAAGAGGTGTGAGGTGAGCTCCTTCTGGCATCTTGCCAAAAAACTTTCTAACAACTTTACCTCATCATTCTTCCATCGTCTTTTCAACTCTGATGGCTCTGTAGGTATTTCTTCTGCTGATAAAGATCTCTTCGCTCAGGCTTTCTCCTCCAGTTCCACCTTAGACGATTCCGGAGGAGTTCCTCCATCACTTCCCCCCTCTAACTTCTTCAAGGCTGACATTAAAATGTCTTCAGCTGATGTATTTTCTGCCATCACTAGCCTTAATATTAACAAGGCGTATGGGCCTGATGGAGTCCCTTCTGTTGTCCTCAACAACTGTGCTTCTGTGCTTACACCCTGCCTAGGCAAACTCTTTCGCCTTTGTCTATCAACTTGTACCTTTCCTTCTTGCTGGAAGTTTGCTCTCATTCAGCCAGTCCCAAAGAAGGGTGACCGTTCCCAACCCTATAACTTTTTTTCTTTATTTTTTTTTATGCAAGGAAGAAGGAACCAAAGACCTTGAGCCCGCAATAACAGTTCCCTCCAAGAGAAAAACAAAATACAAGAGAGAGCCAAATTCAAGATCCATTCATTTCGAGATGCCTGGACACACTGCATTTGAAAGACTAGAGATCATAGGCAGCAGGAAATACAGACAGAGGGAGACAATTCCAGAGTTGACCTGTTGCATGAATGAAGGACTGGGAGTAACGGTTAACTCTTGCATTAAAGAGATGGACAGAAAAGGGATGAGAGTTTGCTGCTAGACGGATGCTATGCGCCCGTCGTAGAGGTGGAGGAATGCATGCAGACAATTCAGAGGAGCAGTGACCATTAAAGTAGCGATAGAAAAGAGATAAAGATGCAACAGTGCGGCGAAGAGACAGAGGTTGAAGGGAGTCAGTAAGAGGAGGAGAGTTAATGAGACGAAAAGACTTTGACTCCACGCTATTGAGAAGAGCTGTTTGTGGGAAGCCTCACCACACATGAGAGTTGTACTCCACACAGGGGCGGATAAGATCCCTGTACTTAGTCAACAACTGTGCAGGGGTAAAGAAAGAACGGAGTCGGCTTAGCACACCCAATCTCTTGGAAGCAGATTTTACAAGAGATGTAATATGATCTTTCCAAGATAAGTCCCGAGTAAATGAAACCCCAAGCATGTTCAAGGATGATGCAGGATTAAGCTGAATATTATTAAACATTAGTGGGTATACCTGTGGAAGATTTTGACGGGTTGATAGGTGTAAGAACTGAGTCTTAGATGCATTAAAAACAAGATTATTTTTACCCCAGTCAGAGATACGGGCCAAGTCAGACATTAGATGTGCCATAACCTCATCCCTTGTTTGTTGAAGTAACTGCTGTGATAGTCGTTGCGGGAACTGAATGGAAAGGTGAAGGGTGGAGTCATCAGCATATGAGTGGATAGGGTTAGATGTAGGGCTTAGAAGGTCATTGATGAATAAAAAGAAGAGAGTTGGTGATAGGATAGGGCCCTGAGGAACACCACTGTTGATAGATCTAAGAGAAGAACGATGGCCGTCTACAACAGCGGCTATAGAACGACCAGAAAAGAAGCTAGCGATGAAGGCACAGACAGAAGGATAGAAACCGTAAGGGGGCAGTTTGAAAATTAAAGATTTATGCCAGACTCCATCGAAAGCCTTTGAGACGTCAAATGCAATGGCAAAGCTTTCGCCAAAGTCCCGAAAGGAGGATGACCAGGAGTCTGAAAGGTAGGTGAGAAGATCGCCAGTGGAGCGTCCCTGACGGAATCCGTACTGATGATCAGAAAGAAGGTTGTGATAGGAAAGATGCCTTAAAATTTCTCTATTGAGAATTGACTCAAAAACTTTTGACACACAGGACATTAAAGCAATTGGACGATAGTTGGAGGGTTGGGAATGGTCACCCTTCTTTGGGACTGGCTGAATGAGAACAAACTTCCAGCAAGAAGGAAAGGTACAAGTTGACAGACAAAGGCAAATGAGTTTGCCTAGGCCGGGTGTAAGCACAGAAGCACAGTTCTTGAGAACAACAGGAGGGACTCCATCAGGCCCATATGCCTTGTTAGTATTGAAGCCAGTGATGGCAGAAAATACATCAGCTGAAGAAATTTTAATGTCAGCCATGAGGAAGTCAGAGGCGGGAAGTGATGGAGGAACAGCACCAGAATCGTCTAAGGTGGAATTGGAGGAGAAAGTCGGTGCGAAGAGATCTGCTTTATCAGTAGAAGAAATAGCTACAGAACCATCAAAGTAGAAAAGAGGAGGGAAGGATGATAAGGTTAAGTTGTTAGAAAGGTTTTTGGCGAGGTGCCAGAAGGAGCGGGAAGAATTCGAGTTGGAGAGTTGAGAGCATTTAGTACGGATGAAATTATTTTTAGCAGAGCGAAGAACAGACTTAGCACAATTCCGGGCAGAAAAGTAAAGATGATGTGATTCATGGATGGATTGGCTCCAGTACCTTTTGTAGGCACTCTCCTTGTTGCGGACAGCATTAGAACAAGCGTGATTAAACCAAGGGTTTCTTGCGTTAGTCATAGGATATGAGAAAGGAATGTATGCTTCCATGCCCAAGAGAATAACCTCCGTAATGTGCAAGCACACTCAGATGGCTCCCGGCCAAGGAAACAATAATCGTTCCAGGGAAAATCAAAGAAGTACTGCCTGTGGGCCTCCCAATCCGCGGCTCCAAAATGCCACAGGCGACGTTTCCCTGGAGGATCCACAGGCCGTACCAGAGTGATAGGACAGGTTAAGGTGATAAGGTTGTGATTGGAGGAGCCCAATGGAGAGAAAAGATTAACAGTGTAAGCAGAAGGATTAGTTGTAAGGAAGAGGTCAAGTATGTTGGAGCTCTCTCCAAGGCGGTCTGGGATATGGGTAGGGTGCTGTACAAGCTGCTCTAGGTCATTAAGGATAGAAAAGATGTAGGCTTGTTCACCAGGTGGATCAGTGAAAGGAGAGGAGAGCCATAGGTGGTGATGAACATTGAAATCTCCTAGAATGGAGATTTCAAAGAAAGGAAAAATGGATAGAATGTGTTCCATCATAGAAGTAAGATAGTCAAAGAATTTTTGATAGTCAGTAGAATTAGGCGATAAGTAAACAGCACAGATATATTTAGTCAGAGAATGACAGGAAAGCCGAAGCCAGAGTGTAGAGATTCAGAAGAATCGAGTTCAGGAACACGAGAGCAAGATAAGTCGTTGTGTATATATACACAACAGCCACCTTCGGCTTTGAAATGAGTATAAAGAAAGTAGGAGGATACAGAAAAGGGTTTGCTGTCAGTTGCCTCAGACAGCTTAGTCTCAGTTAGAAAAAGAAGGTGAGGTTTAGAGGAGGAGAGGTGGCGCTCAACAGAGCGAAACTTAGAGGAAAGGCCACAAATGTTGCAGAAATGAAGAAGAAGAGAGTCAGACAGTAGTTCCAGGCACCTCGAGTTGTCACCGGGAGAGGGGCGAAAGGTGGGGGCATTTATGGTCCTCCCCCCCTGGGGACTCCGAGGCTGGGTGATGAGACGCTATGATTTTTTTTTTTGATTTTGGAAAAGTAAGTGTAGTGTGTACTGTGCAAGTAGTTTGGTGTAGATAGTTAGAGAAATTTGTGTTGGAGAGCATGCTGGCCTACTCTCTGTGTAACTGAGACACTGAAAAAGTTCAGCAAAGGGGAATGGTCAGGAACTAGTCCTGAGGACTGATGAAACGGGAGCTCCAGCACTCCCTGTCATCAGCTTTCCATCCACCTCGGGAGTACTGCCCTGCTCGACTGGTGCTATAGTCTACTCCTTAATTTAACTATCGTCCAATTGCTTTAATATCCTGTATCTCAAAATTTTTTGAGTCACTTCTTAATAGAAAAATTTTAAAGTATCTTTCCTATCACAACCTTCTTTCTGATCATCAGTATGGGTTCCGTCAGGAACAATCCACTGGCGATCTTCTCACCTACCTTTCAGACTCCTGGTCATCCTCCTTTCGGGACTTTGGCGAAAGCTTTGCCATTGCACTTGACATCTATAAGGCTTTCGATCGAGTCTGGCATAAATCTTTAATTTCCAAAATGCCCTCTTATGGTTTCTATCCTACTATCTGTGCCTTCATCTCTAGCTTCCTTTCTGGTCGTTCCGTAGTGGCTGTTGTTGACAACCATCGTTCTTCTCCTGGATATATCAACAGTAATGTTCCTCAGGGCTCTGTCCTATCACCAATTCTCTTCCTTGTATTCATCAGTGACCTTCTAAGCTGTACATATAACCCTATCCACTCATATGCTGATGACTCCACCCTTCACCTTTCCATTCGGTTCCCGCAATGTCCATCTCAGCAGTTATTTCAACAAACAAGGGATGAGGCTATGGCACATCTAATGTCTAACTTGGCCCGTATCTCTGACTGGGGTAAAAATAGTCTGGTTGTTTTTAATGCATCAAAGACTCAGTTTTTACCTATCAACCCAACATAATCTTCCGCATGTATACCCACTAGTGTTTAATAATATTCAGCTTAATCCTGCATCATCCTTCAACATGCTTGGGGTTTCATTTACTCGGGACTTATCTTGGAAAGATCATATTACATCTCTTGTAAAATCTGCATCCAAGAGATTAGGTGTGCTAAGCTGACTCCATTGCTTCTTTAACAGTGCACAATTGTTGACTCTGTACATGGGTTTTATCCGCCTCTGTGTGGAGTACAACTCTCATGTGTGAGGGGGCTCCCCACATACAGCTCTTCTCGATAGGGTGGAGTCAAAGGCTTTTTGTCTCATTAACTCTCCTCCTCTTACTGACTCCCTTTAATCTCTGTTTCTTCGTTGCACTGTTGCCTCTTTATCACTTTTCTATCGCTGTTTCAATGGTCACTGCTCCTCTGAACTATCTACATGCATTCCTCCACCTCTACGATGGGCGCTTAGCACCCGTCTAGCAGCAAACTCTCATCTCTTTTCTGTCCATCTCTCTAATGCAAGAATTATCCGTTACTCCCAGTCCTTCATTCATGCAAGAGGTCAACTTTGGAACTGTCTCCCTCTGTCTGTATTTCCTGCTTCCTATGATCTCCAGTCTTTCAAACGCAGTGTGTCCAGGCATCTTGAAATCAATGGATCTTGAATTTGGCTCTCTCTTGTATTTTGATTTTCTCTTGGAAGGAATAATTTTGCAGGCTTGCGGCCTTTGGGCTTGCGGCCTTTGGGATTGTGGCCTTTGGTTCCTTCTTCCTCACATAAAAAAAAAGAAGTGGGTGAGAAGTAAGGTAATTGTAGGAGATGCAAGATAGTGAATAAAGGCAGATGAATGGTCATATGAGGCACAATCTGTAGAGAAAATCCAAAGAATAGTCTCTATAGAAAGTCAAGGCATGGGCAGATGAATATAAGCTATATATTTCCATGTACTAAATACCGAAGTGTTGCAAAATGAAGCGAAGTCCGGCTGGCTGGAGAAAACTTGAGAAGGTACTTGAATAGGAGGTGTCCGTCCCAGGCAAGGGAGGAAGGCGGTGGGGTAGAATGACGTCGCAAGGGGAAGTCGGCCTATGAGATGCGACATGGAGGGTCTGATGATCACCACCAAGATGTTTATTGGAGAAGCAGTGATGATGCAGTGATCACTGATTGGCTAGCCACACACCCAGGGAGACGGGGTGAGGTGGTGGGGGTTGCGTTGCTGGGCAAGATAGTGGGGGGACTGGCTGCTTGGCGGTTTTGCTCGGTCAGCAGAGTTGAAGGTGGGGTTGAGAGGGAGGCAGTTGAGGTTGTGGTGGAGTGTGGTGGGGTGGTGAATTATTATAATTTTCTAAAAGAGGAAGGGTGCGAGAACTGTAATTCGATAGTGACTGGTTTAGTGACTGCTTGCAGGTGTCAGTGATGGTGGGAGTGAAGACCGGTGTTGGTAGTCTTTGGTGAAGTACCGTAGGCGACACAAACACAGAGCAGGTGAACATCAAGGTGTGCGGCAGGTGTATAGACTGGAACTAGAACAGAACACCCGCACAAACAGTTTGGTTGTGTCACTAAGGAATCACTGTAGGGAGGCAATGAAAAGGAGATCTAAGATCCGACTCACCGCTGCTACCAATTTGTGCCACTCCCCTCTTGTTCCCCAATGAGGTTAAATCCAAAGATCTTGAAAGGTAGATAACGGAGGTTTAGTTAGAGAGGAACTCTGTAGGTGTAACCTGTTTGATGTCTAACCTCCCACTGCTCAAGGCGAGACAGAGGGCACCTTGAGGTCGAAGCCGGGTAGTGCTTGCATTGCAATTTATGAAATTAGTTGATGCCTGCATTCTTGATCTGATCACAGACACAGGTTCAAGACTCTATGAATGTATGGTTATATAATATTGTTAGAGTTATATAGCATGGTTAATAATACAGTAGTCATAATAATATAGTATGGTTACATGTTGAAGAGTGGTGTCGGTCCTGTGATATATGCTGTGCCAAGAAGGGACCCAGGAAACGTGGTTGCGCCCCTGTCCAGCTGTACCAAGTGGGAGCATCAATGGAAAGTCGTGGTGGACACTGCTGGACCTCTGCCACTCGCTGAAAGAGGAAGCCGGTATGTATGTGTCGCCATGGACTACTTCACAAAGTGGCCAGAAGCCTATGCCATCCCCGATCAAGAATCAGCAACTGTTGCTCAGGTGTTAGTTGACCAGTTTTTCTGTCGTGTTGGGATGCCACAAGAGCTATATTCAGACCAGGATAGAAACATTGGATCTGCTGTGTTCTTTGAGTGCTGCAGGTTACTGGGGATCAAGAAGACCAGGATGACCCCCCTAAGGCCACAATCAGATGGAATGGTGGAGAAATTCTACTGGACACTGGGACAAGAACTGGCCAAGTACTGCATGGAGGAACAAAACGAATGGGACCAGAAATTACCTGCGTTGCTGATGGCATATCAATCTGCATCCCCTGAGTCTACCGGCTACACTCCTGCAAAACTGATGTTGGGACACGAGTTATGCTATACCCATTGACTTGTTAACCCCTTCACGCATGACGGCTCAAAATAAGTCAAAACGGTGTTAGTCTGAAGAGGAACCGATGATGCACTGAGACGCACTTGCATTGCTGGTCTGAAGGGATGCCAATTAGGCAATTCTGGAAAAAAATATTCACCAAAAATTATGTTTTAGCATGAAATGCTTCAATATTTGGTGTGTCATATGGGATGGTGTCTATTTCAAGGCCAACACTCTCAAATAGTCAGCATTCTTTTCGGTTTTTAGTTCTGGGGGGGGTGCAGTTTTTGGCAATTTACTCTAAAACTATTGATCGTATCAGAATCCTGATAACACCACATGAAAACTCGTGAAATTCTGCATTTAGACATATGCTTAGCTCTTGCATCATGTGGGCAAAATTTGTGCTACAATGTAGTTCAGTTATTTTCACTGTTGAACAACAATTTTCTCACTGCATTTCAGTACTTTTACACATCAATTTTGTGTGTTTTCATTAGCATATCATATAGTGTAAACATCAGGGAAGAGGATGGTATACAATTTATACCATTAGAGCCAATTTCTGGGGCAAATAAAATATGTGAGAATGTTTTCCTTTGTGCGCGAGTCCAGCCTGCTCTCGTGGTATTTTCGCTGATCATGTCACACACATTTACAGAAAATTTGCAGTGCGGGAGGGGATTAATGGGAAAACCACCTGGTGAAGATCTGCCTGCAGACACCTCCAGCTATGCAAAGCATCTTCAGGAAAGGTTGGCTAAGGTACATCATCAAGTGCGAGGGGCCCTCAAGTTTTCAGAAGTTATGAAGTGGAAGTATGATGCCAAGGCAAGTGAGGTGAACTTCAAAGATGCTGAACAAGTGTGGTTATATAATCGTTGGCGAAAGAAGGGACAATCACTGAAGTTGCAGAGCTCGTGGGACAGGCCTTATACTGTGTTGAACCGCTTATCAGACGTGACGTATAGGATTTGGGGAGGCAGGAAGTCTCGCCCAAAGGTGGTACACATGAATCGTCTGTGGCAGTACCATGGGCCAGGACAGCACAGCTGGGACATCTCCGAGGAATCATGCTCTCCTGCAGCCGTGGATGTTGAGAAGGACCACGGAGCTGAAGTGCATGAGGATGGTGACAGTTTCCTGAGGGAAGAAGTGAACCAGGAAGAGGACAAAGACTTTCCAGGACTGGACTGTGTGGAGGAACAACGACGTTGTCGGAAGTGGCATAGAAGAAGACATGATAAGCTGAAGGATTATTTTGTGTACAGTTAGATGTTTCATTAGGATTAGGGTTTATGTTTGTATATATTGTGCAGTTTTGTCGGGATGACAAAGAACCAGGGAGGGGGTACTGTTAACAAGCGAGATTTGCCTATTGGGTGGTCGAGAAGCTTCTTGATGTTTACCGTAGGTTCCGGTATGAGTCAGAGTTACCAGTTTGCCTGCTGTTTGTTAGCGTAGTTGTTTCTTAAGTTATGCATTAATTTTTGTGATCTTTTTCTCTAAAATGTTTTATTTACATGATTGTTAAATTGTGTAATTTAAGTTTGTATGCTAAATAATTTTCAGTGTTATGTACTGTAGGAAAACTGGCATGTTTTGGTTGTCTCCGAGTTGGTAACTCTGCTCTCACTCTGGAATACACCAGAACTGTGGAGAAGTAGATCATTCTAGAACAATGCAAGTTTATATAAGGATGGGGAGGAGACTAGAGCAAGTTCAGTCGGCTTTCAGTTCAATTTGAGTGTCGGTGCAGTGTCAGTGTAGTTTGTACATTTTCATATATAATCGGAACTTATGAATTTAGTAAAGTGTGGTCAAGCATTAAGTGTAACTGCAGATAGTAAAGTTTGCATAACTACACAGCTTGTGAGAATAGTGGAGTTGGAAAGCATTAAGCGGAATTATTTTGGAAAATAAAGACATTGAACTTAGGAAGCCAGTGTTTATTCACCATGCCTGAGCTATCTTGTGTACTGTACGCCTAAAGGCTGACCATAGGAAGAACTACACACTGGGCAACGTCCTTCCTGTACTGTACTACTGCTGTTGGAACCTGTGGCAGTGTGGGGTGGGGACATAACAATATAAAGAAACTCATGAAGACGTTGAGGAGTACAGTCACTTGGGGCAAATACTAAAAACCAACGAAAGACCATAAAATGGAAATAGAAAGACGCATTACAATTGAATGGAAAGTTTTTGGTAAAACCAGACATGATAAGTAGCTTGCAAGTACACATGAAAGGAAAAGTATGTTATGGATGAATAATCCCAGCTATGACATACGTATGTGAAACCTGAAAACTGACAAAATCAACGTAAAACAACCATCCATTTTCAAAAACTATGGAAAGGCCAATCTTGGGAATATCTTTGAGAGAAAGGGAGAGATTACCTTGGGTGAGAGGGCAGACCAATGTCACAGACATTATATATGTTAACAAGGAACAGAAATAGCGGTGGACAGGGCAAGTAGCAAGAATAAGGGATAATCGATAGAGTAAGAGACTGCCTGACTGACTCCAGACAGGAGATGGAGAGTTGCGATAGGGAAGTTTGCAAGGAAAACCTGGCAGAGATTGGCTCGGTCAAGGAATTCGTGGAGAAGGTTGGGGAAGGTCAATGTTCAGCAGTGGACTTGCAATGGCTGATGATGATGATGATGATGATGATGATGATGATGATATAAAAATTTTCACTGGCTACAGTAAGCAATAGTGAAGTGTGGCAGAGATCAGAAGAGGATAGCAGAGGACTTATATGGATTTAAGGAAGATAAACGAATGAGAAATTCTATAATGGCATTAAGGGTGTTGACAGAGCGGACTACTGAAGTACGGAAAGGCCTATATTTAAGTTTATTGATGACAAAGCTTTTGGCAAGGTTTGACATGTTGATTTAATGATGATGCTACAGGAGGTCAGTGCTGATGGGAAAGATCTTAGAATGATCGCAAAACTGTACTTGAGTCAGAGAGCAGCAGCTAAGATATAGGAAAGCCGCTCTAAGTGGCCGAATACAGAGAAAGGTGTAAGGCAGAGGTGCGTGATGTCAGCAGATCACTTTGCATTATACGAAGTAATATTGAGAGATTAATGAACTGGAGGGAGTAAGAGCTGAGGAAAGGAACATAAACAGCATCATATATGCTGATCATAGTGTTGATTGTATATTCATAAGACAAGCTCAGAGATAGGTAAATGAAATAAATTCAGCAAGTGAAAGAAGATGACTGAAGATAAACTGAAAAAAGAAAGAGGTAATAATATATCAAAGGGAAGTAATATTCCAATGGGCAGTATTACAAGAGGAGAAAGTGTGGAACAAGTGGATAATACTTAGGTAACACACTTACAACAGGTGGAAGATGTGGAAATAAGAAGGAGGATAAATACAGAAAAACAAACGTGTAATAGGATGAAGTGGATGGTATCAAGTAGGCACGCATCCACAGAATCGGAAAAAAATAGCAGCAAAAACGAATATTTAGTCCACCCTGCTGTAGTGGAGTGAGACACCGACAGTTACGCAGGCGCTGGAGAGATTAGAAGCAATGGAATAAGGCGAGAGGGACTTCGATGGGTGGTCGTGGGGAGTTTAGACGTGTTTTTTTGGCTCTCCTCTAGTTTTCATGGCTGCCTCATCGGCATTAGTTTAGTAAATAAAGCGATAAAAAGTTAGGTTAGCTAGTACTAATTTTCCTCCCTACCCTTGCTAGAGATATAGTAAGTGTCTATATCTATTTACTAAGATTACCTTTGCTTACTCGCCCACGGAGGGTCCCCCCCACTGATCGCTCTGGGGCGTGAAGTAACACGGTCGGGCCTCCCGGGAGTGGTTTGAGAAGGCAATCTTAGCCATAGGTGTTTTGCCCTGTTTTTTTTGTCCCTTGATAGTTTAGGGGGAAGTGGTCACTATGGCGGACGCCACTGCTGCCTCCCCCCCCTTCAGGGGGGAGGTGGTCCTGACGACAACGCGACGGTCACACAGACAGACTGCTCCTAGACTGAACGGCCCCGGACACGCCCTCCACTAGACATTGACGTCAAAAATGCTAGTTTTGTTTTGCTCCACACGGTTGGTTCTACTCCCCTGTCCAGCCTCAATCCCTTCAATATCAAGAAGGTGATTGATGGATGTGCAGGAGAGGTAGAACAGGTGAAAAAACTTGCTAGCGGATATCTCCTAGTAAAGACTGCAAACTCGTCCCAGGTTAAGGACTTGATGAAGTTGAGCAAATTCCATTGCTATGACGTTGTGCCGACGATCCCTCATTCCATGAATTCCTGCAAGGGTGTCATCACTTCCAGGGACCTCATGGTCATGGAAAAGGACATCATACGTGAACGTGCTCATGAAGATGTAATTGAAGTCCGTTTCATCACGAGATATTCCGAGGGCAGAAGGACGAAAACGGCAACGGTTATATTGACTTTCGGTAAAGTGACTCTCCCAACCCATATCAAAGTAGGGTATGAAATTGTTAACGTAAGGACATACATCCCTAACCCACTTCGTTGTTTACGATGTCAGTTATATGGACATCATGAAAAATCTTGTCGGGCTTCCCAGTCAGTCTGTGGCAAGTGTGCAATGCAAGGTCATGGTGCTGAACATTGCACATCAGAGACTGTCAGCTGCTTTCACTGCAAGGGTGCTCACTTCACTTCCTCTAGGTACTGTCCCAAGTGGAAGGAGGAGAAAGAGGTCTGTGCGGTGAAGGCGACTGAGGGCACCTCTTTCTACGAAGCAAGGAAAAAGGTGAAGGAGTTGCGTGCAACTCCCACACCGAATAGCTCCTATGCTTAGGCGGTGATGTCCAGCCCTGTGATGTGCACTGTGGAGACGCAGACTGATCTCGTGCTTGTTAATCAGGTCACTCACTCTACCTCCACCTCCACCTCTGAGCCTCCTGTATGATCCAACTCTCTAACTGACCTCCCTAAAGCTTCATCATACTCACAGGCCACTGCTGCTTCTCAGTCAGTCAAGTCTAAATCAAAGCCTGACAAAACTGTAAAACATAACTTCACTACCCTTTCGAAGCCACGTCCTCATGTCCTCCCTGCTCCTAGTCCAGCGAGGGAGAGAAAGAATAGCTCTTCCTCGGTGGAATCTGGGAGCCTTGTTATTGACGAAAATATGGAGGTTTCCGTCAGCAAGCACCGGGAAAGGTACCCTGGTAGCCACTCGCCTGGTCGCGGGGGGCATAAAAAAAATAAACACACTGGCCCCCCTCGTAAATCTTAAACCGCCGCATTCACTGTACTACAGTGGAACTGTAGAGGTATTGGGAATATAGCAATCTTGCTTTCTATACACAGGCCAGACGTTGTTTGTTTACAGGAGACGCGCCTGGAGGATCACCCTGATCCTCCACAGTTAAAACACTATCATTCGTATAGAAGATATGAAGGTCACAGAGTGGCCATATACAGACACAAATCACACCCACAAATCGAAGTGATTCTAAATTCTACTCTGGAAGCTGTCGCATACAGAGTAAAATTTAATAACACGTATCTGTCTGTTTGCTCTCTGTACTGTCCTCCACATGGCCTCATTGATAGTGATGCTTTATATTCACTATTTGAACATCTTCCTGGAAATAAGTTAGTGTTGGGGGATTTTAACGCCCATCACTATCAATGGGGTAGCTTGAGGATTGATGGTCGTGGGGAGCAAGTAGCTGACCTAATGCTACAGTCCAACCTCTGTCTTCTGAACGATGGTAGAGCGACTCGTGTAGATGATCGCACTGGTAACTTTTCGGCCATTGACTTATCTTTGGCCTCCCCTGGTATACATCAAGATTTCTCATGGAACCCTTACGACGACTCCTCGGGAAGTGATCATTTACCCATCTGTCTTTCTTATACACGCGACATCATTTCTGACCCTCCACCTCCAAAATTTAACTATAAGAAAGCAGATTGGGGATCCTTCACAAGGATCGCCAATTTAGATATATCTGGGGAGACCATGGATGTTAAGGTCGAAAATATAACTACTTCCATATTACACGCAGCTGAGGCTGCTATTCCCAAGACTTCTACAGTTCATGCGAAGCATAGAGCACATTGGTGGACGCTGGATTGCCGACAAGCATTAAGAAAACCCAATAAAAGATACAGGATTTTTGATAGTCGGCCCACTGAGAAAAATTTTATTGCATAAAACAGGCACAGGCTGAGGCAAGGAGAATAATAAGGAGGACCAAACGTGACTACTGGCGGTCCTTGGTGTCCATGGTGACTCGTACAACACCATTACGTAAAGTCTGGTCCACTATAAGAATATTAAATAATAAAGGCCCATATTTCCCTGTCACCACCCTGCAGGTTAATAATAACATCTATGACGAGCCCGTGGACGTTGCTAACATCCTCGCCATGAGTTTTTCTCATGTAAGTAGCTCAGCCAATTACGACCCGTGTTTTCAACACCATAAACGCACGGCTGAGCTACAGATATTAGACTTTGCCACAGAAGACGTAGACTCCCCGTACAACCAAGAGTTTTCACTAGATGAACTGCTCCTTGCCCTTAAATCCTGTAAAGACACCAGCCCTGGACCAGACACCATCACGTACGGTATGATCCAGCATCTTAATCAGGACAACCTGATTAAGACGTTAGCATTGTACAATGAGATTTGGGCGTCTCGAACGTTCCCAAACTCATGGCACTTTGCGCACGTCATACCGATACCCAAAGAGGCTGGTCGTCTTATGAATCCCACTTCATTTAGTCCTATTGTGTTGACTTCTTGTCTATGTAAGGTCATGGAACGTATGGTTTTCTTTTTGTTTTAGAGTCGAAGAATTTTTTAAATGATCAACAATGTGGCTTCCGTAAATACAGAAGTTCACTAGATCATTTAATGAATTTGGAGCATTGTATTTCAGAGGCATTTACCAATAAAGAATTCATGATAGGGGTGTTCTTGGACATCCATAAAGCCTATGAAATGACATGGCGACACGGTATACTAATGAAGCTCTATGCTTATGGTTTAAGAGGAAATTTCCCTATTTTTATTTCAAATTTCTTAAGGGACAGGACTTTCTCTGTCAAATTGCCCCATAACGTAACATCGGATACATTTATCCAGGAAAACGGGGTGCCGCAGGGAAGTGTGCTTAGTCCTACTTTATTTAGTATTATGATCAATGATATTCTGTCATCAGCTCCCATCCCGAGGAATCTTAAATACTCACTCTACGCTGACGGTTGTGCAATATGACACTCTTCCCGTAATGCACAATTTTCGGTTGGGCGGATTCAAGCAGCCCTTGACTCCGTCCACCAATGGGCCTTGCAGTGGGGATTTAAGTTCTCCATCCGTAAGTGTGCTGCTGTAGATTTTACGACTGAATCGGTAGAGAGGCGGCTTGCAGTCCTGATGGACCCAGGTTCGAATCCTGGCTGGGGCAGGGGACAGTTTAAGGATTTGAATCTCATAAAAAGCAGACTTTCCTGATCTACCAGATGACCCACCGACATGTCGTAAAAATACCCCCGCTAATACCAGTACACCAGTCCTGTATGAGACAGCCCTAGCATGTATTCAATATGGACGCTGGGTGTTAACGCCGAAGTGGTGACATGTGGAGGTGTAGGAGGACTACTGGGCCTTGGGATAGGCTACTGCCCCCAACGTATAGGCCCTGAAGCCTTTGCCCAGAATCAGACATTAAAAAAAACAAATAATAATAATAATAATTTGTGATTAACTTTGGATAATCAGGCGGTACCTTTTCAAAATTCTGTAAAGTTGTTAGGAATACATTTTGATCGTAGAATGAATTTTAAACTTCACGTTAATACTTTGCTTGCTTGTTGTGATAAACCGTTAAATGTCCTTAAGTACCTAGCGGGTACTACCTGGGGTGCCGACAGAAAATCTTTATTAATGGTGTATAAGTCCCTTATTCGATCAAAGCTAGACTATGGCGCACAGGTGTATGGCTTGGCATCCGATGCCACGCTGAAAGGATTGGATGTGCTACAGAATGTGTCTTGGAGCCGTTGTGTGTGTGTGTGTGTGTGTGTGTGTGTGTGTGTGTATCTATATATATATATATATATATATATATATATGTATATATGGGTAGCTATATATACATATATATATCTGGCATTAATGACCAGGGGCTTTGCCCCAATGGTCGATAGGAAAAAAAGAAAAAAAAAAGGCGAGAGTCACACACACCACAAAGCCAGCCAGAGACAGGGTGTGTGTGCTTTGCAATCCCCAGGCCCTGTCCGCCCCCCTTATTATTTTTTTTAAATGAGGCCATACCCCACTGACCGGGCTAATGTATGGCCCGGCCTGCACTATAGGTGTAGGGAATCTGTAAACGAACGAACAAAGGCGAGTCACACACGCCACAAAGCCAACCAGGAGACCGGATGTGTGTGCTGGGCAATCCCCAGGCCCTGTCTTCCTCCTTACTATTATTTAATCAGCCCACACCGCACTGACTAGGCTAATGTACAGCCCGGCCTGCACTATAGGTGCAGGAAATCTGTAACCGAACGGACGAAGGCGAGAGTTGCTTAGAGTTATGCGACAACGACAATTGAAGTTTCTGGGACGTGATGAGAAGACAACAGCTGGAGAACTGCTCCTTAACGGGCAAACTGGAAGGAAAGCAAGCAAAGGAAAGTCAGAGGGAGAAGTACTATTGCGGCCAGGTGTAGTGTGTGACCCTCCTTCAGTCAACCTGTCAATGTGGCAACGTCACAGTCGTGGGCACCACACTTGTCTGATATACTTTAATGTCGATTTAAGGTCTGTATTGATCAACACAGCTGAAGTAATATCTTTTTAGAGAATTCAACTCCGATAACATGAACAAATGGAATAAGAATTAAAATACTGTAACGCTATTATGTTTCTCCCAGTGAGGTCTGGTGCGAGTATGGTTTTTATTTTACTGTGGAAAAGAAATTATCTTATTTACTGCAAGTAAAATAAGTAAGTGTTTGTTGTACTGGAAAGTTCGACACATAAATAATTTGTGTATCTTCTCTTGTTTAACAACTTCCCTTCACAAATTTTTGTATATTGGGGTAGGCAGTTGGCTGAGAATTTTCAACAGAATAAGAAAATGATTTGGAAGGAGGTGAAGACAGTGCGAAGGGGAGAGTCTGGGAAGGAAGAGGGTGGATGGATGTTAAATGAGCTGGATGCAGTAAGGAGATGGGCAGAGTATTTGGAAAGACTGTTAAATGTAGAGGAGGAAAGGGAGGCTGAGATTGTGGCAGATGGAAGGGTACGAGGATAAATGTGTTGGGAGAGTTAAATGATTCTTTGTCCATGATGGAGGAAGTGCAGGAAGCAGTAAAGGAGATGAAAACAGGGAAAGCTGCCGGTATGGATGGACGTGCTGTGGAATGCCTAAAATGTGGTGGATCGACTATTGTTGAGTAGTTAGTAAGATTGCTGAATGTGTGTTTTGTGAGTGGTATGGTGCCAATTGACTGGGCAAGTGCTTGTGTGGTTCCGTTGTATACAGGTAAGGATGAAAAGTATGAATGTACTACAGTAGCTTTAAAGGTATTAGACTGTTGGGTGTTGTAGATAAGGTGTATGGTAGAGTGTTGATTAAGAGAGTTAGAAAGGGTACAGAAGGAGTGATTGGTGATGAGCAGTGTGGCTTTAGGAGAGTGACGGTATGCGTGAATCAGGTGTTTGCTGTGAGACAGGTGTGTAAAAAGTATTTGGCGAAAGGTAAGGATGCGTTTTGGGCGTTCATGGATTTAGAGAAAGCGTATGATAGAACTGATAGGGAGGCTTTAAGGACTGTTTTGAGATTGTATGTATTTAATGGCATATTGTTAAAAGGAGTGATAAGATTTTATGTAAATAAAAGAGCATCTGTATGAGTGGGAAATACTGTTAGTGATTGGTTTGGCCATGTGGAGAGGATGGAGGGTGAAAGACTGACGAAGAGAGTGTATATGAGTGAGGTGGAGGGGGGAAGAGGGAGGGGGAGGCCGAGGATGAGATGGAGGAATGGGGTGGAGAGGTATATGAGAAAGGGGGGGGTGAGTTGGGAGCAGGGCAGTGAAATGGCGGGGGACAGGGCGACTTGGAGGCGATTTGTTTGTGGCCACCCCAAACGGGATTGAGGCGTCTGGCAATAGATAGATAGATTGGTTTCCCATGAGAGTGGGGCTGCGGCAGGGATGTGTGATGTCGCCTTGGTTGTTTAATACTTATATAGTTGGTGTTCTAATGGAGGTGAATGTGAGAGTGTTAGGTGGAGGTTTGAATCTAGTGAATGCTGATGGTAGGTCTGAATCAGCGGCTGTTTGCATATGATACTGCAATGGTGGCTGCTTCAGAGGAGAGATTGAGACAGTTGATGGAGGTGTTTGAAGGGTGTGTGAAAGGAGGAAATTGAGAGTAAATGAGAATAAGAGTAAAGTGACAAAGTGTACGAGACTGGCACATGGTAGGAAGATGAATGTAGTTTTGAATGGTGAGTTGCTTGAGAAGATAGAGTGCTTTAAGTATTTAGGGTCACATGTTGCTGTGGATTGAAGAACAGATGCAGAAGTGAAGTTTAGAATGAATGAAGTAGGAAAGGTGCCGGGAGGAATGAAAAAAATGTTTAGATGTTGTTCACTTAGAATAGATGAAAAGAGAAGGCTGTAAGGGTGTAGTGGCACCGACTGTGTTATATGGGGGCTGAAACATGGCATATGGGTGTAGCAGAGAGGAAGAGTTTGAATGTAATAGAGACGAGGTGTCTGAGGAGTATGTGTGGAGTGACGTGTATGGATTGAGTGAGAAATGATGAAGTGTGAATGCGAACTGGACATATGCAGATGGCTGATCAAATCGAGCAGAGTGTTGCAATGGTTTGTGTAGATGGAGAGAATGGATGAAGAATGCTTGGTGAAAAAGACAACTGGATTGGATGTGAGAGGTGTAAGACTAAGAGGAAAACCACGAATAGGATGAATGGACAGTATGAAGAGAGTGTTATATGCAAGAGGGATGTCTGTAGAGCAAGGAAGTGGCTGCACGTGATACGGATGACTGGAGAGAATTTGTGATTGAATAAATGATGACACAGCCACAAGGGGATACTCTCCCGCATTTGGTCTGATCAGCTGATCAGATCAGGTGTGGGTAAGGGGATGGGTTCAATATGATGTAACAAGGGTAAACCAGCTCTGCTGTCGGGCCCTGTTGCGAATGTCGCTGATTGCACTGGGCAGTTGACCCTCATGCGGTGTGGTGCGGTGAGGATCTGTCCCTTCTCTGCTTGGGACCAAGATACGAGTAAATGTGTGTGTGTGGATGAGCAAATTGGGAGGGTGCCGTCCTGTCTTGGCAACCCCCCCCCTTTCTTTGGGGGAAGCAGACTAAGTATATACAGTAGATAGATAGGTATTTCATTTCCTAATCCCTCCTATGCTGTCGTGTAGGTATTTACTTACATGAATCAACCAACAACGAAAAATTTTGAATCTCGATTTATAGACTGTTATATTAGATAACAAGGGTGAATATCATGCATAACATGTTATGCTTAAGTAATATATCTGACAGCTAGGTATTTAATCAGTGTGGGATTAGTAATGGATGGGCCGCCAGAGCAAGATATATCAAGATGTTGATCCTTGTCTGACCAAGAGATCTCTGTCATAATTATGTTTGAAGCATCACGGACAGGCAGCATACCAGGGTAGCTGTAGGTGGACAGAATATTGGTAAAAGAGACATTGGCCTGAGAATACGGGTCACAGGTCAACGTTTGGCTGTTTCATCTACGCCTGTCACTAAAGGGATTACAGGATGGGAGGTTTTTGATTTAAAAATAGCAAATAAAATGTAATAAAATTAAATAAAACTGGCTTAATGTCCTGCATCTTTGGGACAGAGGTCGGTATCTGTAAACACACACACACACACACACACACACACACACACACACACACACACACACACACACACACACACACACACACACACACACACAGTCATTCCTGAAGAAGCCTCCTTGGCGAAACGTTGAATAAAACAAGTCCCTTATCTGAATTTAGTGTTTTATTCTGCATTCTGTCTTGGTCAGTGACTTTTGGCCACTATCAAGATTAGCCATTTATCAGTACCCGGTGCTTGCAGTTCGTCTATCTATCTATCTGTCTATTGCCAAACGCCATAATCCCGTAAGGGGTGGCCACCTGCCTTTGAGTTATTGGTTTTATGGGGAGGGGCACTAACCCTCCACTAACCCACTTGTTGACACGTAGGGAGCACGTATGGGTTGGTTATATGGTTACCACCCAGCGTTGTAAATGGTTTCTTGGCTTACAGGAAACCATTTTGCTTGTCACTCAATGTAAAGCCACCTGTAACGGAAAGAAGAGCAATAAGAAGTGACAGGAAAGATGGGAGATATAGGAAGAGAGGAGGGCACGCACAGAAAAAGAATGATAAAGGATAAGGAAGAAGTAGGCAGCACTACATCAAGTGTCAGCCAGGTAATAATCCATCAACATAATTTGTCCGAAAGGCCGTGGGCTCTAATTTATCTATTAATCCTAAGTAGAAACTTTGCCAAACACTTTCTGAAATTCTAGATGGATTGCGGTCTAAGGTACTTTATAGTCTATTTACTTTTTATAATTCCAGTAAAGGACACGATGTAATATTACGGAACCCAAGCTGCTTATCTCTCAAGGTAATTTAATCTCTAAAGAGCTTTAAAAAAATGCTCTGTACTGACGTCATACTATTGGGATATAATTTGTGGCGTTTTTAACGGGTGATATTAGCGAGCGTTCATTGATCTGGTAGTCTTTATTTGCTTAATATTTTACTGAAAAATTTAGATATGAGAAAGGATAATTGTCTATAGCCATCTAGGAGCACAAAGGGGAGGGGGTGATATCTGATCCAAACCTGTTGATATGTTGGAGTCCATTTTCTCGAGACGATTTAATATTTCGTGTCCTGTCACTTCGATGATCGATGATCTTAAGAAGACTGATTGTGGGATAGGAAAGGTTATGCTATTTTCTATCATGAAAACTCAGTTAAAGGAGTCGTTCAGTGTTGTTGATTATACTAGGTTTTCATGAATGAGATAGCCTGAGTTTAACAGAGGTTCTTTGATGTCTTTTACATTTTTTCTACTTCAGACATAGTGAATAGGTCTCTTGGGATTTGACTTTGTTTGACGAGAAATTTTTGCCTCAGACTTTCGGTTAATTTTCCTTATAAATTTCGTTTATTTCCAATGTAAGATACTAGCGCTAAACATCAATTTTTTCCTTGAACCTCCTCCCACTCTTAACATCTGGAAGTAATTCGAAGGACGTAATTATATGAGTAATATGTAGAAATTATTGTTTTATTTTCCTTAATCATTTTATATGAAAGATACATCCCCGGAAGCAGTTACATGCCATGTGTGTGTGGGTTGAATCAGCAGCATTAAAAACTTAGTACATTAATCACTCATATTATAATAAATTCAGTGTTTGTGTATTGCACATATAATTACTTGCCATAGGATGATTTATAATTCATAAAAGACTATAAAAACTACTGAATAAAATTATTTTCTTTTCCTTAAGATAATTGTCTTGTGGGAGGAACGTACCTCAAAAGTGGCGACTTTCATGTTAATGACAACTGCAGCATCAGCGAGTGCTACCAAGGATCCTTTCGTCCATACCAAGGTAGGCAACAGATGTCAGTTAAGCACCTCTACTCATATTACTCGGCATCAACAGGCGATAACATATTCTCTTTAGTCATAATATAGCAATGAGATGATCCTTATTTATTATAACAGCTGAAGTACAGATACTCTCCCCAGACATATTTTTGGGAGGCTCTTCACCCCAATATGCGATCTTGTCCAGTTTTACTATTTAGATTTGATGGTATGTGGTGGCGACCATCATCCACTTAATACAGAGCTGCCTACTTCTTCATTTTTGTCACTCTTTTTCTGTGTCTGCCCTCTCTCTCTTCCAATTTCTCCCTCCTCCCTTTTTATCACTCTTCTTTTCATATCAGGTGGCCCTACACTGAGTGATAATCCTCATGGTTTCCTGTCACCCAGGCAACCATTTCCAATGCTAAGTCGTAACCCTATAACCTGTGAACGGGATGATGTAGAGTTCACTATGTTTCTGTTTTCTTCCTCGCGCCTTGCTGTGGCGAGGATTTTTTTTTTTTTTTTTTTTTTCTGAAGATGAACAGAGTAAGGAAAAATGGGCGACGATGGCCAGCTCGACGCGGATCAAGTTTTGTCAGCGACCGGAAGTGAGTTTCTGTATGGATAGTCACTCCTGTATGGCGGTACCGAAGGACAACATCCTACTCAAGAATCATGGCTCTGGGTCACTAATCTTCAGATCCTTAGCATTTGGCCCAAACCTAGTCGTGATTTTGGGGATTTTCCGCAGAAGTGCGTTTGATGACATTTGACCCCTGACCTGGCGGATATATGTCATGCATGTACGAAACACAGTTGTAGTACTCATTAACGTCTATAAGCATCCAAAGTTTCATTCAATTCCATACGCCCACTGTGGAGCTAGGGAACTTGAAATTCCTGGAATGGCCCACCAGAGGTACAGCTTCTAGGTGGCACTGCCGGCGACTGGAAGTGAGTTTCAACACTAAATATCATTTTTGTATGAAGGTACTCCAGTGCAACATTCCACCCAAGAATCATGGCACTGGCTTAATAATCTTCGAAGCCTTAGTATTTCGTGCGAACATAGTCATGATTTTAGCTGTTTTCACCGTTTTTGCATTTGATGACCTTTGACCCCTGACCTGGCCAATGTAGCGTATATGTGTACAGCAGAAAGTTGTAGTAATAGTCAGTGTCTACAAGCATGCAAACTTTCATTCAGTTTCATGGGGTCACTGGGGGAACTAGGGAGGCATTTTTAAAAACCGGTAATGGTTGCTAAAGATGCTGAGGTCAGTCGTCGCAGGGTTCCCACTCAAAAACTAGAGGAGAGGAAGGAAAATGGATAGCACATTTCCGATAGGGAATGACTTCAAGATTACGCTTAACCCATACTGCGCTGGGAAAAAAAAAAAAATGATACCTCTCTACGCTGGCCGAATTTAGATTTTTTTCTGGCTAAATGGCCTTAATACATCAATATAAGATCCCTGGCACTAATTAAAGTAATCACTAAAGCCTGAAAGTTGGTTGAATCGGGTTGGCACCACTCTGCCTCTGAAATCTTCGAGGTTATTGAGAGAGCAGAGCAGCTGTTTCTTTGTGAACCGATTTTTGGATTTTTTTTTTCTCGTTAAATGGGCTTAATACATCAATATAAGATCCTTAGTACTATTAAAAGTAATCACCAAAACCAGAAAGTTGGATGGATAGAGTCAGGTCGGTGCCACTCAGTCTCTGAAATCTTCAAGGTTACTGAGAAAGCAGAGAAGCTGTGAGCCTGTGAAGACTGTCATTTGCCTCCTGCGCTTCTAAATCAGTGTTGTAAGTGTAGCTGAGAAATGTCTGAAGTTAGTGACATATGTTATTACCGTACATTTTACTTTAGTTGCTTGCAATGACTTCTCAATGCTGCGGGAGGGAGATCAATGTCACTGGCCTTTTAGAGGGGGACATAAATCTACGTCGCTAGTGTGGCACGGGTTAAAGAAGTCAGAGTTTTTATGTTCATTAGTAATGCTTCTACAGCTCAAAATGTGAAAAATGCAAATAAAATGTTTTTTTCTGCCGTCGCTAGGCAACGAGTAGTCGTCTAGCAACCAAAAACCTTGTGGACACAATTAACTAGGTCATAGGCTGGTCATTGTGTTCTAGTTTTATAGGAATTGGTTAATTCTGAAAGGTAGAAATGCCTACCACAAAATTATTAAGCAAGATAGAAAGACCAAAAGAAAAAAAAAGCAAGAAAACAAGACTAACAAAAAGGGCGACATAAACTAGCCGAAATAGTTCATACACCAGATGCAGGTGTCCTCCTTTCATAAAAAAGACAAAAAATCTGTAACAGTTGGACTTGAACTGCTGTAGGCTGACGTTTGGGGGGAAACTATTCTGGGGAAGTGAGCTGCAAAGAGCTGCAGCTCGGGGAATAAAAGAATTCTGATAGGCAGAAGTTCTGTAATAAGGCAGTCAGAGAGTTAAGCCATGAGAGCTACCAGATATCTGTGCAGCACAGGGGAAGACGTGGACAGGTTGCACAATGGATGCAACTTCGTCTGAGCATTTGCCATAAAGGTATCTGTAAAATAATGCAAAGGAGGCAACAAACCACATACTTGAAGGGCAGGTTGTATATTTGTAACAGCAGGGTTATTGATAATTCTTACAGCTTTGTTCTGAATTTTGTCCAGTTGTTTTATTGCAACCTCGCCACATACGCTCCACGAGGGTGAGCAATATTCCAGTTAAGAGTGCACGTGGCTCTTGTAAATTACAGTTGACTGCTCGTCAGTGAAGAAGTTAGATCTTTTGCGGTTTTAGCAAAAGATCTAACATAAGAGGTCCAGCTGAGGGTATTGGTAGGTGAAACACCGGGAATTTCAATACTTTCAGAGACTGGAATATAAGTTGCATTGAAGATAATGTAGGAATCAGGCACTCTCTGTCTATTATTAAACTGTTTATATTTGGTTTCCCTAGCATTAAATAAGACAATGTTACTTTGTTCCCATTCAGTGATCTAAGATAAGTCTTGATTTATGGTGATTGCTGTACTGAGTTGTGAGTTAGAGATATTAAATTGGGTGTTAATGGTGATTGCTGTACTGAGTTGTGAGTTAGAGATATTAAATTGGGTGTTTAAGTGTGAAAGAACTGTGAAGTGCTGAGTCATTTGCATATGAGTGAATGGGATTATGGCTGATAGATAAGAGATCATTAACATGAATTCGGATAATGGATGGAGCCAGGACTGACCCTTGTGGGATGCCCGCATTAATCGAGCTGATTTTGGAATATACATCATCTACTTTTACTCTTACCTTCGTGTCGCTGAGATATGAGGAAAGGGAATTTGGAAAGCAGGGAACGGTGCCACACTGTCAGAGGCTTTAGAAATATCAAGGGCTAATGCATGTGTTTCTCCATGTTGGTCAATTGACTGAGTGATGGTATAAGTCAAGAGAATGATTAAATCAACAGCGAATCTTTCATGAAAGGAAAAAAAAAAAAAAACTGTCTGTCACTAATTAAGCTGCTCGATTCAAGATTAATTACAGTCTCAAATACTTTACCAAGAGAAGATGTATAGCATTTGGTCTGTAATCAGAGAGGTCAGAGGAACTTCCTTCTTGTGGCACTGGGTGGATATTGGCTCCTTTCCTATAATTAGGGAATAGAAAAGTACGTGTGCGTAGTCTGAATTATTTAACTAGAACAGGAGCAAGTTCTGGGGAAAACTTTTTCAAAACGATTGGAGGAATTCCATCTGGACCTGGAGCTCTCTTGGTTGGTAAATTGTTTGTATCTTAAGTGGAGCAATTTTAGGAGAGTCAACTTCTAGTACATGGACGTTCTGATTTACTTCCTCTAAGGAAATATTTCTGGCAAACGTACTAGCAGGGTTGCTTGCTTTTCCACACGGGTCATTTATAATGTTGCCATCTGATGATTTTAGTGAAGGAATGGATGATGACTTGCTAAAGTTATTATTGAAAGAACTGAGAGTTGACCAGAATATTCTATTGTCATTAGGATTTAATAGTTCGGATCCTTGGTTGTGAAGAAAGTTTTATTTTGCGAGATTTATTACTGCTTTTGAACGAGATTCAGATGTTCTGCTTTAAGTAAAAGCTATATTCTAAGGACTTTTGGGTCGTTGCTCTGGCACAATTGCCATGAAACCATTTTGGGGAGTCCGATCTTTTAGTAAATTCCTGACTGGGTATGAATAGCTCCACACCAGCTTCTATTAAGTCATTAGTGTGAGACTAGGTAGAAATGATGTCAGTGGAGAAGAAAGACTTCCATGGAATATCAGCAAGGTAATTTCAAAATGCATCCCAGTCTGCCCTATCAAAGTGCCATCTGCTCGCCCTGACTGGTTCAGAACGAGGAGGTATAGGGCAATTGAATAATGAGTGATGAAATTGTGGTCAGAAGATGCAAGTGGTGACAGTACCTCTATCCTGTACTGATCTGGGTTATTTGTCAGGAATAGGTCTAAGAGATAGACGCAATGATCAGGGTTATCTCGTATTCTGGTTAGTTGTTTTACCAATTGCGTGAGATCGAACGATTTTGCAAACAGCTCGCATTCTAGACCAGAATCATCAATCCTGGCAGAATGCAACAACCATTCTACATTATGGACGTTAAAATCACGCAAAAAGGCAATTCCAGTGGTAATGATAAGGTTAAGGTTGGTCAACTATTTGGATATGGAGTCAAATACGCTAGGTTCTGAAGAAGTACTGGGGGAGTGATAAACTATACAGATATATTTGGTAATATTTAGGTATTTTAGTTTGCATAATGAATAGTCAAAGTTAGGTGAAGTGAAGTTTAAAATAGTGTCAATTGCATACTCAGATTTGATATAAAAACACGTGCCACTCTTGTTTCTGAAGTTTGTGAGGACATGGTAACCAGCAAAACTAAATGGGGATATGTCAGTAGAGGGAGAGATGTGGGATCCTGTGAGAATTAAAGCGAGAACATTGATTTACTGCACGGGATGGCTCTGCAGGGGCAGTTGTTTACCTGTGGTTGATGATTGGGGTCAGCCAAACAGACTGAGATTGCTCAACAGCAACAATTATCTGTATTAGTGAACAAGGTGATAAACAAGTTAGTAGGGGAGTGAAGATAAAAATAGTAGATTGATAGCGGAGAATTGAGAAAAAGTGTGCAGATGGAGAGAACAATTTAAGAAACTGTTTAACACGGAGAATGAGAGTAATGTGAGTAGAAGTGGCTGGAAAATGGCTAGGAGAAGGAGGATAGTGAAAAAGGGGAGAAAGAGATCAGTAGGATGGAAGTAGTGGAAACAGTGAAGAAAGTCAAAATGGGGAAAATCCCAGGTTTTGATGGGGTGTATGGTGAAATGCTGAAGCATGGAGGGAGAGATAGTGGTCCAATGGATATGGAAGATGTGTAGATTAGCCTGGGAAGGAGGTAGAGTTCCGGAGGATTGGAAGTCAGTTATAATTATTCCCGTGTACAGAGGAAAAGGGAAAAAAAAAGTGTGTGGTAATTATAGGGGCATTTCTCATATTAGTGTAATAGGAAAAGTATATGGTAGGATACTTATTAACGGAGTTAGGGGAAGAAAAAAAAAACAAGAATTAGAGAACAGGGAGGGTTTTAGGAAGGGAAGAGGTTGTGTAGATCAGATGTTCATCCTTAGGTCTTTGGTGGAAAAGTTTCTAGAGAAGGAAAAGAACAGGAGCTCCCACAAACTCCGGAAAGTTGCCAGTGTTCACCGGATCACTAAATGAAGTGGGGTCACTACCCACTCAAAGTTGATGTACCTTCCTTTAAAAAAATTCCTTTCGGGATTATTACTGATGCATAAAGCATCATACCAGTATAAGTTTCATCTTAGATATTTTACTGATGCTCTAAACGAGATTAACTCTGAAAAGTTCTGCACAGAGTTCACCAAAAGCTTATTGTGTGTTTTTGCATTCAGCACATTTTTATCAAGTGTTATGAATCTCTGTTCTAAGAAAAATTTATCGTACAGTTTCCAAAGATCGTAATATTTCATTTGGCAAATCCTGACATCATTCTATCCATTATAAACTTAATAATAGTAAGAATTGTAAGGCCGAAATATTACGTGGCCGAGATTAGCGACCCGAATTTTTAAAGGCATGGTATTCCTCTTGCTTTGAGAAAACGCCGCAGTTCGCTACAATCTATTTTTCCACATATACTTTAGCGGGCAGTCGACCACGACATTATATTTTCCGGATATATCGGCTGATTTCAAAAGGCGCTAGCGTCAGGTGTGGTGTATACACATCATCAGCGCCGCCCCAGGCCCCTGGCGGCGGGCACACAAACTACGGCACCCTACCCATGAGAAAGCGCCTCCACACGAGCTCAGTGAGTTCACACGATCTTCGATTGTTTAAGTACCATATTTCCTTCATTTGCTATGTAAAATACAATTTTGTTATACCCACTTTCCATTTTTCCTTACAAATATACATTCACCACTTAAAAACATGACAGTGATTAATACTCAGGCAACATAATACTTGCACGTAGGCTGTCCCTAAACCGAGATGAACGCAACCTTCCGTTTCTGTTATATTTTGATAAAGAAGCCATTTTTTCTCAAGTATTATGTGTAGATAAATAAATTAATATCCTATTTTCAGTAAAGTAACACAAAAACTGTATAACACGGTAATTCAAGTTGACCCCACTTTTGCACTTTACATTATCTGGCGAGAGGTGGCATCTTTTTCCAGTTTGTGGGGGCTCCCATTGTGTGTGGCCTTCATGGATTTGGAGAAAGGATATGACAGAGTGGGTACACCAGGAATGTGGAAATATCAAGAATATACTGTATGATGTAAATGGGAAGTTGTTGAATGCCGTGAAGAGTATGTATGAAGGAGCTAAGGATGCGGTGTGTGTATGGATAGTTGAGTGAATTTTCCTCTCTGAATGTTGGATTGAAACAGGAATGTGTCATGTCTCTATGGTTGTTCCATCTATATATGGATGGGGTTATAAAAGAGATACAAGGTAGAACAGTGGATGTTGGAGCTGCCCTAATGAGAGAGAGCAGCGTTTGGAAACTTCCTTTATTGTTGTTTACAGTTGATACTATATTGTTAAGTGAAGACGATGGGGAACTGCAAGGCTCTGTGAATGACTTTGGGAGAGTGTGTAAGAAACCGAATCTGTAAGTGAATGTGGAGAAGAGTAAAGTTATGGCGTTCGAGAGAAGTGAAGTCACTGAATCCACAGTGAGGCTGGATGATGAGAAGATTGTTAATGCGAGTGCATTTAAGTACTTGGGTAGTGTGATGAGTAAGGATGGAAGTCTGGAGGATGATAAGCATGGAAGTAAAAAGTCGCTGCATGATAGTATTGTGAAACCCTAATGTATGGAAGTGAAACTTCGACCTTGTAGGAAGGACACAAGTCAAGGGTGAAAGAAGTGGAACGAGTTATCTGAGAGGGGCATATGGAGTTACATGGAGAGACAGACTGACGAATGAGGAGCGTTGTGGTGGGGATGTGCATATGATAGAGAGCGTTAGGAGAAATACTTTGAGGTGGTTTGGCCATGTGGAGAGGATGGATAGTGAGAGACTGATGAGGAGAATGTATGTGAGGTGGAGGGGGTGAGAGGGCGGGGAAGGCCAAGGATGAGATGGAGAGATGAAGTGGAGAGGTATATGAGAGAGGAGTATATAAGCTAGGGGGAGGGCAGTGAAATGGTCGGGGACAGGGAGACCTGGAGGCGATTTGTTTGTAGCCACACCTTAAGCTGTCACACATACGCGGCTCAAGGTCCGACCACGGCGCAACTCAAGGTCGTAACGGCTTTTGTCATCAGTCATCCCTTGATTCTCCGACAAAGCCCGGACTCTGGAGGGCGGTCGTGAGCCTCTTGGACGACTCCACGAGCCTCACGAATTTTGAAAGTGTGCATTAAAAAATCGTGGCCGCCTCACGACTTGCCAAAAGTCGGGTCACAGTTGCATCGTAGTCGGGAGTGTCGTATGTCGGTTGTGAAGCAGTCTTAGCTCAATTGGATACGTCGTGATATGGTCGCTGCATGTCGCTGACAAAAAATCCGTTATGAATGCGTGTACCTCATCAACTGAAGGAGAGGTCCATGGTGATGAGCTTGGTGTCATTTGTGGTCTAGGTGTGATGCCCTGCCCCACACTGGGTGTCACTGGTGGTCTAGGTGTGATGCCCTGCCCCTCACTGGATGTCATTGGTGGTCTAGATGTGATACTCCGCCCCATGCGTCGGTCGTGGGGGGATGTGGGGGTCTTGTGGGGGGGTTGGGGTGCATCCCCCAGACGCATCATGCAGTCGTCTTGTGTCCGTGGGCGGTCGTATCACGGTCGTGGCTGACAAATATTTGTTAAATTTCAAATTTGAAGACTCATAGCTCCGTCCCCTAGTGGTCGCCTCGTGATCATGTCACGTTCTTGAGGACGTCATGACAGGTCGTGCAGCAGTCCTGATGCGGTCGTTAGGCAGTCATGAGCAGAGCAGATCTGGGACCAGTCGGGAGGCGTGGGAGCCAACTAGGACACGATCTTGCGTCTCGCCGCGGTCGGCCCTTGAGTCGCATATGTGTGACAGGGGCTTTATGGGATTAACCCTTATCGGCTGGGGGTTTCCCACAGTCGCCCACTCCTCCTTACAAGGAATATCCGAGATTTTGGGAAAAATACTCTTACTTCAAACCCTTATATCCGCTAAACTATAATAACGAGAGAAAAAAATAAAACTACATAAGACTCAGCAAGTCTTCCTCTTACCAATGAAGGTATCCCGAAGTCTGCAGGTGGTCTAGTCGATGAGTAAGGATGAGTTGAAGACGAGTGGTTTTACACGTTTGGCGGGCTGGTTCTGAGCGTGTGCCACCGGCTGTGACTTTGGACTTGCTGGCTAGCGTTGGCAAACCTGACTGGAGTGGTGATTGTACCGCTCCCCAGGAGTCCTTGATTGGAATTTGGAAGGTTCCATTCGTTGTTCAACTTCTCCTTACTCACCGTCATAAGGATGAGTCATCACCCTGGCCATGTGGCTCCCCAAAGGGTTTTCCACCCATTTCATAGTGCCACTATCCCCCGTAGGTGTGTGGGAAAGAAACAGGTCTTTGTGTTTCTGTACTCCCTTCTTGCGTCAGTTATAATAATTTCCTTTACAACGACACTTATAATTGCATTTGACATCGCGATTATGGACAATTGCATTTTCACATGTAAATGCTGTGGCTGTTTCACGCAGTATGGTTGAGTATGAGGTAAGTACTTGTACTATAATTCAGACTGACTTGTACTAATCAGGGGCATCGTGAAAATCTTACAAATGTTATACACAACTTACATTATTTGTACTTCACATCACAATTATGCTTATGCTCACATATTCAGCACTATTTCCCTGAGTATCAAGTGAAAAAATTTAGTTATAGCCAACGAGATAATGTTCTTTCTGGCCTGTTCACAAGTGGTTTTCTTTTAGGTAATAGGTAGGCTAACTCAGAGAATTTCCAATAATTTTTCTCACCAATATCCAATAAACAGTAACATTTATTACACTGCTCTTGTAGAACGTATTATAAAACACTTCTATCATAGCACTTACTAGAAATCACTTGTAATATCTAACATTTCACTTATTTATTAAAAAAAAAAAAAATGCACACTTGTGCATACCTGTATATTATTTACACTTTCCCACACACCTGCTCAGTAATCACGCTCGGAGTGATACTCGCAAAAACATTTAGGGCACAGGGGGACCTTGCACTCTGCATATTGGTGGGCTGTCTCTTTTTCATTCTGGGGGACGGCGTTTGGTTGTGTTACAGACGTGACACCGCCTGTATGCCTTTACCTGCTGTGGTACAGCCAGTCTCTACCAGCCTGTGCTGCCGAAAACCCTCGGCACAGCTTAGTCTGTCCGCTGTAGCCGCTGTCCCCTGCCCTAGCACCTGGTACCTGTGCAGTTGAATATTCTTCAAGGAGTTCACGTGCAAGCCCCCTCTCAAACTCTCGTAAAGAGCGAGGTTTCTTGACGAGCTTCTTGAACAGTATGAAACTGTTCAGGTTGGCGATATCAAATAGATGTAAAAACGCCTTCTTGTACCACCTGCAGGACATACATAGGCAATCAACCTCACCAATTTGCATGTCCAATTTATCAACAAGCCGCATGTTGATATAATCGTTGACAGCATCTGGCATCAACACAGGTTCCCTGGTCCTGTAGTTTGTTTTTCCAGTTTCTTCAAACACAACCTTACGTACTGCTGACAACATGTTAACCCGTCTCTTGTCATGCCCGAGAAGGGCTAACATGTTGCCACATTTCTTGGTAATAAACTATCACATCAAGCACATATGCAGTTTTCCATTTGCAAAGGACAAAGAATTTCAGGCCAAAGCAGTGATAGTCGGACAGCACATACTGAAAAAATCCCAGCCTGCCCCTGAGCAACACCAGCGACTCGTCAATGTACGAATAACCCAGGAAAATGACTCCTGAAGCATTGTTAGGATGGGTCTAATTTTTCACAACCTGTTATTCGGTGCAGGCCCGTAATTTCTTTTGAAATAGAGGAACCTTAGGATAGCCAGGTACCTGTCACGGGCTTACCGAAGATACTTACTGAAGACAGGTGTGCCCACGAGCACATCTACCGACCAATAGTCTTGGAGCATATATTTTCATACATGCGCCATCAACATGCCAGTCCCTCATGTGCGTGCTTTCACTGGCAGCCACGTTCAGCCACCACACACATACTTGTATAGCCTGGTGGAAATTAATTTCTTCCACCAGGTATTGCATTATTGCAGTTGTGAATATCGCCCTGAATATACTGCTAATAGTCCAGGGCCTGGGGGAAAGCTCATCCTCCTGAACACCTGCTCCTTCCTCGTTAAATACCAGCACAGACGGCTCAAATCCTGCTCCATCCTCCCAGACAAAGGTATCCACTCTACCCACACCTGGTAAAGCGGCCCATCTGTCATGTGCAGGACATTTTTTCTGTGTACGTGCACGCCCGTGTACACATCCATGGTCACGCCCACAGGCAGGGGGTGAGGGGAAAGGAGAGAGGTGTGGAAGGTGGGGCAGTAAGGGGGGTGATGACTCACCTGATGCAGGCCTTCCCTGGGGAGATGCTTGGTGCTGAGTATCACCACATGGGGCCTTGTGGAAAATTCCACTCCTGAAGGGCCCAGTTGCGGTGATTCCGTCCGTGAGGTGCTCGGCTGTGAAGGTGGATGTTGGAGGGCAAGACGTCAGCAAGCAGGCGGCGAGCGTGGTGGTGAAACTGCTCATTGACGTTTATTCTGCAAATGTCCGCCAACTCCTTGCTCACCTGCCAGATGTGCTGGGTCATGTACTGTACTGTACCTCCTCCTCTTCAGTGAACTCGTCACTGTCGAAAGCCCTTCCCTCCTCCTGCAGGAGTTTGAGAGCTTTCTCTGGCGTCTGAGAGCAGTTAGGGTTCAGAGGGCGAGAGAGGTCACTCATTACATGATAGCTCCTCTCCCCCAAGTATGTGCTTTCACTAAGTGTCTGCGAGGACACGATGTCGTCCAAGGCACGACTGATGGCACTATCACTGACCCCTCTCCCCGGCATCAAGGGCAGAACTTTCGTGGGGGTCGATGATGCTATCAGGCCTGCACGCAGTGGTACGGAATTGGACGATGACGAAGAAGAAGACATGGCTCCTCACTCTACCAGTGCAGTTTACAGACTGAGATGATCATCCGTGGGGTACCTGGGGGTCCTACCTACCCTATGGGTATCATAGAAAATGGTCACGAGTTCAAAGGGTGATGGGAAGGTGCTTGTAGTATATCCCGCTAGCCTGTGGTGCTCTGCACCCTGAATCATGCTGGCTATACACGTCAGCCGCCGCTTAGGGGTTAAGACGTCTGGGAATACATAGAGAGACAGAATGGACATGGTTATCATAAAAGTCCTATAATAAGTGTCCATTATACTATAAGTAGCATATATATATATATATATATATATATATATATATATATATATATATATATATATATATATATATATATATGTGTGTGTCTGTGTGTGTGTTTATAGAACACCAGTGTTGACTGACTGCGGTCGCATCCAGTTCCACCGGCTTCTTCATGGCAGCCGTGGCTCAGTGGGTTAGAACGCTCTGACTGAAGGGTCAGAGGTTCGAGTCCACCCAAGGGTCTTTGGTAGACATCAGGAAGGGCATCGGGTCATAAAATGCTACATGCTCCAAAACCCAAAACCCTCTACTCCGTGGCAAAGCCTGAACCCTTATCGAAAATAGGGGTCACGGCGTAAAACTAAAACACACACACACACACACACACACACACACACACACACACACACACACAATTATATATATATCTATCTATCTCTATATATATATATATATCTATATAAAAATATATATATATATATATATATATATCTATATATATATATATATATATATATATATATATATATATATTTATAGATACATAGATAGATAGATAGATATAAATATAGATAGATAGATAGATAGATATACGTACAATGACAGAAAAAAGTTGTCGCAGTTTTGTCCGAATATTAATTGTAAGACGTAACACATTATGAGAGTTCTGCCACAGTTACTTCGTTGTTGGATAGCCTGACTTCCTCAAGCTTCTTATCTGCCGCTGATGGGATGACGGTATGAACGAACTCAGGAAATTCCGAAGCCTGAACATTGATTCGCGAAAACCTGCATCCGTGACACAAAATGTGAACCACATTCGAACCGGCCAGGTACTGATAGCCTGACTGTTACATCTTCCTTCATACCACAAAACGTCAAGGAGGTCTAGAGTATACCTTGGTACAGAAACCGAAAGAAACATGCATCCATCCAACTACAAGGGAGATGAGAATGGCAGATCTACCTTTATTAAAGGGGATAGCAAGCAGAACAGATAGTGCAAACATTTGATGTAAGAAGAACCATAGAAAAGTGGATTAGGCAATTTCGGAAGGAAGGCACCCACGTGTTACCGCACCACTACATGACCAGGATATAATCACAACGATGGAAGGCAGCACCTGGAAGCAATGGTGTGAGAGACGAACTGCACGTAGAATGAAACACATGAATAGTTGTGCGTAGACTTAGGTCTACTGTGGAAACCGAGACAGAAATACATTAAAAGACACGTAAAATGGTAGTACCGCCTGACAAGTTTCTCCATAATATTGATAATGTGACCTTGGACTCATTGTAATTATAATACTGACAACATGAAACTGTAAATAGATACTGACTGTGTGAAAAAGTCTTAATATCCAACGATATTCTTCTGGTTAATGCCAACCGATTTAATTCACAGTGATACCCATACCAACCAAGAGGCTAAAAACTCTCTGTTCAACGATGGGCTCTACATCCCTTTATTTTATTTGATATGAACAAAATTGTCAAACAGCACATATGATTAAAAGGATGAAATGAAAGATTATTAGAGATGTATGTACACTGAAACGTTAGTACAGAAAAATATAGCTGAAAATAATCTTTACAGGCACTTAGCCTAGATCTAAAGAAGAAAAAAAAAACATTAATAAATCAATCCTAACTTCCGTCACACGATTTCCCTCGTCATGGGAAAGCACATACCACATGAAATTTAACTTCATTACCGTTTTCCTGGACATTACTTGTTTAATAATTATTTTTTGCATTATTCGACTGTGAGTTCTAAAGGAAGTGTTCTGTGCACAAACACCCGCTTCAGTAATGTTCAACTTCACCACTTGGTCAACACACAAGTTTGAACCAATAAACACGAGCCCCAACTCTCCACCCACTGGCTTCCCCTCACCCTTCCGCACCATACTCACGCTCCTCTCACTAGCTAACTCTACTCCATTTTAAGCATAGATTTAGGCGCCATCTCTTGACTGACAAATTTCCTATGTCCTAGGTCTTTAGCCCTAGATTGTACACTACTTCTTTTATGAGTGAGAAAAATGTTAAAGCTTTTTTTCCTATCACAACCTTCTTTCTGATCGTTAGTATGGGTTCCGTCAGGGACGCTCCACTGGCGATCTTCTCATATACCTTTCACAATCCTGGTCATAATCCTTTCGGGACTTTGGCGAAAGCTTTGCCATTGCACTTGACATCTCAAAGGCTTTCGATCGGGTGTGGCATAAATCTTTTATTTCCAAACTGCTCTCTTATGGTTTTTATCCTTCTATCTGTGCCTTCATCTATAACTTCCTTCCTGGTCGTTCTATAGCTGCTGTTGTAGACGGCCACCGTACTTCTCCTAGATCTATCAATAGTGGTGTTCCTCAGGGCTCTGTATTATCGCCAACTCTCTTCCTTTTATTCATCACTGACCTTCCAAGCTGTACATCTAATCCTTTCCACTCATACTCTGATGATTCCACCCTTCACCTTTCCATTTGGTTCCTGGAACGTCCATCTCAGCAGGTACTGCACACCCACAAAAAAATATATATTCGTTACCCTTCTGGTGTGATACAGTATGACATAAGGACCAAGGGTTCTGAGCTACTACCAGTACCAAATGAACACAGTTTCACTTTTACAAATCATTTCAGAGTTCATCGCACCCAGAAGTAACGATAATATTTTTGGTGGGTGTACCTAAACAAGCAAGGGATGAGGCTATGGCACACCTATAGTCTGACTTGGCTTGTATCTCTGACTGGGGTAAAAGGTAATCTTATTGTTTTTAGTGCATCAAAGACTCAATTCACACACCTATCAACCCGACAAAATCTTCCGCAGGAGTTCTCACTAATGTTTAATAATATCCAGCTCAATCTTGCATCATCCTAATACATACTTTGGGTTTGACTCTCTGGAGATTTAGCTTAGAAAGATCATATTATATCTATTGTAAAATATGCTTCCAAAAGATTAGGTGTGCTAAGCCAATTCTGTACCTTCTTTACCCCTGCACAGTTGTTGACTTTATATGTGGGTTTTATTTACCGCAATATAGGCACAATTCTCATGTGTGGGGAGGCTCCCTACCTACAGCTCTTCTCAATAGGGTTGAGTTAGAGGCTTTTTGTTTCATTAACTCTCCTCCTTTTACTGGCTCCCTTCATCCTCTATCTCTTTGCCGCACTGTTGCATCTTTATCTCTTTTCTATCGCTACTTCAGTGGTCACTGCACCTCTGAACTGTCTGCATGCATCACTCCACCTCGACGACGGGCGCGTAGCACCCGTCTAGCAACAAACTCTCAACCCTTTCTGTCCAACTCTCTAAAACAAGAGCTAACCGTTACTTCCAGTCCTTCATTTATGCAACAGGTCAACTCTGGAACTGTCTCCCTCTGTCTGTATTTCCTACTTTCTTTGATCTCCAGTCTTCAAATGCAGTGTGTCCAGGCATCTCGAAATAAACGGATCGTGAATTTGGCTCTCTTTTGTACTGTTTTCGTTTTTTTTCTTGAAAGGAACGGTTTGCGGGCACCTGGCTTTTGGTTCCTTCTTCCCTACATTTAAAAAAAAAAAAAAAAATGTTTAGTGCCCTTTTGGAGCACTTTGGTACTCAAAATACAGGCTTGTCGTTGCAAGTTGTTCTGACTGTTTGTAATGCACCGAGAACTAATAAGCTGTTGGCATACACTGCTTTGGTGTTCAAAACATCACATACAGATAGCCAGCTGTATTGACATAGCTACAAATGGTGGCTAATGTGGTCGCAGCCTCTCTCTCTCTCTCTCTCTCTGATGCCACAACAATTCTCGAAACACCTAATGCATTTTCTCTATGCGTTATCTTAGAATTTCGCTCGCTGCACTTGCCACTGATTCTCCATCCACTCCATTACACTCGCATTTATTCTTGAAACACCTATCCATTGCATTAACTTTATGCTGGCAAGGTCAGACTTTCATTGTTTCAACCTTTAGTCAGTGCAATAAGTAAGTTGTCATTATTAAAAAAAAAAAAAAAAAATGCTAAACTAGAATGGGTATGAAGCTCGGAAGTTGGATGTCCTGAGCCAGTGACGGGCCGGCAGCTTTACGGCACGGCGGGCGTTGTTAGCCAGAGGAATATCGATCTTATCAGCGTGGCTGTTGGCCACCGCTGTGCCTGTCGACGCCGGACGGCGGACATGTGTTGAAGAAGAGGTGATACACTTTATCCCCATAAAACCCACCATCAGAGTGAATAATGTTTAACGTTTTTTACATGTGGAATTTTTCGCCTCATCTGGAGGCGTGTGCAAAATATGGTGGAAAACGACTGTGTGGGAGCGGCTGGAGGCTTCTCCCACTCTCTCTCTCACAGGCGTTCTCTGGTGCCGTGCCACTCTCGCCAGAAACGGTCGATCCTGGGAATCGTTGCTGACATGTGAAAACTGTCACAATTGATGAAGCTATTAAATCAGAAAAAAATGGAAAATAGAAAGATCTAAAGATAAATTTGAAAATGACCTTGTGGCAAACCAAAAATTCGGCCACCTAAGGCCAGTTCTGGCCATCGCAGCCTGGAGGCCATTACAGTAGCAGCCTCAAAAATTGGCCTCTGAGGCCAATGCCACCATGACTATGTTCATCCTCATGCTGAGTTACTCCTGTATCCCAGCTTTCAGCTTCCTGGGTGCCCTGCTATGCTCGGCTATAAAACATACAACATTAAACATAGTATGACCAATCTGTGGTACAGTGGTAAAGTGTGCGTTTTCGTTCACTGAAGAACGAGGGTTCGCGCCCCGCCAGGATAATAACCTTTGGGAGCGTTCTTCTGGCCATATACTGCATTGGCGGGTGGTGTGGTTGAACCAGTGTCGCATACTATAAAGTATGCTTGCATCCAGTCGGCTTGCGCGGGCCGATTACACTTGGTTCACAGACTACACACACGTCCAAAGCCACTCTAACACTACGGTTACACTTACAAGCACTTCTCACCCTACATACAATCTCTACTAGACAGCCCAAGCCACTTGCTAAAGATACATTGGCTGTATCGTCCCCACTTAGGTTGGGATAGGCCGGTCCTGCAGTGGACACTCAAACGGCTGATAAGATTATATACTCGTATATATATATATATATATATATATATATATATATATATATATATATATATATATATATATATATATATATATATATACATATATATATATATATATATATATATATATATATATATATATATATATATATATATATATATATATATATATATATAAATATTGTTACGGAACGGAGAAAGATAACGTACACTTTAAGTGAGAATGCTAAAAATCACTACTGTCCCGTAAAGTTCCAGGTTCAAAACAAAAGAGTTAGGTAAAATTACAAGTTAAAGTTTAATGCTCAAACTAACAACAAAACATTCAGAACTCATAAGGATAATGTAATGGCAAATAAACAGGTTAAATATATGGTTAACTGCAATAGCCTCTATTAACACGAAATTAGCAAGAGTAAATTTATCTAAGTCAGCCCTGATAAAATGAGATACCAGATAATACTCAGTGAATGCCAGATAAATAATTACAGATACAAAGATAAATAATTACAGATACAAACTATTATCAACACACACACCACAAAGCCCGCCAGGAGACAGGACGTGTGTGCTAGGCAATCCCTAGGTCCTGTTCTCCCCACTTACTGTTTTTTAACCAGCCCATACACCACTGACCGGGCTAATATAAGGCCCGGCCTGCACTATATGTGCAGGGAATCTTTCAACCAACGAACGAACGAACTATTATCAAAAATGACTGACATAAAGAACCCTACATGAATTACAAAAACTTCACTAGGCCTACAAATTAAACTTATGCTATACAGTACAAGAAAAAATGCAACAACAGTTATACTCAAATTATACACAGCTGCTAGATGGTTGGAGATTTCTTGAGCACTCACAATAATAATATCTGTACAGGGGAGAACAGAGATGTGAACAAAATGAGGAGCAGATCTAAGTGGCAATGATGCAGAGACTGAGCTCATTATATAGGGGCCGGCAGAGCTTGATACAACTTGTAATAAGGACGCGCAAATGAAGCCACGGGGACAAAGAGATGAAAATCCCGCAAAGTATAACAGAGAGAACGACTTACTCTACTATAACGGTAGAAGGGGGGGACTGAGGCAGAACACGCTCGTGATCAAACATGCAGCAACTGTGCGTTAAAATTACACAAAGGATGATGAAATCATAGGCTATGTAACACCTCCCCACAAAGAAAAAAGAAATTTACAAAGGAAATTTCTTATTATTCTAAAACAATCTGTATATGGCATTACAGACCATGCAAAGGTCTTTCCTAATATTACAAAACATGAGATCTCCCTAGCACGTTCAGTCATAGGTACTTGCCAGTATCCCTTTAACAAATCAAACTTACTTATGTACCTAGCCTTTCCGATCTTGTCTATGCAATCTTCCACACGAGGGAGAGGGTAAGTGTCTGTTTTGGTTATCTGATTAACACGTCTGTAGTCGATGCAAAGCCTCTGTGACCCACCTGGCTTAGGGACTAGAGTGACAGGAGAACTCCACTCGCTCTGACAGGGCTCAATCATCTTGTGGTCCAACAGGTAGCCAAGCTCCTTCTGGATGAGAGGAACTTTCACTGGGTTCACACGGTAAGGAGGCAATTTAATTGGCTTTGCGTCTCCAACATCGACATCATGCATCAACACAGTGGTTCTTCCTGGAGTAGCACGGAACACTTGCGGGTACTCCTGCAGTAATGCCGAAAACTCCTGCCTTTCCTTGGGTGGTAGATGAGAAAGCTTAGTCTGGAGATCATTCATGATATCAGGATTCTTCCCCAAACTATCACTCAGGCTCATACTGCATGGGAGAGCTTCACTTGCAGACTCGGGTGGAACAGCTACAGTGCAGACTGGATTATTTTCGTCCCGCCTGTGATATAACTTTAGCATGTTGATGTGACAAAGTTGCTTGTTCTTTCTACGATCTGGTGTGGCGATGACATAGTTGACATCACTGAGTTTCTTCTCCACGAAATAAGGGCCACCAAACTTGGCTTGAAGAGGCTGCCCATGAACTGGTAGCAGAATCAAAACTTGATCTCCTGGCTGAAAGTGGCGTAACCTGGACTTCTTGTCATACCAAGCCTTCATCTTCTCCTGAGCAGCTCCTAAATTCTCTCTCGCCAGCTGTAAAGCAGTGGACAGCCGTTCTTTGAACTTCATCACATACTCCAGCAGGTTGACGTCATCTTCCTCCGACAGCCAGCATTCCTTGAGTAGCTTAAGGGGTCCTCTTACTTCATGGCCAAACAGTAGTTCAAAAGGTGAGAAGCCCAGTGATTCATTTGGAGATTCTCTTGCGGCAAACACAACGAATGGAAGACCTTTATCCCAGTCTTTCTGATGTTCCAAACAGTATTTCTTGAGCATCGATTTGAGTGTTTGATGATATCTCTCCAACGCTCCCTGGGTCTGGGGATGGTAAGCTGAAGACGTGATCTGGGTGATGCCCAACTCTTTCAGAGACTGTTTGAAAACGTTTGACATGAAATTACTTCCCCGGTCTGACTGTACCTCCTTAGGCAGACCAAACTTTGTGAAGAACCCTAGCATTTCCTTAACCACGTTCTTTGCTGAGATATTTCTAAGTGGAATGGCTTCAGGATAACGAGTAGCCATATCAATCATGGTCAACACAAGAAAATCCTGAAGAAGTCTTAGGAAGAGGGCCCACAATATCCACCAACACACGGGTGAAAGGCGCCTCAAAAGGAGGAATGGGAACTAGAGGTGCAACCTTTTCGGTCTGATTACACTTCCCCACAACTTGACAGGTGTGACAAGACTTACAATACCAGGAAACATCCCTGAAGATACCTGGCCAGTAGAAGTGTTTCAAAATGCGTGCCACAGTCTTCCTCACTCCAAGGTGTCCTGCCAAACTGGAATCATGAGCCACTCTAATGATATCCTGCCTACAAACACGAGGGATGACAACTTGATGTACAACCTCCCATTCACAGTCGGCTGATGCTGTTGGGGGTCTCCACTTCCTCATAAGTACTCCTGACTTTGCATAATAACAAGTAGAAGCACCAGCTGACTCTTCCTCACTGCAAGCAGAGTTAGCTAGACCTTTCAACTCAGGGTCAGCAACCTGCAACTCAACCAACTCTTGACGAGACAAATTATCAACACTACGGGGTACTGCCTCATCTGGTGAGTGGTCCAAATTAGCAAGAAAAGTGTCAGCTAGGATAACATCATCATCATCATTATCCTCTAAATCACCAGTAACTTTAGACTTAGCCCTAGTGACAGCACATGCAGGGAACACATCAGGGACATCACAATCCTGGGACGCAGCCACTGGCTCACTAGACAACTGAGGAGCTGGACACACTTGACTTCCACCAATATCATTTCCAAGTAAGAAAGTTACACCTGATATTGGGAGTGTCTCAACCAACCCAACCATAACAGAACCATTAACAAAACCAGACTCTAAATTCACTCTACACAGAGGAACAGAGAAGTAATTATTCCCTACACCTTGTAAGATTACAGTTTCATCAGAGGAATTAACATTAGAGCCTAGAACACTGGTCAGCATAAGGGATTGGCAAGCACCTGTATCACGATATATTTTAACTGATTTCCTGTCATTACTGTCCAGAGGACTGACAAAACCATCAGACAGGAAATTAGCACATGAACTCTTGAGAGTGTCACCCACGTTACTGCTCAAAAGAGGAGCTCCATCATGAGAATTTAAGTTACCCCTCAAAGCCGGTTCAGTTAACTCAGTTAAAGAATTCTGGGAACTCTCAAGAGTGGACACTAGACCAATTGACTGAATATTTAAAGACTCCTTTTTGTTCACATCACGCTGTCTCCTGAAACATCTCTCCGTAGTATGACCAAGCTTACTACAATAAGTACATTTACTTTTCTGAAATCTAGAGGTGAAGCTGGTATTTACTTCCTGAGAAACATCATCCTTATTCTCTTTCCTGTTACCTGTACTCTGAGTAGAGGCAACGTACTTACTCTCAGCTTTCCCTTTTTCTCTAGAATATCTCTTGTGAGTGAGAACATACTCATCAGCTAAAACTGCAGCATCAGACAAATTATCTATTCTTTTCTCATCAAGATATAGGCTTACATCTTTACTAATACACCTTTTGAAGTCCTCCAGCAAAATCATCTGCTTAAATTTGTCAAAATCAGAATCCACATTCTTAGAATTTAACCACTGCTCTAACAGATCTTCTTTGATTTTTGCATACTCAACATGGGATTGCTTATCTTGCTTATAAGTTGTCCTAAATTTTACTCTATAAGCTTCAGGAACAAGCTCATAGGCCTTAAGAATCAAGCTCTTAACTACATCATAATTATCAGACTGATCCTGAGGCAAAGATGCATAAGTTACTTGAGCTTTACCGGTGAGAACAGTTTGAAGGAGTACTGGCCAATACTCCTTAGGCCAATTAAAACCTGTAGCTACCCTCTCAAACAACTGAAAATGCTTTGTTAAATCAGATTCATTAAAAGGAGGGACAAGTTTAACATTTTTAGCCACATCAAAACCATCAGAGCTAGATGATCAAGTTCCACCTTGTTTCATGCGATACTCATGGTCTGCCTGAATCCTAGCAATTTCAACTTGTGCCTCAGCCTCCTTAGCTTTTGCCTGAAATTCAGCCTCCTTAGCCTTAGCCTCCTGCAGGGCTAGCTGTAACTTAGCTAATTCAATCTGCGTTTGCTCATTTGGAGGAGTTACATTAAACAAGCTTTCATTAATCATGTCAACAATTTGATCTTTAGAATGATGAGAGCGAACAGCAATTCCCAATTGTTGAGCAACAAGCTTAAGTTCATTCTTTGTTCTGTTTTCTATATCACACACTGTTTGCACATTTGACAAAAAATCTTTGGCTTCATCAAGTGTAGAAATAGTAGCCATCATGAATATATCACAGTCACAAAATATCAAACAATATCCTTATGATAATATCCTGAATATCCTGATATGAGGTCGCCAAATTTATGTTACGGAACGGAGAAAGATAACGTACACTTTAAGTGAGAATGCTAAAAATCACTACTGTCCCGTAAAGTTCCAGGTTCAAAACAAAAGAGTTAGGTAAAATTACAAGTTAAAGTTTAATGCTCAAACTAACAACAAAACATTCAGAACTCATAAGGATAATGTAATGGCAAATAAACAGGTTAAATATATGGTTAACTGCAATAGCCTCTATTAACACGAAATTAGCAAGAGTAAATTTATCTAAGTCAGCCCTGATAAAATGAGATACCAGATAATACTCAGTGAATGCCAGATAAATAATTACAGATACAAACTATTATCAAAAATGACTGACATAAAGAACCCTACATGAATTACAAAAACTTCACTAGGCCTACAAATTAAACTTATGCTATACAGTACAAGAAAAAATGCAACAACAGTTATACTCAAATTACACACAGCTGCTAGATGGTTGGAGATTTCTTGAGCACTCACAATAATAATATCTGTACAGGGGAGGACAGAGATGTGAACAAAATGAGGAGCAGATCTAAGTGGCAATGATGCAGAGACTGAGCTCATTATATAGGGGCCGGCAGAGCTTGATACAACTTGTAATAAGGACGCGCAAATGAAGCCACGGGGACAAAGAGATGAAAATCCCGCAAAGTATAACAGAGAGAACGACTTACTCTACTATAACGGTAGAAGGGGGGGACTGAGGCAGAACACGCTCGTGATCAAACATGCAGCAACTGTGCGTTAAAATTACACAAAGGATGATGAAATCATAGGCTATGTAACAATATATATATATATAATAGTGGTAGGTGGGGGCGCTCACCATCCACTCACTCAATGTAGTGCTGCTCTTGGGTGTCTGCCCTTTCCTCTCCATCCTTCTTTCCTTCCATCTTCTTCTGTCTTTCTTTCCTTCAGTCTTTCCTCGTCTTTCTGCCTACGGGTGACTTTACACTCCCTCTTCTGTCTTTCATTCCTTCATTCTTTCCTCGTCCTTCTGCCTGTGGGTGACTCTACACTGAGTGACAAGCCAAATAGTTTCCTGTACGCCAGGAAACCATTTGCTACGCTGGGTAGTAACCATATAACCACATTTTGGCGCCTGGTGGTTTAGTGGGTAATTACTGTGCTCCAATCGGATTGAGCCGGTGAAGGTTTATATCCAAGGGATGGTTGGAGTCTATTGCTCACGTAATGCCACTCAGGGATGAGTGAGGTTGGTCACTCTCATAAATGTCAGGACCAACTGCCTAGCCCCGGGCTCCTACGCTCCTCATGGGACAACGTAGGATTGGATGATGGATGGAAGGATGGATGGATGGATATATATATATATATATATATATATATATATATATATATATATATATATATATATATATATATAGTGTGTGTGTGTGTGTGTGTGTGTGTGTGTGTGTCCGAATTAGGATGATTTATAAGCGATATCTTGTGTACAAGCTTTGGGTGGCATATGCTTTGCATCTAACAGAAGTCATGTACCATTCTGAATCTACGTTTCTGTGTTCCCTAAACTGCCAAATCCAGTCCTTTAGAACTTAGAATTCATGCACTTTCCCTTGAAAGGCATTCACCATATATAACAGCATGAAAATGTGCATGACCTTTTTAAGTGTCCCTCCGGTTCCAACATAATAATCTGATACTTTGAATCTAACCCAAAGGTCTAAATCGTAATGTAAGGAATATCTAGAAATTACCAAAAAAAAAGGTACTCTTGGCCATTACCTAAAGAATCAGAAGAGATTTACTGAAGAAGGTAAGTGACCATTGTGAGAAGGTTACCTGTATCAGAAAAAAGAAATGGATAGGTATATGGCGCCTTAATAGAACGTAGTGCTTGAATTCGGTCCTGGTTGACATGCAACACAATTCAAGACAATGTCTGTGTTTCCTACTTTTGCGAAAATATAATTATATTGTATTGTGGCACTAGGGACCTACCCAGAAAATTTTATCATTCTCTTAGTCGTTTTACCTTATTATGTGAAGCACATAATCTCCTCTACCATGGGCGGCCATGGTAACAAGATACTAGAGAAATAATCTAGAGAAGGAGCGGGAAAAAGAGACAAAAAACAACATAGAGAAGACATTTTGAAACTATGCTTATTTGAGATGAAACAGGTAACATCCAACACCTGGTGAACAAGCCTACACCTTTCCTATCCTTAATGACCTAGAGCAGCTTGTACAGCACCCTACCCGTATCCCAGACCGCTTTGAAGAGAGCTCCAACATACCTGACCTCTTCCTTACAACAAATCCTTCTGCTTACATTATTAATCTTTTCTCTCCGTTGGGCTCCTCTGATCACAACCTTATCACCTTGACCTGTCATATCGCTCCGGTATGGCCTGTGGACCCTCCAAAGAAACGTCGTCTGTAGCACATTGGAGCTGCGGATTGGGAGGCCCTCAGGCAGTACTTCTTTGATTTTCCATGGAATGATTATTGCTTTCATGGCTGGCAGGCATCTGAGTGCGCTTTGCACATTACGGAGGTCATTCTCTCGGGCATGGAAGCATACATTCCTTTCTCATTTCCTTTGACTAATGCAAGAAAGCCTTGGTTTAATCACGCTTTTTCTAATGCTGTCCGCAACAAGGAGAGGGCCTATAAAAGGTACCGGAGCCAACCCACCCCTGAATCACATCTTTTGTTCGTTTCTGTCCGGAATCGTGCTAAGTCTGTTCTTTTCGCCCTGCTAAAACTAATTTCATCCGTACTAAATGCTCTCAACTCTCAACTCGAATTCTTCCGGCTCCTTCTGGCACCATGCCAAAAACCTTTCTGACAACTTTATCTCGTCATCCTTCCCTCCTTTTTTCTACTCTGATGGCTGTGTAGTTATTTCTTCTACTGATAAAGCAGACCTCATCGCTCAGACTATCTCCTCCAATTCTGCCTTAGACGATTCCGGTGCTGTTCCTCCATTACTTCCCCCCTCTGACTTCCTCATGGCTGACATTAAAATTTCTTTAGCTGATGTATTTTCTGCCATCACAGGCCTCAGTACTAATAAGGCACATGGGCCTGATGGAGTCCCTCCTGTTGTCCTCAAGAACCGTGCTTCTGTGCTTACACCCTGCCTAGGCAAACTCTTTCGCCTTTGTCTATCAACATGTACCTTTCCTTCTTGCTGGAAGTTTGCTCTCATTCAGCCAGTCCCAAAGAAGGGTGACCATTCCCAACCCTCTATCTATCGTCCAATTGCTTTAACATCCTGTATCTCAAAAGTTTTCGAGTCAATTCTTAATAGAAAATTTTTAAAGCATCTTTCCTATCACAACCTTCTTTCTGATCGTCAGTATGGGTTCCGTCAGGGACGCTCCACTGGCGATCTTCTCGCCTATCTTTCAGACTCCTGATCATCCTCCTTTCGGGACTTTGGCGAAAGCTTTGCCATTGCACTTGACATCTCTAAGGCTTTCGATCGAGTCTGGCATAAATCTTTAATTTCCAAACTGCCCTCTTACGGTTTCTATCCTTCTATCTGTGCCATCATCTTTAGCTTCCTTTTTGGTCGTTCTATAGCCGCTGTTGTAGACGGCCATTGTTCTTCTCCTCGATCCATCAACAGTGGTGTTCCTCAGGGCTCTGTCCTATCACCAACTCCCTTCCTTTTATTCATCAATGACCTTCTAAGCTGTACATCTAACCCTATCCACTCATACGCTTATGACTCAACCCTTCACCTTTCCATTCGGTTCCCGCAACGTCCATCTCAGCATTTACTTCAACAAACAAGGGATGAGGCTATGGCACACCTAATGTCTGACTTGGGTCGTATCTCTGACTGGGGTAAAAATAATGTTTTTTTTTTTTTAATGCATCAAAGACTCAGTTTTTACACCTATCAACCGGACAAAATCTTCCACAGGTATAACCACTAATTTTTAATAATATTCAGCTTAATCCTGCATCATCCTTGAACATGCTTGGGGTTTCATTTACTCGGGACTTATCTTGGAAAGATCATATTACATCTCTTGTAAAATCTGCTTCCAAGAGATTAGGTGTGCTAAGCCGACTCCGTTCCTTCTTTACCCCTGCACAATTGTTGACTCCATACAGGGGTTTTATCCGTCCCTGTGTGGAGTACACCTTTCATGTGTGGGGAGGCTTCCCACATACAGCTCTTCTCAATAGGGTGGAGTCAAAGTCTTTTTGTCTCATTAACTTTCCTCCTCTTACTGACTCCCTTCAACCTCTGTCTCTTCGCCGCATTGTTGCATCTTTATGTCTTTTCTGTCGCTACTTCAATGGTCACTGCTCCTCTGAACTGTCTGCATGCATTCCTCCACCTCTACGACGGGTGCGTAGCACCCGTCTAGCAGCAAACTCTTATCCCTTTTTGTCCAACCCTCTAATGCAAGAGTTAACCATTACTCTCAGTCCTTCATTTATGCAACAGGTCAACTCTGGAACTGTCTCCCTCTGTCTGTATTTCCTGCTTCCTATGATCTCCAATCTTTCAAACGCAGTGTCCAGGCATCTCGAGATGATCGGATCCTGAATTTTGCTCTCTCTTGTATTTTGTTTTTCTCTTGCAAGGAACAATAATAGCGGGCCCACGGCCTTTGGATCCTTCTTCCTTGTATGACAGCCCTATGGGGTGCAGGGAATTAACACACGCTGATGATGATGATGGTAGTTCATCAGTATATCATTAACAATTTCTTATTCAAGCCAGTTTTCCTCTTAACCCTTTAACCGCGGGTGTCATTCCAGAATGACGTTGACAAAACTGGACCAAACCGCGGGTGTCATTCTGGAATGTTTGTGAATATTTTGAACACTGCGCGTTTTTCCTGTGCGCAATTTGTCTCACGCACAAGTAGCTGTCGAGTTCTTTCATGCCAGCCATCCCACACCTCCCTCCTCCCACCCCGAGGGGGCCCCCCCCACCCCTGCCCTGACACGCATCACTCAGAATCTGTCCAGCTCTGTGCGTGATAATGGCGCTCCGTCCCGACTCATCGTCGCTCGCTTCCTCCTCACAAATTATTAGTGCTAGTGTGCCTTTGACCTCTACACCGAGGAAGGAACTGCTGACGGCGAGGCAGAAGGGGTTGAGCACTCCAGAAATTAGAACAGAGCTGGACAAAACTGTAAGTACTACTCTGGATTGTGGCAGTGAGAGTGATACACTTACAGCAAGTAGTGACGATTTTGCAGTGATTGGTGGTGAACCCTTTAGCACTGACAGTGACAGTGATGAAAGTGAACGTATAGTTTCCCCCCCACCGCCCCCAACTTACTCTGGGAAAGGGAAGGTGTCTATGGGGAAAATTGGTGTTGCACGTGGGAAGGGAGTGAAGCGTAAACTTACGTCTCCTACACCAGGCCCTAGCAAGCATTTCCCACCACTTTCCCGTTCCCCTAGCCCTATTGCCCTCACATCTTCTTCATCTTCTGCCGTCCCCTCTCCTCAGTCTACATCATCTGAGGAATATGAATTCCCAGAGCCTGCACAGCGAGGGAAGGCAGGCCGTGCAGGCCATGCAGGCAGGGTAAGCAGGGCAGGCTGGCCTAGAACAAAGGGGATGCGTGGCAGTTGGAGGGCAAAGCTGGGTGATAAGCGAGGTGATAAGCGAGGAAGAAAGGGTCAGATTTCACCACACACCAGGTCAGTAACCCCCCCGCCTGCCCCCCACCCAGCTCCCTCACCCTCGCCACCCCCCCACTCACCACCCCCACACTCACCCCCCTCCCGCTCGCCTCCTGCCTCACCCCCCTCCCACTCGCCTCCTGCCTCACCTCCTGCCTCACCCATTGCCTCACCCATTGCCTCACCCATTGCCTCCACCTCAGCTCCTTCTCACGGGGAAACGAGTGCAATGCGACCTGCCACTTCCACTGAACCACGCACCGGGAAAGTGGATGCATTTGTTTGGTCTTACGGTGCAGATTTTCAGCCACACAATCCCCCGTTTGACATGACAAATGCGGGAATACAGCCTGCCTTTCCATGCAACGAAGGAGATGATTTTGTTGACTACTTCCTGGCCTTCATGGATGACGAAATCGTGCAGTTTGTCAGCGATGAGACCAATAGGTATGCAGCTCAGTGTGCAGCAGAAGGGCTGTGACCTATTGGCTCACCAAAGCAAGTGTCGTGGTTGCCTGTCGGGATCAGAGAGCTGTATGTGTTCTTTGCACTTATGTTCTTGATGCCCCATATCAAGAGACATGAGTTGGAGGAGTACTGGCTGGTGGATGACATTACTTCTATCCCAACATTCGGGAAGTATATGTCACGAGATCGGTTCCGACAGCTGCTAGGATACCTGCACTTCGCTGACAATGGAAACCCGTCCCAAACTGACCCTTTGTGGAAAGTGAGGGATTTTCTCAACAGGATTAGGGATCGATTTATGCGATTTTTCCGTCCTATGCAAAAAGTCGTCATAGATGAATCCCTGGTATTGTTCAGAGGACGTCTCAAATTCATGCAGTACATCCCCAGCAAACGCTACGGCTTTGGGATAAAGTTCTTTGTGCTGTGTGACTGTGAGACGGGGTATATCCTTGATTTCGTGATCTACTCTGCAAGCACAATGGACGTGGACAGAAAAGACCCCCTTGGCTTCTCTGGCTCCATTGTAAAAGTGCTGATGGAGAGGTATTTTGGTGGGAATCATGTGCTGTACACAGACAATTATTACACAGCACCGAAACTCTCCAAATACCTGGCTGAACACGGCATTGGCACTGTTGGCACTGTACGGAGCTATAGTAAAGAGTGGCCAAGTTTCCCAGAAGCATCATCCTCATCCAAGGGAGATGTGCACCTGAAGAAGTCAGACAAGCTTCTGGCGATCAGGTGGCATGACAAGAAGGTCGTGAATATGATCAGCACCATCCACAAGGGGGAATTGCAGAGAACTGGGAAGGTCAGCTACAGGATGGGAGAGCCAATCATGAAGCCTGATGCCGTCATTGATTACAATGTCAACATGAGACTTATTGGTAAATCTGATATGATGATCGGCGAAATAGACTGTCTCAGGAGAAACACCCGATGGTACAGGAAGGCTTGCCTGCACATGCTCGATATGTGCATGCTCAATGCCTTCCTCCTCTACAAGACACAAGTCGGGGGCATAAGGCAACCATCCCTGAGACAGTTCTCCAAGACTGTCGTGCAGCAGCTGCTTGCACGATTTGGTCAGGTGATGGCATTGATCCCAAGGCGACACTCTGACACACAACTTGACCGTCTTGAGTGCCGCAATTACATGAGCCGGCACCAGCTTGTGAAATTGCCTCTTACCGCAGGCGGCAGGTTGTCACAGGGCCGCTGCAGAGTATGTCATAACACCACACGGAGGCCTCGGACGAGAAAAATGAGCACACACCAGTGCCAGGAATGCCAAGACGCTCTCTGTGTGACTCCGTGCTTTGCCGAGTACCACTCTCTGAGTAAATACTGAAAGTGACAGTGATATACAGTGATGCGACAGTGACGTGCTTTACCAATAATTGTATAATGGATAATGTAGTAATAAGGGATATTTTGCCTAGAAAACAATGTAAATATTGGCCAGTATAATAACTGATATTGTAATAAGAGAATCTGCAACACTTGTGTAAGTCTGTGATGCGACAGTGACGCAATATAGTAATAAGTGCAGTGTAAATATAATGTATATTGCCCAGATTATATGTAAAATAGTATTAGAAGTTAGAAATAATGAAAACATCGCCGCTAACCAAACGTCAGTGAGCGTGTGATGCCGCAGTGAAGTGCGGGCAATTACAGTGCCTTTTACCTACCTCAGTGAACACAGAGTGGGTGTTTATCGTATGTGCAGTGTTCATATATGTTTATAGTACTATTATCAGAGAGTGGTTGGCATTTGGTACTGGTGTGTGGGGCGTAAAATAGTGATTTTACACCCCTCACTTCTAACGGCACTGCCCGTCCTGTGAAAGTCAACAAAGTCATGAAACCTACATCAATGGAAAGCTGAAGGTTAGTACTTTCTAAAGGTACCTTATTTTTTTTCGTTAGCTTTATTCTGTGCAGAGTTATTAAAGTTTAAAGGTTTGTTTACATTTGGCTGAAACCCCCGCAGGAGAGGACAGTCAGGGCAAAACAATGCCCTCTGTTAAAGAGTTAAACAATTACAGTGATAGATTGAATTGTTAGGTAATGGTGTCATTCTAGTGACATGATCCATTCCACAGGTATAGTAACATTATACATCCCACACATATAGTAACATGACACAAATCACAGGTATATTGACATGATGCATCTGACAGGTACTGCGACATGGCACCTTCCACAGGTATAGTGACACAATACATTAGGCAGGTATAGCGACATGATACATCCAACAAGGATAACTCTCATGCTGTACACTCCCTCAGTAATCATTTACATGCTTTGCACTCATCTTTAAAGAGCGCTATATCTGACTGCTCTTCATAGCAACTGGTAGCGTTAACAATAACAGTAGGGAGTGTGGAGATAAGTCCAGAGAGAATCTGTAACATTAGAGATAGGACCATGTGACACTGTGTACCACTTTCTGTCCCAATTCCCTCCCAGATTACAAGGAACACAGTTCCACACACTGAGGTTTCAGAAACAACAGATCCGTTTTCTACTTTACCATTAATAACGTTGTCCACGACAGTTATATTATTGTAGCTACACCAATGGAAACAAGTTACTCTGTACATAGAGATTAAACTCAGTTACATGAATTTAGGAATTATATTAAATATAACATAGTGTCTCATTTTGGGGTATTGTTTATTTAATTTTTGCGTGCTACAAGAATATTCTTTATTAATCCCCAAACGCTGGGAGTTACCGTCGCCAGCCTCTCAGTACGGACAATTTTTCCAAAATTAGTTTTACTCAAACCTTAATATGTCGGAAAGTATAGCATTTAGAGAAATGAATAATTAAAAAAAAAAACATATTACTCATCATCTCTTCTTCTTGTGAATGAGAAGCATCCCCAGGCCTGTAGATGGTCCCTCTGATGAGTAGAGACGTAAAGACGATATAGGTTACTTGCGGAGTCGGGATGTGTTCGACCCGTAGCGTGCGGCCCGAACTTCGAGCTCAGGGGCCGCATTCTGTCTAGCATTTGTAACACTGACCTCCCGGGGAGAGTGGTGCGTTTGTAACGCTGCCCAACCTCTCGCCGTGGAATTTTCCATTTTTATTTACCAATCTCCTCCACTTTCCCTACTCACAGCTATGGTTATGAGTCATCATCCAGTACATGTGGCTCGCAAATATGGTTTTCCAGCCGCAACAGCATTGCACTTTGCCCAGTTTGTGTGTGCATGGGTTCTAGTGACAGACACAATACTTACCCATTTTTCTCTCACTGTCTTACAACTTTGCACTTTGGATACACTTTGAGAGGAAATTTTCTTCTCAAATCAGTTTTTCCTCAGCTAGCACGCACTAATGTAATGAATGCCTTATTCTAAACCATGAGGTAGATGTTTGTACGAGGCCTATTGATTAGGCTTTTTGGCACATTTTCTTGGATGGGGCTAACGCTTTTCTCACTAATTATGTTATATATTACTTATTCTACTGGCACCTCATATCACATGTACGGAGCTTATCACTTATTTTGCACAATGAAACAAAGGCAAGAAATAAACCTAAGGTCTACCACAAAAGGCAGTTTTCTTCAGGTGAGCATAAGGTTTTCTTTCGTTAATGGTAGGGTACCTAGACATATTTACAACCCTTCACACCCACTTTGACTTATATAATTGCGACAAAAACATTAAACGCACACACACACACACACACACACACACACACACACACACACACACACACACACACACACACACACAGCACTTTCTTGTCTTTGTCCGCTATGGTTAAACATGCTCCCACATACCTGTGCTTTGAAATCACGTTCATGGTGATACACGAAGCACTGTGGACAAAGTGCAATCAGGGGCGCAGCCAGAAATATAACTGGGAGGGGGGGCCACAATGACTAACCATGAGAGTCACAACTCTTCCATCATAAACCTAGCCCCTCCCCCCTAATCCCCCGCCTTGCAGTCTTGCACTTAAGGACGCATTGCACGATACATATTCCACAGTTAAGAGTTCCACTAAGTTGCCTGTAGCTATTTATGCTGAAAAATTTCACTGAGAAATATGTTTTTTATAATCATGAAAGGCTTTGTCCACCTCTTGCATCGTAAAAGGTACAGTTCCTGTTATTAAGACAGGTCCACCAATGATATACTGCCGAAAATCATCATCAGTATACAGTATACCATCACAAACTGGCCTATTGCATTTCTCAGTTCCTCTCCTTTCCAAAAATTTCATTGTACAATTGTTTCCCTACTTTTAACACTATACTAATCCACATAATCCACATCAGAGTATTTTCTCTCTTTGGGGCATGCATGCAACCTGAAAATGAGAAATATCTACTTGTTGACACATAAAACCACCATAAATACAGCAAACTATAAAAATATGGTAGTATACTCGTATAATGCATGAAAAGTAGGTTTTTCCTTGCGAAAATCGCAAATGAAATTGTTGTTCCAACTCACCCTGGGTAAAAAAAAAAAATGGTGAGTGAGTCGGGACAATAATCTATTAATCCTTCAGCACTGCTCTGCTGTAAAAATGCATTATCTGGATAAATCACAAAAAACTATAACAACTGAAGATTTCACCCACGAAAAAGTAGGCTTTTAGCTCTAAAACTGACTGTGGGAGAGGAAAATTGGCAAAATATTTATATTTTCAAAAATGAAATTCTACAGAGGTCAAAATGTTATACTACCCTTTCATATTTGCACATTTTTCATGCATTATTCGTGGTTCTATAGAAAACTAGTATTAACATTTGTAAAGTTGAGGCAGGGCTGTTGAAAGGGCACCATAAAATGGAAATGTCTTGGCATTTGGCATTGCAGTGCCCACTGTTCCAACTCACCACACTCATGCTAATGTCTATGAAAATCCATCGTCTGTTAAATACTTCACTTAGTTCAGTGATGATTAGTTTACTTCAGTGATGGTTGCCACACAGGGCACAGATAGCTAAAGCCTGAAATATATCACAAGGAAAATCTAAGTGCGAGTCCACACGTGTACTCGAACATATGTTGGCAACACAGCTGGCAACATGTTCGGGAACATGTTTGCAGCAGTATTTGGACAAATGTATGCAAACATGTTTCAGTGCAGCTTCGAACACTGGCAGCAGAGGTGATGGCGTAAGTATGTCCATACCAGGCAGCTGAGACTTCATCATAATGTTGCCAACATGATATGGACGCTCTGTTTCCAACATGTTTGCAGCGTGTTCGTTACTGTGTTGCTTACATGTTGCCAACACTTGTTTGAGCACACGTGTGGATGCACCCTTAAGCAATCATTGGCTTCCAGTTTCTGCATGCACCTACATTATGCAGAGCTCATGGCATGACATTATAATTTGTTATTATTACTGGCAGTAATGATATCCTCTACAGTGTAATACATTTCCTAAACATAAATTGACCTTTTAGAACTTAACTCATGAAGTCCAGTATACTTGATTGCTGCGGTTGTTTCCGTTTCATAATAAAGTGATCCAGGGAAACCCACGGAATACGTCTTTTCACTTCTTGTCACAGTTCAGCGTGCAAGTAGCGTAATTAGCAAGTTGTATGGACTGGTCACTGGTGCAACACGATCTGATGAGAGCTGACTGATGACATGGTGCAGGCGGGTGATGAGCTAGTGATACTCGGCTGATGGCCGGTAAACGTTGCCACGATAGTTTATTTTTCTTGCCAATTCTGCCACATGTAGGCCTACATGCCTACAGGTACTCCTAACTGCTTAATTACATAAACCTATTAGTGGTGGAGTTTCCCGTTTTGAAGATAATGTCATAAGGTATATAAAAAAAATTGAAAATTTCTCAGAGCAGCACACGTTTCTTGTTTCCATTCTTGCCTCCTCTCCTCACCCGTCCGGGCTCGAATGGCTCCCTGTGCGTAAATTCGAGTATTTGTCTTACACCTAAAGTAAAGTAGGTCTTAAAAAGTATATGTATATACATGAAATTTTACTTAGAAATGCATACCTTTTCATTCTTCAAATATGTGACATACCGAGTATTACACTCTGGATTAAACAATTATTCGACATTAAGATTCGCAGACTATTCCCGAACACACGTGGAAATTTCGGCGGGGGGGGGGGCCCCCCCCCCGGCTGCGCCACTGAGTGCAATTCTGCACTCTTGACACTGATATGCCGTTTCCTTGCATGCAGTGGGCCGACGTTTTGTCGTTGAACACACATGGCAACGCCTGTACGTCACTCCGCCTGCAGGTGTTTGGCGCAGATTGACGAAGTAATGCCTTAGCAGGTACAGTGCACTGGCCAACCTACCAGCTGGTGGCTCCAGTTGCACTTGCCTCTTTCCATTTGCAGCCTCAACAGTTCCATACTTTTCAAGGAACTGCCGTGCCAGTTCTTTCTCATACTCATGTAAGGAAAGACTCTTACCCACGACCTCCTTATAAAGGATGTAACTGTTGAGAATACTGATATGCAATAGGTGCAGGAACGCCTTTAAATACCACCTGCAAGACTTCCGAAGGCAATCAATGTCTCCAATCTGCATGTCAGATTATCCATGAGCCGCATGTTGATATTGTAATCATTGATGGTATCTGGCTTCATCAATGGTTGCCTGATCCAGTAGTCTGTTTTGCCAGTGTCCTGCATATCCCCACGGTGAACTGTCGTAAGTATATTCATCTTTCGCTTGTCGTGCCAGTGAATGGCTACCACATTTCTGGGTTAGCAGGGCACCTTTATCAGTCTTTTCCGGGAATGATGGTAAATTCCGTCTTTGGGCACGAACATTATCACTGGAACCAGTCCCATGTTGCAGCAAATACTGCGTCAATGCCGGAGAAAAGTACAGTAGTAATTGTCAGTGTACAGGATGTGGTTTTTGTGGAGGTACTTTTCCATCAGCACTTTAACCAAGGCAGCAGACAACCCATGAGGATCATTGCTGGGTATATCCACATCTGTAGCACATATCAGTCTTGCAATCGCATGAGACAAAGAAATTTAGGCCAAAGCCATGTCATTTGGAAGGCATATACTGAATAAGTGCTAAACTGCCCCGGAATAATACAAGAGACTCGTGAATAACCACCTCCTGAATCGGCCGGAAAAGCCTGATAAATGACTTCTTCAGCATGGTAAGAAGCAGCCTGATCGTCCACAACCTGTCATTTGGGGATGGGCCATAGTTCCTGTTGAAGTATAGGAACTTGAGAAGGGCTAAGTACAGTCTCCAGCAAAAACCGAACGACCGGCTTGACGAGCTGGTTGGTATATGTGGCACCGCTGCATCCCCAGTTTCACTTCCCCCCTCCCTCGTTCTCATTCATTCGTCTACCCTCCACTCTCCCCACATCCAAGGGCAAGAGAGTAAGGCCAACTTGCATTGTCTCAACCACTCTTCCATCATCCATTTGTCTTGGGGAAATAATGGTTTTATTATGATAACGAATTAAAACACATTACTCAGTGTTTTATTCCATAGTATAGTTATTTATACACCATGATCTGAACGCGGGTGATATAGTAATATATTTGTATGATAGTGAGGTCTGTAATCATATTATTTATCATTTTGACATTTGTATCCAGTCAGTGTGTAGCATTAAACAGTTGGAAACTATAAGTAGATGTTTGTAGTGGTCGGTGGTGGTGGCAGAGGGGGGTAGCTGGCTGTCACACGTTGTGGCGGGGGCATGGGGAGAGGGAAATGGGCCCTGGGTCGACGGCTCTGCCCGGGGTGGAGAGAGAGAGAGAGAGAGAGAGAGAGAGAGAGAGAGAGAGAGAGTGTGTGTGTGTGTGTGTGTGTGTGTGTGTGTGTGTGTGTGTGTGTGTGTGTGTGTTCGTTCCACCAATGCTCATAAACACGTCTTTATTATCACCATGAAGTGTGCATTACAAGTGTGCGTTGTTGTCCACTGCGCCATATAAAAGTGATATCTATATTTTAACGATATGGCAAATAAGCATTTAATGATCAGTCCACAGTAAGACCTTATTTTCTAAATGTTATTCAATCAGATATGCAGTGCAATAGCGGATTATAATACATTAGTTTGAACGTAGCCTTTAACTCTGCAGGGTAAGTCAGGCTAAAACACCAGATCTCTAGTAAAACATTCACTATTGTCACCATACCACATGTTATTGTAGGGCAGCTGGAACAGAGCGATGGCAAAGGTGGTGGATGGTCCTACTTGGTGTTCACATGGTTACTTTATCGCTCCCCCAGTTACCCACAACATTCCATTATCATATAAATCCAATGTCTGACTCCATTGTTTCATATCATTTTAAAATGTGTTCTTAAATTATTAAATATTTGCGTAACCAAAACCGTTTGTCTGTTTTAACATCCTTCCCTCTCTGAGGCAATTGACGTTTCAGCTGACGATAGTTAATGGAAAAAACCATGGCCACACAGAGATAGAGGAAAGTAGTAACAGACATGGGACACAAGTTGAAGAGCAAATAATCATAAGGTTAACCTGGTTGCTATGTCTATTAAGTTGCAATAAGTAACACTGACCAGTGTGAACTGTAACTCGTTAAAGCTATGTTGAAAACGTTCTTGCTGAAAACGAATAAACTGAATTATCTGTTGTATGGCACGATAATGTTGTTTAGCGTAAGCTGCAATCAAGACAAGTTTGTTTGGTTATTATGCAGATCATCCATTTGGCCAATTTAGTTATTGGTTACGTTTTCCGAAATACGTCGTGTTATAATTGTGTGAATCGCAAATTACACCCTATTGCAGTTATAACTATAAAAGGCAAGGTTATATTCCTGATATTGTTATCAGGTGGTGGCGGGTCTCTTGCTGGAGTGAGTGGCGATAAGTGGCTGAGGTAAGACGTGGAGGGGGTTGGTTGTATGCAGCGCCAGATAAATCATGTTGTGGCTTGGTAGGCAATGCAGACTGCTGGCCTGCAACATATAGATCTCCTTTTTCCGTTATTTCCAGTGAAATGTTGGCAAAACTTATAATGGCCTTTTTGGATGGCCTGCTGGGTGATGGCACTTATTTGGACACCTAAAGCATATATTTATTCCGCTCTGGAAGTCTGGATGACCTGTGACAGGCCGTGGCCTGAGAGGCAGTTGCCCATTTTGCCTATACCTAGTAATCCGACCCTGGTTGTATGGTGTGCGCGGGGTCAGCACACCACGCGGCTCACTCTACTGTTGGCTGTCCTGTGTATGAAATTGACCGTGATACTTATAATACTGTCAGCAGCAATGAATGGCGTCTAAATATTGACTGACCTTTGGTAATGCCAGCAACCACGTCATGGCCTCGGCTTGACCAGCTTAGGTGGTTTAACCACCAGACAAGCTGTCATCCAGCCCCTGTTGGCCAGCGTTATCCGATATCATGTATTAAGACATCAATAATCAAGATATTACTGATCATGTGTTTTACTTATCAGCAACACTTTGCTGTTATCACACATGGGGTATTAGTAGTAACTAATGGTACTGACCTATAACAGAGTTTGTGAAGTAACAGTGATTACGTCGAGTAAGGGAAGGAGCACACCACCGACCACTACAAACATCTACTTATAGCTTCTGATTGTTTAATGTTACACACTGACTGGATACAACTATCAAAATGATAAATTGTATGATTACAGACCTCATTATCATGCGAATATATTACAATTTTATATCACCCTGCGTTCAGATCATGGTGTATCAATAACTATACTATGGAATAAAACACTGTGTAATGTGTTTTTATTCGTTATCATAACAAAACCATTATTTCCCAAGACAAATGGATGACGGAAGAGTGGTTGAGACAATGAAAGCAGACCTAACTCTCTTGCCCTTGAATGTGGGGAGGGTGGAGGGTAGACGAATGAATGGAAATGAGGGAGGGGGCACGAGGGGTTGAAACTGGGGTGCGGCGGTGTCACATATACCAACCTGCTCGTCAAGCCGGTCGTTCGACTTTTGCTGAAGATTGTACCTGTCCCAGGCCATGCATTTACCAAAGACAGGTGTGTGCAAGATTTCGTCCACAGACCAATAATCATGGAAGACATGTTTCTTTATGTGTGCCTTTATCATTGTCAGTGCGAGCCACACATACATTTTCCCCCACCTCCACTGCCGTCCATTTTTTCATTTTCCTACTCTGGGACAGGGACACCTCAAGACATCAAACAGATATAGTCTGGTGAAAGTTTATCTCCTTCACCAGGTACTACATAACTGTGGTTGTAAATATTTCATGAAAAGAAGACAAGATAGTTGGTTCTCCTGCCCCCAGGTTTTGCTTCTGAACACCTGCCTGTCACATCAGAGGCAGGTAGGGCAGGTTGGAAGCCTTCACCCTCTTCCCACACAAAAGTGTCAAGCCTGCTGACGCTGGGGCTGCTAAGGTGTGATCTTGCAGGAATAAGGAGCTTCTTGTCATCACGACGACGCCCACGACCACGTGTGCGTCCAGTGCAACAGTCGGGGGGTGGAGGGGATGGAAAGATGGAGGTGGAGGTGGGGGAGGATGCGGGTGATGACTCACCTATAGCAGGGACTCCCTGCAGTGATGTAGGTTCTGATGACCTCATTACCCTCACATATGAAAGGCCAAGTTATGGGGAAATGGCCATTGAGGTGCTAGGTTGTGGTGATGAAGGTCGTGACGGGGAGGGAAGACGACCTTCTTGCTCTGGGCGTGGTGTAGAGATGTGGTGATGATGTTTATGTACTTTATGACTGTCATCGCCACCACCATCTCCTTCACTATTGACACTTCCTGGGGTGTCCTTCTCTTCTCCAGTAAAAAAAGGGTCACTCTCGTATGTCTTTCCAGCCTCCTGAAGCAATTCTAGGTCTTTATCAGATGTGTCTTTGGGGCAGGGGTGGGCGCAAGTGACACCTCGCTCTCAATATGATAACTCCTGCCATTTTCAGGGGAAGTTTCATCACTTTCGGCAAGAGTAGACACAGTATCCTTCAGTACACGTCCTATAGCACTGTCACTAAGCCCTTTCTTCACATCCTTCGATAGGAGTTTGGCTGGAGGGGAAGATGAAAGGGGGCCGCAGGTGGGGGGGATGGAATCAGACAAGGAGGATCCTGAAAACATTGTACTATACCTGTCCGGGGTACTGAGGAGACTGAGTCACGTTTCAATATGGAGGTGGGAGTATGCCAACACCCTTTGGTCTATCTATCTCTGTCTATTGCCAGACGCCTTAATCCTATATGGGGTGGCCACAAATAAATCGCCTTCATGTCGCCCTCTCCCCTGCTATTTCACTGCCTTGCTCCCAGCTCACACCCACCTCCCTCATATACCTCTCCACTCTATCCATCCATCTCATCCTTGGCCTCCCCCTCCCTCTCTCCCCCTCCACCTCACTCACACTCTCCTCTTCAGTCTCTCACTCTCCATCCTCTCCGCATGGCCATACCACCTCAGTGTGTTTCTCCGAATGCTTTCTATCACATCCACATCCACACCACAGTGCTCCTTCGCATCCTCATTTGTCAGTCTGTCTCTCCATGTGACTCCACATGCTCCTCTCAAATAACTCATTTCCACTACTCTGAGTCTTGACTTGTGTCCCTCCAACAAGGTCCAAGCTTCACTTCCATGCATTAGAGTTGGTATCACAATACTGTCATGTAGTAACTTTTTCACTTCCATGCTCACCCTTTGGTGATGAGATGAAATGGCAGCTGCTTCAAACAATGGCATGTAATCAAGTGCGGCTATGGCCGTCACCTGGCATTCCTAGTCTACAAATTTTGCATCGGATATAACCGTCACTTGGCGCTTTGGGGTTAATCATCCCCATGACCAGAGACTACTACTAATGTTTTCAGTATTGCTTGATACTGAGCAGAAGGTAATTGGTGTTTAATTTTTTTTTTTTTTTTAATGTGAGGAAGAAGGAACCAATTGATGCATAGGGCATGTGAAATTCCCTTGTCATGTATACTCACAAATCTCCCTGTCTCATAAACTTCTACTCACCAACACTGTTTTGCTGCACACAGTCATGTGACCGTCTGCTTCTCTCAGTAGAGATGCTGTGCCCCTGAGACACTCCTCATGTCATTCTCATTTTCCAGTCACCTAATTTTCTTGTACCTGTTCACCTTATGACTGTCCATACTTACAGTTCCTGGAGCATTGCCTTGCCCCATACTTGAGTCATTAATACTAATGATGTACTCATGAACACTCTCCCTCCCACCTTCTTACTAAAATTAATGATTTTTGTAGGGCAAACTTTCTCGTGGTTAAAATTAATTATGCTCTCTTACCAGTATGACCTTTGTTTATCACCCCAGCCCCACAGAAGCCTGGCCCCCTCCTGTTTCCACGCCTTGCTCTCTTCTGTGATTTTCTTTGTCTCCAGCTGTCTCTAGGTCTTCTCTGCAGCTTCTCATGTTTCCTGTACTCATGCTGAAATTACCTCATGATGGCTACTTTTAACAGTCTTGTATGCCTTCCTAGGTAACTTGTGACACTCTATATGTAGCAGTTATTTCTTTTTATTTCCCCCTTCTCTGTTACTCTCTGTTCCACTTTATCCTTGTTTAGGCCCTAAGCCAAAATTGATGGGCGTATCAGGTAGACCTGGAGCACGGGAACCCTGGCCCCTTTGTTTACTGGCATCGTTTACTACTGCCCTGCACGTGTTGGTTTCGGCATGATCGGGATCTGTAACATCATCCACTGTTTGTCTGTCCCGACATAGTAACATGATACATTCCACAGGTATAGAGACATGATACATTCCACAGGTATATCAACATGATAAATTTCACATGTATAGCGACTTGATAAATTCCACATGTATCGTGACATGGTACATTCCATAGGTATAGTGATATGATACATTCCACAGGTATATTGAAATGATACATTCCATAGGTATAGTGATATGATACATTCCACAGGAAGAGTGGCATGATACATTCCACAGGTAGTGATGATACATTCCACAGGTATAGTGACACAATGCATTTCAGTATGATACATAACATAGGTACTGCGGCAAGATATATATTCCCAATGGTATAATGACATGACAATTTTTTTTTTTTATGCAAGGAAGAAGGAACCAACGACCAGAAGCCCGCAAAATTGTTCCTGTCAAGAAAAATTAAAAACAAAATAACAAAACCAAAATCAAAGCCTGTTCAGTTCCAGATGCCAGGACACACTGCGTTTAGAGGCTGGGGATCATAGGCATTAAAAAATACGGACAGAGGAAAACAATTCCTGAGTTGACCTGTTGCATGTATGACAGACTGGGAGTTATGGTGAACTCTTGCATTAGAAAGCTGAACAGAAAAAGGATGAGTTTCTGCTGCTAGACGGATGCTTTATGCCCACCGTAGTCGTGGAGAGGATGCAAGCAGACAGTTCAGTGACCACTAATGTAGCAACAGAAAAGAGATAAAGATGCAACAGTGCAGCGATGAGACAAAAGTTCAAGGGAGCCATTAAGAAGAGGAGATTTAATGAGACGAAAAGTTTTTGACTCCATCTCGTTGAGAAAAGCTGCATGCGGACAGCCTCCCCACGCATGACAGTTGTTCTCCACACAGGGGCGAATAAAACCCCTGTACAAAGTCAGCAACTGTGATGATTTCGTCTTCAGGTATAGTGACATGATACATTCCTAAGGTGTAATGACATGATATATTGCAAGTACAGTGACATGATACATTCCACAGGTATAGTGACATGATTCATTTCACAGGTATAATGACATGATACATAACATTACAGTGACATAATGCATTCCACAGGTACAGTGACATGATCCATAACAAGTATAGTGACATGATACATTCCACTAGTATAGTGACGTGATAATAGGTACAGTGACATGAAACATTCCACAGGTACAGTGATATGATACATTCCACAGAACCACAGGCTGCCAACGTGAGTTTCAGTCAGCTGGTGGCTCGTGGTTGCGTCCAGCTGTACACGGATGTTCTGAGGACCTGGGATGACGCTCGTGCCGACTGCCGGGCCAGAGGTGGTGACCTGTATGTGGCAGGGGATGCGAAGGCTGCCATCATGGCCTATGAGTATGAAATTACAACTCTGGAGTTTGGTGAGTCTTAACACACACACACACACACACACACACACACACACACACACACACACACACACACACACACACACACACAGTTTGGCACACGTTTCTACGTGTGGGGGTGATACAGAAGCCTTGTGTTTGACGCTATGCCTTCTCGTAGTTCATTAAATTTATTCAGGCATCAATACCTGTGGGGAATGTGAAAACGGTGTTTCAAGAGAGGAAGAGAGTGGAGAACTGTGAAAGCTTTCAAATGAGAAAAGTATAACATAACAGGTTAGGTGAAGCAAAGGAGCGATGGAGCAATATAAATGTCTGGAAGGTTGTCACATGTACAAGATCAGATGTTAACACATGCAGACAATGTATAAAGCTGTAACTCTGCCGAATGATGAGTGAAGAGGCATGGCCCAATTAGAGGTCATCCCACACCCAGACCCATTTGTGTCAAGGTTGCATTTATTTCTTCGGGTATAATTGGTCCTCCAGTCATGTTGGCAGCGTCGGATCGAGTGCCTCGAGAAAAGACTCAACACTGTCACACAATTATTTTCCGAAACAAAATCAGCTATTATGGTAGGTTAACATTAGGTTAGGCATAAGTTGCTAGGTATAGGTTAGTTTCATTGCCAGAATATGGCTTTTTAATTTTTTTTTTTAAATTAAAAAAATGTTTCAAGCATTTCTGAGTGAAGGTACGACGCTGCCGAAACATTTCTTGTTGATCTTGCTCTGACACTGCCAATATTTTTTTTTTTTTAATGCGAGGAAGAAGGAACCAAAGGTCATGAGCACGCAGTAACAGTTCCCTCCAAGAGAAAAACAAAATACAATAGAGAGCCAAATTCAAGATCCAATCATTTTGAGATGCCTGGACACACTGCGTTTGAAAGACTGGAGATCATAGGCAGCAGGAAATACAGACAGAGGGAGACAGTTCCAGAGTTGACCTGTTGCATAAATGAAAGACTGGGAGTAACGGTTAACTCTTGCATAAGAGAGTTGGACAGACAAGGGATGAGAGTTTGCTTCCAGACGGGTGCTACGCGCCCGTCGTAGAGGTGGAGGAATGCAAGCAGACAGTTCAGAGGAGCAATGACCATTAAAGTAGCGATAGAAAAGAGATAAAGATGCAACAATGCGGCGAAGAGACAGAGGTTGAAGGGAGTCAGTAAGAGGAGGAGAGTTAATGAGACGAAAAGCCTTTGACTCCACCCTATTGAGAAGAGCTGTATGTGGGGAGCCTCCCCACACATGAGAGTTGTACTCCACACAGGGGCGGATAAAATCCCTGTATAGAGTCAACAATTGTGCAGGGGTAAAGAAAGAGCGGAGTCGGCTTAGCACACCCAATCTCTTGGAAGCAGATTTTACAAGAGATGTAATGTGATCTATCCAAGATAAGTCCCGAGTAAATGATCATTAAGTGTACCCGAAAAAAAAAAAAAAAAAAGTCCAGGTCACGCCGGACATCAAGGAGTAAACATCTTATTCTGAGAGACTGCCAGACAGTGAGAGACTGATTCAGTTGTAGAAAGATCAGGTTGTCTGCTTGTAATCTGCAGTTCATTGAAAACCATATGGTAATTAATTATACCTACAAATTGTCAAGTGTTTGGCATACTAAAATATGCTAAAGGGGGATGGGCAATTGGGTGCTGAATAATCAAGAGTGTCAGACGTTGATATTTTTCCATCATTTTTATTTCTTTCCACTGTGAATCCTGCCATGTTAATTATACTAATCATCCCCACAAGACAACAATTATGTTGAAAATAATGTACACTCACCCATCAGCCATCGTGCCTAACTGGTACTGCCATCGGAGCGCGTTGTCGAAATCGTGGTACCCGACCTGAAGAACTTATGGTAATATTTCTTATTGGTGCCAGGACCCCCAAGTAGACCACATATTTATGCTATTTTTGCCACTTTTATACCAAGTTTTTCTACCATATAAAGAAATATTAACATATAAAGAAACACTAAAACAAGAATCACAACATGTAAATAAAACAACATACTTTTTTTTACCCTTTTATTTACCTTTCGGGAGACACTTAGTGGCTTAGGTGGTTGAGTAGGTTCTGAGACTTGAGTGGAGTCTTATTGACCACTTTTACGTCCCTCTAATTCGTCCAGAATTTCATCAGCTGCAGCACCAGAAAAGCCCTAAAACTTAGAGGGCTCGTCAAAGACAGAGGGCTGGTGGGAGGGTCCTGGTCTTGGTTCAGCCTCTGGTTGCATGGCTGGCTGTGCCTCATTGCGATGCAGTAAGAATTCGGTGATCTGGCGTTGGAGGAGGGAGTTGATGTGGGAGTGATACTGCTCCTTGTAACCTGCCAGTGCCTTATTAATAAAGGAGCACCTTGCTTCGCTGTTGAGTATTAAATCTTGTTCAAGGAGGTGGCATAGCTGGCAACACAAGTCCTATAATCTTCTTGATATCGGCCATGGATAATCCCTCATGCCTCACATTTACACATTCCTCATCCTCTCTGGACTGTCCTCTTCTTGTGCCAGATCATCTTCTTCAATTATTTCTTCGGCAGTAATTGCAGCAGGCTGTATCATTGCTCGGATGTACTCACCAGTAGGCTCGGCAAAACCAGCTCCAGGGATTTAGCTAGCCTCTTCCGCCGCTGCCTCTACCTCTGCCTCAACTACCTGTGGGGTACCAGGGACCCAGTCATTTTTATATTTTTTTCCACCATTTCCGGTGCTCTACATCCCTTACTTGGGACGCGATAGTCGTGTTTGTGCAGTTTTTTAGGTATCCGCAAGGGCAGAGAAACGTGATAGCTGAAGCAGCGATACCAGAGGGTTGAGTGTATATTACACTAGGTCTTCGAATACAGCAGGACTAAATTAGATACAAGAGGTCTAACTGGACATGTGGACAAGAATGAATGATAAAGTAGGTACAGTACTTGTTAGTTTCACGCTCTGAAGACTGACCGGTGCTATCGATCAATAGTGTTGTGTGCATGATAGATCCATTGGTAGCATAAACTCATGCACAAATGTAACTGCATGTGAATGTCATTGAGGGTTTGTACAAGTAGTGTTCTGAATCATTCTAACAAGAAATGTGTATATCTTATATGTGCCTCGAAGGCCCTAGAAACTAGCCCACGCCTGTCACCCCTGAGATGTGGCCCGGGTTCTTTCTGAATAGAGGCTCAGTCCAACAATCAAGAGCACCGCACACGCGAGCAGTTGCTGCAAAAAGTCTGAAGTTTCATAACGAACTATGTTCTCTCCTTTTCATCATACTGTGCAAATGCCTGCTTAAACAGACAGCAACAACAACAACAGCAGCAGCAGCAACAACAACATAACAACAACAACAGCAGCAGCAGCAGCAACAACATAACAACAACAACAACAATAATAATAATAATAATAATAATAATAATAATAATAATAATAATAAAATCTAGAAAATGGAAATTCTATCTATCTATCTATTGCCAGACGCCTCAATCCCGTTTGGGGTGGCCACAAACAAATCGCCTCCAAGTCGCCCTGTCCCCCGCAATTTCACTGCCCTGCTCCCAACTCACACCCCCTTCTCTCATATACCTCTCCACCCCATCCCTCCATCTCATCCTCGGCCTCCCCCTCCCTCTTTCCCCCTCCACCTCACTCATATACACTCTCTTCGTCAGTCTTTCACCCTCCATCCTCTCCACATGGCCAAACCACCTCAATGTATTCCTCATAACGCTTCCTATCACATCCACATCCACACCACAACGTTCCTTTATATCCTCATTCGTCAGCCTGTCTCTCCACGTGACTCCACAGGCTCCTCTTAAATAACTCATTTCCACTGCTCTCACTCTTGACTTGTGTCCTTCCAACAATGTCCAAGCTTCACTTCCGTACGTTAGAGTTGGTATCACAATACTGTCATGTAGTAACTTTTTCACTTCCATGCTCACTTCCCTGTTTCTTATCACTGCTTTCAAGGAACCAGCAACCTTTCTTCCCTGCTGTACCCTTTCAAGCACTTCACCCTCCAAACCTCCATCCTTACTCATCACACTACCCAAATACTTAAACGTACTCACATTTTCCAATTCCTCACCATCCAACCTCGCTGTACATTCACTAACTTCACCTCTCTCAAAGACCATCACTTTACTCTTCCCTACATTCACCTTTAGGTTCCGTTTCTTACACACTCTCTCAAACTCATCCACCAAGCCTTGCAGCTCCCCTTCTTCTTCACTCAACAACACAGTATCATCTGCAAACAACAGTACAGGGAGTTTCCAAACACTATCCTCTCTCACCAGGGCCACTCCAACATCCACTACCCTACCTTGTACCTCTTTTATTACCCCATCCATGTACAGATTGAACAACCATGGAGACATGACACATCCCTGTTTCAAACCAACTTTCAAAGAGAAAAATTCACTTAGTTCACCATCCACACGCACTGCAGCCTTCGCACCATCGTACATACTCTTCACAGCATTCAACAACTTCCCATCTACTCCATATATTCTTAACACTTTCCACAATCCTTGTCTATCCACCCTGTCATATGCTTTCTCCAAATCCATGAAAGCCGCATACAACTTCTTTCCCTTCTCTAGAAACTTTTCCACTAAAGATCTAAGAATGAATATCTGATCTACACAACCTCTTCCCTTCCTAAAGCCTCCTGTTCTTCTCCAACTAATTTCTCTGTTCTTTCTCTAACTCTGTCTATAAGTATCCTACCATACACTTTTCCTATTATACTAAGTAGACAAATGCCCCTATGATTACCACACACTTCTTTTTCCCCTTTTCCTTTGTACAAGGGAATAATTATACCTGACTTCCAATCCTCCGGGACTCTACCTTCCTCCCAGGCCAATCTGCACATCTTCCACATCCATTCTACTACTATCTCTCCCCCATGCTTCAGCATTTCACCACACACTCCATCAATTCCTGGGGCTTTCCCCGATTTAACTTTCTTCATTGCTTCCACAACTTCTATCCTACTGATTTCTTCCTGTCTTCTCACCTCCCTCCTTCTCCCAGCCATTCCCCAGCCACTTACACTCGCATTACTTCCATCCTCTACGTTCAACAAATCCTTAAAGTGTTCTCTCCATCTGCTCACTTTTTCTCCCTTCTCCACTAGTAATCTACCATTTTTATCTTTCACTCCCCTGCTAACTTCACTTCCACCCTGTCTTACTCTTTTCACTTCTCTCCAGAACATTTTCTTACAGTCCCTCCACTTTACACTCAAATTCCTTCCAAATTCCTCATCCACTCTCTTCTTACTCTCTCTTACCAATCTTTTCACCTCTCTCTTCCTTTCCACATATAACTCTCTCTTCCGCCTCTCAACTTCATCCACGCCCCTATTTCTCATCCATTCATTGTATGCTTTCTTCTTTTGTGCCACAGCCTGTTTCACCTCTTCAGTCCACCACGCTGTTCCTTGCACCCCCCTCCGTCTTCTCTTCCTTCCACACACCACATCACATGCTGCACATATTTCTTCTGTAAATATCTTACACATACCTTCCACGTCTCCCATCTGCTCCAATTCATATTTGCCCAATCGTTCCTCCACTTCTCTCTTATACTCTGCCTTTTTCTCATCCTCTTGTAATCTTTCCACTCTCCTTGCAACTACTCCTTCCTCTCGTCTTTCCCTTCTTCTATTCCTCCATCTTACTTGCATCCTAATTCTGGCCACCACCAAGTAGTGGTCAGAAAGTCCACTCCCCCAACCTCTATACACTCTTGCATCCTTTACACATCTTCGCATCCTTTCATCCACACACATATAATCAATCATTGCCTTCCTTTCATTCAGTTCACCACCCACCCTTCTCATCACTCGCCATGTATACCTGTGGATCATTTTATGCCTGAAGAGGGTATTGGCTATCACCAACCCTCCCAGCACAAATGTCCACTAACGCACTCCCATTCTCATCTATCTCAGCAGGCACACCCCACTCACCAACTATTCCATCCACCTTCACATTACCAACTTTACCATTCATATCACCAATCAAAAACACTCTCTCCTTCCTTCCAAACTTTTCCATGCACACTTCCACATTTGTCCAGAACTCTTCTCTCACTCTTCTAGCATGATCTTGCGTTGGCGCATACACACACACAATCGCCCACATTTGTATTCCAACTTTCAACTTTACCCACACAATCCTTGACCCAACTGATCCATACTGTCTTATGCTCTTCTTCCATCTTTTACTCACAACTATACATACTCCTTCCTTTACCCTCTCATTCTCATCTACTCCTGCACATATACCCCATCCATACTCCCATTCTCTCACACTTTCTCCTCTCCATTTTGTTTCAGTTATCCCACATACATCCACTTTCGCATCCTCAAGCACCTGGACAATCTCTCTCTCTTTCACCTCATCATTCGCTCCTCTTACATTCCATGTACTCATTACCAAGTCCTTTGTCCGGTCCTGGGTCGTCATTGTTTGGTCAGTCCTTGTCCGAGGCTTCTTGTTTGTTTTTTTAGTTAGTTGTTTTCCGGGGAGGGGCACTAACCCTCCGCCAACCCTTTTAGTCGCCTTTTACGACAAGCAGGGATACTGGGGGAGTATTCTTGAAAACCCCCCTACCCCCAGGGGGTAAATGGAAATTACCATTACCAATTTCAATAACTTACCTCATGACAAAGTCATCCAGTTTCTTCCTCAGCCTGAATGCAGGAGCCAATTCATTCCCTACTGTCCCAACATTGTAGCCATCGCTGGACCTGGTGATTTCAGCACGCCTCATATAGTGAGCACTTAGAAGTGAAAAGTAGTTGGGCCCCTGTAGAAAAGTCTCAAACACACTGGGCAAAGTGAAAGCAACAAAATCCTCGTAGAGCAAAAATGGCGGTGGCCAACCTACTTTCCATTTACTCCTCGGCTCATAGTCATTTCAGACCTGCTCCCCGACCTTGGCCATGTCCTACAAAAATTTCAAGTCTGTACCATCAGCGGCTTCTGAGAATCTGTGAATAGACTATTTTTATAGCTTTTTGGATGTAAATAGAAAACCTGTACCGGAAACTGGATGATACTGGATCATATGAAGCTGCCAGCTGGGGGACTCACATGGCCAAATAAGATGGCCGTAGTTTTGAAACTGAGCAAATAAGAGCAATTTATTTGTTTGTAAGAAAGAATGATAACTAGAAAGAAATTGCCATTAATAATTTCAATAACTCTCTACCATCACCAACATCATCACTGCCACCACCACCATCATCATTATCGCCACCACAACCACCACCACCACCACTACCGCCAACATCATTACCAACCCCCCTGCGGGACCATGGACCCCTCCCCGGGACCGGAGTCCCTCCCCCCATTACGGGATTTTTAAATACCCAAGGGTTGATATATGTACTAACCTTGAGTGATGTGCTTCAAAATGAGTATATAAATGTACTAATCAACCTACGGGAGATAACTTGACAAGGCCACATTGAAATATCTGAGAAACAACATTTGAAATTTGACCTTGGCTGTGACCTTCAGTTTTGGGTCAAGGTCATTCATACTTGGTAGCCACCCATAGCATATCAAGGTCTACAAATGTACCAAGTCTTGTGATTCTGACTCAGTTTTATTTATTTTTAATTTTTTTAAATAGTGCACTCAATAACCCCAAACTACTTTCCATTGACCCCTGGTCTATCTCAGAAAGTACTGGCCCAAAAGGACGTGTGGTCATTTCAGACCTACTCCCTTGGCTAACCTTGGCCATGACCCACAAAAAATTCAAGTCTGTACCTTTAGCGGTTTCTGAAAATCCATGAACAGACTATAACCAGTACCTGGACTGGGAACTGATTGGTACTGGGTCATATGAAGCTGCCAGCTAGAGGACTCAGATGGCTAAGAATGATAGTGGTAGCTTTGAAATTGAGCGAAGATGAGCAATGTACATCTTTGTAAGAAATAATAATAAATAATAATAATAATAAATTGGTGGTAGGGGGGCGCTCACCATCCACTCACTCGATATAGTGCTGCTTTGAGTGTCTGCCCTTTCCTTTCTTCCTTCCTTCCTCTTCTGTCTTTCTTTCCTTCATTCTTTCTTCTTCCTTCTGCCTACAAGAGACTTTACACTCCCTCTTCTTTCTTTCCTTCACTCTTTCCTCTTCCTTCTGCCTATGAGTGATGCTACACTTAGTGACAAGCCAATTGGTTTCCTGTTCACCAGGAAACTATTTACTACGCTGGGTGGTAACCATATATCCAGATTATAGTGCCTGGTGGTTTAGTGGGTAATTAAGGCACTCCAGTAGGATTAAGCCTTTGTAGGTTTATATTCAAAGGGAAGTTGGGGTTTATTGCTCACTTAATGCCACTCAACGATGAGTCAGGCTGGTCACTCTCATCTTAAATGTCAAGACCAACTTGCCTAGCCCCGGGCTCCTTTGCTTCTCATGGGGCAACATAGGATTGGATGATGAATCGATGGATGGATAATCATCATCATCATCATCATCATCATTATCACCATAATAATAATAATAATAATAATTTTGACAACAATAATATAACTTACCATTATAATAATAATAATATTTGTGGAAGTTGCTATTAGCAATTTCAAAATGTCACCACATGACAAGGTCATCCAGTTTCTTTCTCAGTTCGACTGCAGAGGCCGATTCCCCAACATCTATCAGTGGACCTGGTGATTTCAATGGGCTTCATATTGTGTTCTATAAAAAAAAAAAAAAGTAAGAAAATCTGAAATCTGAACTTGTCTGTGACCTGGAGTTCTAGGTCAAGTTCATTCATACTTGGTAGCCATGCACTGCACAGCATATCAGATTCTATCAATGTACCTAGTTTGGTGATTGTAGTTCATTTCTTTTTTGTTATTTATTTTCTTTTATTGTGCACTCAATGACCCTACTACTTTCCATTGACCTCTGGGCCATCTCAGAAACCACTGGCCCAAATGGGCCCATAGTCATGTCAGACCTGCTCTCTGACCTTGGTTATGTCCCACAAAAATGTCAAGTCTGTACCTTTGTTGGTTTCTAAGAATCTATGAACAGACTGTTTTTACTGGTTTTTGACTGTAACTGGAAAATAAGTACAGGGAACTGGATGATACTAAGTCATATGAAGCCGCCGGCTGGGGGACTCAAATGGTCAAGTATGATGGCCATAGCTTTGAAACTGAGCAAGAACAAGGAATTTCCCTCTTCATAAAGATAATAATAATAATGATGATGATAACAATCTATCTATCTATATACCTAGGCTGCTTCCCTCAAGAAAAGGGAGGTAGCTGAGACAGGACGACACACTCCCCATTTACTCATCCATTCAAACACATTCATCTGCTTCTTAGCCCCAAAGGGGAGAAGGGACAGATTCACAACGCACCATACCGCACAAGGGTCAACTGCGCAGTGCAATCAGTGACATCCGCAGCAGGGCCCGACAGCAGAGCTGGTTTACCCCTGCCACATCATAATAGACCCATCCCCTTACCCGCACCTGACCTGACTAGCTGATCAGATCAAATGCGGGAGAATATCCCCTCGGGGCTGCATCATCATTTATTCATTCACTATTTCTCTCCATTTATTACTGTCATGCACAGCCACTCTTCATCGTTCAACAGACATCCCTCTCGCATCCAGCGCTCTCTTCACATTGTCCATCCATCCTATTCGTGGTCTCCCTCTCAGCCTTACACCTCTCACATCAGATCTAGTTGTCTTTTTCACCAATCGCTTCTCTCCATATGCCCAAACCATCGCAACACCCTTTGCTTAACTCTACCAGCCATCTTCCGAACAACTCCAGTTCTCCTTTGCACTTCATCATTTCGCGCTCGATCAATACGCGTCACTCCACATATAGTCCTCAGACACCTCATCTCCATTACATTCAAACTTTTCCTCTCTGCTACACCAGTATTCCATGTTTCAGCCCCATATAACGGCATTCGGTACCACAACACCCTCATACAGCCTGCTCTTTACATCCATTCTAAGCGAACGACATCTAAACACTTTTTTCAATCCTCCCAGCACCTTACCTACATCATTCATCCTAAACTTCACTTCTGCATCTATAGTTCCATCCACAGCAACATGTGACCCTAAATATTTAAAACACTCTACCTCCTCAAGCAACTCACCATTCAAAACTATATTCATCCCCCTACCATCTACCAACCTCGTACACTTCATCACTTAACTCTTATTCTCATTTACTTTCAATTTCCTCCTTTCACACACCCTTCCAAACTCCTCTGCCAACTGTCTCAATCTCTCCTCTGAATCAGCCACCAGTGCAGTATCATCTGCAAACAGCAGCTGCTTCAGATTCCACTCTCCACCATCAACATTCACCAGACTCAGGCCTCCACCTAAAACTCTTGCATTCACCTCCCTTACAACACCATCCATATGAATATTAAACAGCCAAGGCGACATCACACATTCCTGTTGCAGCCCACTCTCACGGAAAACCAATCACTCACAGCATTTCCCACTCTTACACACGCTCTACTATTTACATAAAACTTTTCACCCCTTTTAGTAACCTACCATCAAGTCCATACAATCTTAGAACAGTCCACAAAGCCTCCCTATCAGTTCTATCATACGCTTTCTCTAAATCCATGAATGCCCAAAACACATCCTTGCCTTTCGCTAAATACTTTTCACACACTTGTCTCACAGTGAACACCTGATCCATGCATCCCCTCCCTCTCCTAAAGCCACACTGATCATCACCAATCACGCCCTCTGTACCCTCTCTCTCATAATTAACACTCTACAATACATCTTATCTACCACACTCAACAGACTTATACCCCTAAAGCTAGTACATTCATACTTATCACCCTTGCCTTTATACAACGGGACCACACAAGCACTTGCCCAGTCAGGTGGGACCATACCTTTCACAAAGCACACATTCAACAATCTTACTAACCAGTCAACAATAGTCACTCCACCACCCTTCAGGCATTTCACAGCACACCCATCCATACCTGCATCTTTCCCTGTTTTCATCTCCTTTACTGCCTTCTCCACTTCCTCCTTCGTGATCAAAGAATCATTCAACTCTCCCAACACATTTATTCATTGCGCCCTTCCATCCGCCACAATCTCAGCCACACTTTCCTCCTCTACATTTGACAATCTTTCAGAATACTCTGGCCACCTCTTCCTTACTGCATCCATATTAACATCCTTCCATCCTCTGCTTTTACTCACTCTTCCCTCCCAGACTCTCCCTTTCGCACCCTTTTAACCTCCTTCCAGAAAATTTTCTTATTCTGTTGAAAATTCTCAGTCGGCCGCCTACCCCACCTCTCATCTGCTGCCACTTTAGCATCACGGACAGCCCTTCTCGCCCGATTCCTCTTTTCCTTATACCTCTCATATGACACCTCATCCTTCCTCTACAGCCACACTTCATGCGCACGTCTCTTCTCAGCCACAGCCATACTTCCTCGCAACACCATTCACTTCCCTTTCATACGCCACCAACCACTTGTCTTACAAAACACACCTCTTCTGCATGCCCCACCACAACACTCTTAAACAACTGCCATTCCTCCTCCACACTGCCATTTTCCTGATCTTTCACTGCATTCCACTCATCTTTCAATTTCTCCTGATACTCTATCATTTTCTCTCTTTTATCCAACTCACTTACTTTCAAAACCTCCCTGCCACACCTAACCCTTCTAGCTCTCACCCATCTCTTACCTACTCTTAATTTTCCCTCCACCAGGTAGTGGTCAGACATACCTCCACCCTCCCCTCTCAGAACTCTCACATCCAACAATCTTCCTATTACATTCCTGGACACAACCACATAGTCCATCAATGCTTTATCCACAACCATTCCACCCTTCTGACTCACCCATGTATAATTATAAATATCTTTCTTCTCGAACAGCGTATTTCCAATCTTCATCTCTCGCTCAACACACATCCCTATCATTCGTTCCCCATTTTTATTTCTTCCAGGCACACCATGCATACCAACTACAGCTTCAACTGCTATATTTCCCACTCTAGCATTCAGATCTCCCATCATTACCACATTCACATTTGCTCCAAAACTCTGCAGACACTCATCATCATTCCAGATTGACTCTCTCTTCTTCATCCCTTTCACTACCAGGCCCATATGCACTCACAAACACCCGCAACTCACATTCAAATTTCGCTTTCACCCACATCAGTCTCGATGACACCTCCTTCCATTCAATCACACACTGCTGTACTTCCGGACTCACTAAAAGGCCACACCTTCTCTTGCCCTTCCTCTATCAACACCTGACAATCTTCCATTCACACTTCCAAACATAGACTCACCCTTCCCTTTCATCTTCGTCTCACTCAAAGCTAACACATCCAACTTTCTTCTCACAAACATTCTCCCAGTCTCCTCCCTTTTAGCCTCAATCGTACTACAACCACGCACATTCATAGACCCAATCTTCAGGGTACGGAGATAACTCAATCCCCCATCCCTTTCTCTGGCCTGTCTCTTTTTAGGAACTAAAAACAGAGGAGGGGGTCCCTAGTCCCCTCACCCCGCCCCTTTTAGTCGCCTTTTACAACACGCAGGGAATACGGTGGCATTATTCTTCCTAACATAACCTGGCCGCAGAGTAGTAGTACCACCCATAGTGCGGCCAGATTGTGGCCCCCCGCCACAGGGGTTATAATAATAATAATAATAATAATAATAATAATAATAAATAATAATAATAAATAATAATAATAATAACAATAATAATAATAATAATAATAGAAAACAGGAATTAGCATTAGTAATTTCAACAACTCACCACACAAAACAAGGTCATCTGTCATGTGAATGTGACCTCAGTGCGTTAAAAAAAAGAGCAAAATTTGAACTTTGACCTTTCCTGTGACCTTGAGTTTTGGGTCAAACCCATTCATTTTTGGTAGTTATGCATAGCACATGAAGTTCTATAAATGTACCAAGTATGGTGATCGTAGCTCAATTTTATCTTGCTTTTTTTAAACTGTGCAAATGAACGTTGACCGTCGCTGTGACCTTGAATTTTGGGTAAAGTACATTTCATACTTGGTAGCCAGCAATTCAGCACATGACAAGGTCATATAACTTGTTCCTCAGTTCGACTGCAGGGGTCGATTTATTCCCCAGTACCTATTGGTGGACCTGGTGATTTGAACTGGTTTCACAGAGTGTTCCATAAATAACGAGCAAATTTTGAAATATGACCTTGGCTGTGACCTTAAGTTTTGGGTCAAGGATGATCATACTTGGTAGCCATGCATAGCATTATGAAGTTTTATAAACGTACCAAGTTTGCCAATTGTAGGTCAACACTATCTTGGTTTTATAAACTGTGCAATTGAACTTTGACTATGGCTGTGGCCTTGAGTTTTGGATGAAGGGCAATTATAATTGGTAGCCAGCAACTCAACACCTGACAATGTCATCCAATGTCTTCCTCAGTTCGACTGTAGGGGCCGATTTACTCCCCAATAACTATGGGAGGACCTGGTGATTTCAACAGGCTGCATATAGTGTTCCTTTCGATTTGAATGTAGTAGGGGACTTCGACCTTGGCTGTGACCTTGAGTTTTGGGTCAAGATCATTCATACTTGGTAGCCATGCATACCATAAATGTACGGATTTTGGTGATTGTAGCTTATTTCTATTTTTTTTTTCTTTTTTAATTATTTTGCTCTCAATGACCCCAGACTACTTTCCAGGAACCCCTAGGAGATCTCAGAAACTACTGGCCCAAATGGGCCCATAGTCATTTCAGACCTGCTTTGCGACCTTGGCAAAGTCCTGCAAAAATTTCAAGCTTGTACATCTAGCCACTTCGGAGAATCAACGAATAGCCTATTTTTATAGGTTTTTGGCTGCAACTCGAATACCAGTACTTGGAACTGAATGATAGTGGGTCAAATGGAGCCGCCAGCTGGTGAACACACATGGCTAAGTATGATGAACATAGCTGTAAAATTAGTGAATATGAGCAATTTCCTTCTTCGTAAGAAAGGATGATGATGATGATGATGATGATAATAACAATAATAATAATCATCATCATCATCATCATCATCATCATCATAATAATAATAATAATAATAATAATAATAATAAATAGTGATAATAATAATAATAATAATAATAATAATAATAATAATAATCAGTCAGTCAGTCAGTCATTTCCTGTGGTACCCCACGGGATGCATAGGGCCTCAATGAACTCTCTCCACCAATATTTGTCTCTTGCCATCTCCTTCAGGTCCCACCAACACTCCTCTCCTGCTTCTTTTTTCATTGTCCTCAACCAGGTTTCCCTCGGCCTACCTCTACCTCTTCTTCCTCTAGCAGTCCACTCTGGCACATCCTGTATTAAACTACCTTCTTTTCTGTATATGTGCCCCAGCCACTTCCAGCGAGACACTCACATATTCATTAACTGGTTCCACTCTCGTAATATCCCTTACTCTTGCATATGTAACTCTGTCTTCCACTTTACCCCAAGAATCCTTCTCAGTATTTTATTCACAAATCCTAATACTTTCTGATCTCTTGCAATCTTACTGTACCATGACTCATATCCGTAAATTAAAATTGGTCTAACCATGGACTTGTAAATTTTCACTTTAGTATGTACCGAAAGCATATTATTATTCCAAACAGATTTCAACATTCCAACAGCTCGCCAAGCCTGTCTAATCCTCTCCTCAATTTCCCTGTTTAATGATCCATCAGATGATACAATCGTTCCCAGATATTTAAAGTTTTCTACATTCTTCACCACATTATTCCCAATTACACAATCGATTTGGTTCTCCACGTTCATATTAATAATTTCAGTCTTTCCACAATTTATTACCAATCCCACTTTTTCTCCTTCCTCCACCAGACAATCTAGCACCCTCTGCATCTCGTAAATTCTTCCGCAAATCAGTACAATATCATCAGCATAGTCCAAATCCATCAGCTTCTTATTTTCTTTCCAGTTAATTCCTGCACCTGTTCTCCTTACAACCTTTTTCATAACATAATCCATAACCAAAACAAACAACAATGGCGAAAGAACTCCTCCTTGAATCACGCCTGACCTAACCTGAAATGGATCACTCAAAGAACCACCCACCATTACCTTACAAAAAGTACCTTCATGCACGCTTCTAATAATATTTACAAACTTTTCTGGTATACCATAGAATCTCATAATTTTCAACATAGCTCCACGTGAAACACTATCAAACGCCTTTTCGAAATCCACAAAACACATACTAAGTGGCATTTTCATCTCATTAGCTTGTTGCATTATGTGCCTTACAATAAAAATCTGATCATTACAACCTCGACCCTTTCTAAATCCCGCCTGTTCTTCTCTTAAAATTTTATCAATTCCTGGGTCTATTCTGTTCAACAATATTTTGGAAAAGACTTTTGCAACTACAGGTGTCAAAGTTATCCTCCTCCAATTGCCACAAACACTTAAATCTCCCTTTTTTTGGTATTTTTATAATCACTCCATTTTTCCATTCTTCTGGAATTCCACCATTATCCCAAGCCACATCAAAAAGTTTCAAAAGCGCATTCATCATCTCGTCATTTTCCACCTTAAGCATTTCAGGGAATATTCCATCCTCTCCTGTGGCCTTAAAATTCTTTAACTCTTTTATAGATTTTGCTACCTCTTCCAAAGTTATATCCCCTGTTTCTATCTGCAAATCTCTCTCGGCTGGCAAAATGTCCTCTTCAGCTGGGATTGGTCTATTTAGAACAGATTCAAAGTGCTCTTTCCACCTTCCTTTTATATCCAAATCTTTAGTCATCAAATTACCATTTCTATCTCGTACAGGTATTTCCTTCCTTCTCTTTTCAGTCCCAGTTAACTCCTTTATGGCCTGATACGCTGCTCTTGTGCTCTGACCGTCATTTTTACTTAATTTCTGTCTCTGTCGCCTTTTCATCATATAGTCTCCTCTTATCACGTCTAACGAGTCTTGTTACTTCAGAATGTAAACTCCAGTACTTTGCTCTAAGTACTTCAACTACCTGGCCATCAACATGTTGTTCTTCACTTCTTAACTTAGCCTCTTTCCTTTTCTGAATTGCATTCCATGTTTCATCTGACATCCACTTTTTCCTTCTCGCTTTTCCCTTTTTCTTGATAATAACCTTAGCACTCTCATGCAAAATCTCTTTTACCTCTCTCCACATTTGATTAATATCATTGTCTTCAGATTCCATCAAAGTCTGCAGGACTAGAAACCTGTTTCTACATTCCCACCGAAACTTTTCCCTCGTGCTCTCATCACTTCTCAGCTCATCAAAATCATATTTATTACCTCGTGTACAATTAACATTAACGTTTCTCTTAAGTTTTATTTTAATCTTTGACACAACAAGTTGATGATCACTACCTATATCTGCCCCCCCTCCTTACGCAAACATCTTGCAAATAACTCCTATGCCTTCTGCTAATTGCAATGTGGTCAATCTGGTTACAATATTTATCACATGGTGAAATCCAAATAGTCTTATGTATTTTTCTATGCTCAAAGATAGTTCCACCAATTATAGGGTCATTTGCCAAACAAAAGCTTCCAAGTCGCACCCCTTGTTCGTTTCTTACACCAACACCTTCCTTACCCATACAATCTTCAAAGCCATCCCTACTACTGCCAACAATCGCATTAAAATCACCAATGCAAACTAACACATCATGTCTTGCCACTCTATTCACTACATCCTGCAGCTTCTCATAAAAGTCATCCTTCATTTCATCAGCAGCCTCATTTGTCGGAGCGTACCCTACAACCATACTGATATTACCATGGTCAGATTTTAAACGAGCATAAAGCAAGCGCTCATTAATTGGTTCAAACTCACATACTGCCTTACAAGCATCTCTACTTAGCAGTAAGCCTACTCCTTGGTAATGATTTCCATCACTCCTACCAGAAACCAACATAGTAATACCATCTTCCAAATTCATTTTATCAACTCCAAACAATCTCGTTTCTGTAAGAGCACAAATATCCATCTTGTATTCCTTGAACACTGAAATAAGCTCTTCCATTTTACCAGCCTGATTGAGAGTTCGAACATTCCAGTTTCCTATTCTTAAGGTTCTTTTTGGATGTATAAACTTATTTTTACACCGTGGGATTCTTAGCACCCCCAGCCCACTTGAGGGCTGCACGGGACTGAGGGCCATTGCTTCGTCACCAGAGTTCATCAAGATTTCTTAGGCAGAAAAATATTTTACCCTGGAGCCAACGCCAATGACTCGCAGGAACCAGACAGTGGAGAGAGGAAATTAACTAAATGAAAGTAAAATGCAGAGGGTTTGGACAGACAAAATACAAGGGAAAGAAAGAGAGCAAAAAGAATGTAGATAAAAGTGTCCCTTTTAGTCGCCTCGTACAACAAGCAGGGAATAGTGGGGAAGTATTCTATCCCCCCTTCCCCAGGGGGGAATAATAATAATAATAATTATCTATCTATCTATAGCCCGACTCCCTAATCCCGCAAAGGGTGGCCGCAGACAAAACGCCTCCAAGTCGCTCTGTTACCCACCATTTGACTACCCTCCCCCCAACTCACCCCCCCTCCCTCATATACCTCTCAACTCCATCCCTCCACCTCATCCTCGGTCTACCCCTCCCTCTCCCTCCCTCCACCTCACCTATAGTACATACACCCTCTTAGTCAGTCTTTCATTCTCCATTCTCTCCACATGTCCAATAATAATAATAATAATAATAATAATAATAATAATAAAATAATAATAATAATAATAATAATAATAATAATAATAACTAGAAAACGGTAATTGCCATTAGCAATTTCAATAACACCACCTTCACGATCATCACCACCATCACCACCACCACCACCACCACCATCATCACTACCCCCGTCCCTGGGGAACCGGGGGTCCTCTGGGGGGACCAGAGTCTCGCCCCCGTGGTAACCAAGCGAGATGTTTAAATACCCAAGGGTATAATTATATACTGTACGTACCTTACCTTGAGCGATATGCTTTAAAGTGAGTACAGTATATGTAAATGCTTCAAAGTTAGTACAGTATATGTACAATCAAAGACAAAAGTCATGTCGCGGTTTTGTCCGATGATTAAGTGCAACACTTGAAACATTAAGAAATCTCTACCCCAGTTACATGTTCGTGGTAAGCTAGCCTGACTTCCTCAAGCTTCATATCTGCTACTGATGGGATGACGGTATATATGAACCCATGAAATTCCGAAGCCTTAACATCGACTCGCAGTAATTGCTGAGCCCGAACTTCGTATGAGAGACGAAACGCCAACGGTTAGGCGATGATCACCTGACATTTTATCTTACATCTTACCACAACAAGCCCAGCAGACATAGGAATATGAGAGGTGGCATGATCTTCCTTTATTTATGGGAAGCGAAGCCTGAACAGAAAGCTCAAACATATGGTATAAGCATAGCCATAGAAAGGTGGATTAGGATTTCAGGAGGAAGGTAACGGAGAACCGTCATCATTCAGGTCGCCCTCGTCTTACCACACCACTATAGGACCAGGAAATAATCACAATGATGGAAGCAGCACCCGCAAGCAGTGCTTACGCCTAAAGAAACGAAGTGCACCCAGAAAGAAGCACATATACAGTTGTGCGTAGACTTCGGTCGTCCGGTTTATGTGTTCGAACTCGTCTGTGGGATTCAGTTTGCTAGCCACTCTAAAAGAAAAAAAAAATCATAATAACTCTGTTCTCATGTGTTGAATACTATAGTGAATTTTGTTTTACAACACCAGTAAATAATGTCCCAGGTCATAATCATCAACTTAATTAGCTAATTTACTGTTAATAAAGATGGAGAACTGAATTCCGAACACCTATTTAGCTAATTGAATTATAACGTTGGAATTGTGGTCATAAAAAATAAAAGATGAGAAACGCTTCATAAATACTTTTTAAAAAAGCAGTCAGAAGATTTAATAATTATGTAGAGTAGTTGCACTGATAAAAAAAAAAAGTATATCCTGGCATCCGCAGGCCGGTCACCTGGAGCAAATGGCAGCTCGGGTCAGTGTTACCAACCGATCGTTCGACGCAAAGCATACCGCTCCAAAACTATTGTCTTGCAGCAGATATTTTCACCAAATTTCACGACACGACTTTTGTCTTTGATTGTACAGTATATGTGTACTAATTCTCCTTCGAGAGATTACTTGGGCAGAGCAAATGAAATTTCCAATAAGAAACTTTTAAAGTTTGACCTTGGCTGTGACCTTCAGTTTTCGGCCAAATGCATAGTATAACAATTTCTACAAATGCACCAAGTTTGGTGAATGTAGCTCACTTCTATCTTGTTCTTTTTATATTGTACTCAATGATCCAAAAGTACTTTCCGTGAACCCCTGGGCGATCTCTGATACTTTTGGCCCAAGTGGGCCCACAGTCATTTCAGACCTGCTCCCCGACCTTGGCTATGTCCCACCAAAATTTCGAGTCTGTACCTAAAGTGGTTTCTGAGGATCCGCGAATAGACTATTTTTAGACGTTTTTGGATATAAATGGAAAAACAGTACTGAGAACTGGATGATACTGGGTCATATGAAGCCATCAGATGGGGACTTAGATGGCCAAGTATGATAGCTGTAGCTTTGAAATTGAGCGAATATGAGCGTAAGAAAGAATAATAATAACTAGAAAACAGAAATTGCCATTAGCAATTTCAATAACTCACCACCACCACCACCACCATCATTACCCACCCTGGGGGACCATGGGCTCCTCCCTGGGACCGGGGTTCCCCCCCCCCCCCGTGACCAAGAGGGATTTTTAATTACCCAAAGGTATATATATATATATATATATATATATATATATATATATATATATATATATATATATATATATATATATATATATATATATATATATATATATATGTAGTAAATATTAAGTGATGTGCTCCAAAGTGTGTATATGTATGTACTAATCCACCTACGGAAGATTACTTGACCAGGGTGCATTGAAATATCAGATAAGCAACTTTTGAACTTTGACCTAGGCTGTGACCTTGAGTTTTGGGCCAGGGCCATTCATACTTGCCAGCCACCCATAGCGTATCAGGTTCTACAAATGTACCATGTTTTGTGATTGTGGCTCAAATATATCTTGAATATTTAAAATGTGCAATCAGTGACAACAAATTACTTTCCATTGACCCCTGGGCGATCTCAGAAACCACTGGCCCAAATGGGCCCGTGGTCATTTATGACCTGTTCCCTGACCTTAGCTATGTCCAACAAAAATTTCAAGTCTGTACCTTTCGCGGTTTCTGAGAATCCACGAACAGACTATTTCTTAGGTTATTGATTGTAACCCAAAAACCAGTACTGGGAACTCGATGATACTGGGTCAATGAAAGCTGCCAGCTGAAGGACTCAGATTGCCAAGTATGATGGCAGTAGCTTTGAAACTGAGCACATACAAGCCATTCATTTCTTTGAAAGAAATAATAACAACAACAACAACAATAATCATCATCATCATCATCATCATCATCATCATCATCATCATCATCATTCATCAATTATCATCCAATCCTACTTTGCCCCATGAGGAGCATAGGAGCCCTGGGCTAGGTAAGTTGGTCCTGGCATTTAAGATGAGAGTGACCGGCCTCACTCGTCCCTGAGTGGCAAGTGAGCAATAAACCACAACCATCCCCTGGATATAAACCTTCACCAGCTCAATCCGATTGGAGCACAGTAATTACCCACTAAACCCCCAGGCGCCAAAATGTGGTTATATGGTTACCACCCAGCGTAGTAAATGGTTTCCTGGTGCACAGGAAACCATTTGGCTTGTCACTCAGTGTTGAGTCACTCACAGGCAGAAGGAAGAGGAAAGAATGAAGGAATGAAAGACAGAAGAGGGAATCTATCACCCATAGGCAGAGGGATGAGGAAAGGAAGAAAGAAAGACAGAAGAGGATGGAAGGAAAGAAGGATGGTGGAGAGCAGCACTACCGAGTGAGTGGATGATGAACGCCCCCACCTACCACAAATAATAATAATAATAATAATAATAATAATAATAATAATAATGACAAGAACACTATAACTCACCACTGGTGTGGTTATTATAATAATAATAACTATCAGGGGGGTACCCGGCGTTGCCAGGGCCAAATCAGTGAACAATCTAGTCCTATTTGTTCTAGTTCATTCTTTCTTTATACTCCAGAAAGACCATGTATCTCTTATTCTTTTGAAGAGGGATCATAAGAGGTTCATGAATTTTCTCTTTCAGCTTTCACAGACTAACACGCAGTATTTGTGCACACTTGTTTACACTTACGGGAGACCTCAAATGACCTCTGACTGGTGACCTCAAATGACCTTGGAGGTCATAGTCACATAGCCTATGTCCGAACTTGAGGTCGTGTGAGTCTCCCTGTCCGAAATTGAGCTGCTGGGTTCAGTTGTTCAAGCGTTTATTACCAGCGACCTCAAATGACCTCTGACCAGTGGCCTCGAATGACCTCGGAGGTCAACCTCACATAGCCTATGTCCGAACTGGAGGTCATGTAGGTCTTCATGCCAAAAAATGGGCTGCAGGGTCCAGTCGTTTGAGTGTGTATTACTGGTGACCTCAAATGACCTCGGAGGACAACCTCACGCAGCTTACGTCCAAACTGGAGGTTGTATGAGTCTCCATGTCAAAAATTGGGCCGTAGGGGTACCCGGCATTGCCCGAGCCAAAAAGGCGAACACCTACCGGTGACCTTAAATGACCCAGATCTGGGGGTCTCAGGCCCTTGGTTGGGTGTGATTGAAGGACAAACAAACAATGCTGCTATTTTCAATGTGCAGATAACTAGAAAACGGAAATTGCTATTAGCAATTGTATTATCTCACCACATGACAAGATCATCCAATTTCTTCTTCAGTTCAACTGCAGAAGCAGATTTATTCCCCAGTACAAATCAGTGGACCTGGTGAATTCAATAGGCTTCATATACTATTCCATAAAAAAATGAGAAAATTTTGAACTTTGACCTTACATGTGACCCTGAGTTTTAGGTCAAGGTTATTCACACTTTGCAGCCATGCATAGCATGTCGAGTTCTATCACTATACCAAGTTTGGTGATTGTAGCTCAATCCTATCGTGTTATTTTAAATTGTGCACTCCATGACCCCAAACTACTTTCCATCTTAGAAACCACTGGTGCAAAAGGACCTGTAGTCATTTCACACCTGCCCCCTGACCTTGGCTCACAAAAATCCAAGTCTGTATCTTTAATGGTTTCTAAGAATCCGCGAATAGACTATTTTTGTAGGTTTTTGGCTGTAACTGGAAAACCAATAAGGGGAAGTGGATGATATTGAGTCGCTTGAAGCCTCAACTGGGGACTCAGATGACGAGGAATTTCCTTCTCCATAAGAAATAATAATAATAATAATAATAACATTGTAATAATAATAATAATAATAATAATAATAATAATAATAATAATAATAATACCACCACCACCACCACCACCACCACCACCAACAACAACAACAACAACACAAACTAGAAAATGGATATTGCCATTAGAAACATTAATAACTCACTCCATGACAAGCTCATCCGTTTTGTGCATGTGACCTCAGTCCATAAAAAATAAGCTAATTTTGAACTTTGACCTTTGCTGTGACCTTAAGTTTTGGGTGAAGGTCATTCATACTTGGTAGCCACGCATAGCATTTTAAGTTCTATAAACCTACCAACATTGGTGATTGTAGCTCAATTCTATCTTGCTTTTTTAAATTGTGTAATTGAATGTTGACCGTCGCTGTGACTTTGAGTTTTGGGTTAAGTACATTTCACACTTGGTATCCAGCAATTCAGCACATGACAAGGTCATATAACATCATCCTCAATTCGACTGCAGGGGTCGATTTATTCCCCAGTACCTATTGGTGGACCTGGTGATTTGAATTGGTTTCACAGAGTGTTCCATAAATATATAATAAGCAACTATTGAACTTTGATCTTTGCTGTAACCTTGGGTTTTGGGTCAAGGTCATTCATATTTGGTAGCCATGCATAGCATGTCAAATTCTTTAAATGTAAGGAAGTTTGGTGATTGTAGCTCAGTTTTTATTTATTTATTTATTTATTTTTTACTGTGCACTCAATAACCCAAACCACTTTCCATTGACCCTTGGGTGATCTCAGAAACTACTGGCTGAAATGGGCCTATAGTCAATTTTGACCTGCTCACTGACGTAGGCTATATTCCACAAAAATTTTAAGTCTGTACCTTTAACCGCTTCTGAGAGCAGATAAATAAACTATTTTACAGGTTTTTGGCTGTAACTAGAAAACCAGTATTGGAAACTGGACAATACAGGGTCATATGAAGCCACCAGCTGGGGGACTCATATGGCTAAGTATCGATAGGTATACCTGAGAGGTTAATTTAGATAGAGAAGGTTATCTGGCTGTATCGTAGATGGGAGTGGCACCAACAGGGAGAGTAATGGTGAGGCATTGTAGGAGATGTCAATGTAGACCTTCTATGTTCCGTTATCCTCTTCGTATATTAAGTGGGGTGATGAAATAGGCTGATTGGGGTCGATGAAGTTTATTGTGAGACAATTACCTTAATAAAAGTTAAGAGCCTGGCATGACCAGTGTATGGTTAGTAGCAGTTTGTGCTTGCTAATACATTCCCACGCTCTCTCTAGCTCTGACTCTCCTTGTCCTTCCTTCTTCCCTGGCTGTCTCTGGTTCTCTGACTCTCTCTCCTTCTGTAACACTCCTACATGTGATTTCGGACTTATATCCCCCCTCTGATTTCCGGCTAAGTGTGTGTGTGTGTGTGTGTGTGTGTGTGTGTGTGTGTGTGTGTGTGTGTGTGTGTGTGTGTGTGTGTGTGTGTGTGTGTCTGTGTGTGTGTTCTTACCTATTTGTTCTTACCCAATTGTTCTTACCTTACAAAGGCTTTTCGTCTCATTAACTCTCCTCCTCTTACTGACTCCCTTCAACCTCTGTCTCTTCGCCGCACTGTTGCATCTTTATCTCTTTTCTATCACTACTTTAATGGTCACTGCTCCTCTGAACTGTCTGCTTGCATTCCTCCACCTCTACGACGGGCGCGTAGCACCCGTCTGGCAGCAAACTCTCATCCCTTTTCTGTCCAACTCTCTAATGCAAGAGTTAACCGTTACTCACAGTCTTTCATTCATGCAACAGGTCAGCTCTGGAACTGTCTCCCTCTGTCTGTATTTCCTCCTGCCTATGATCTCCAGTCTTTCAAACGCAGTGTGTCCAGGCATCTCAAAATGATCGGATCTTGAATTTGGCTCTCTATTGTATTTTGTTTTTCTCTTGGAGGGAACTGTTACTGCGGGCTCATGGCCTTTGGTTCCTTCTTCCTCGCATAAAAAAAAAAAAAAAAAAAAAAAACCCTAATTGTATCTTTACAGGAATGAGTCAAGCTCGTACTGTCCCGTGTCTTAAATCATTTTTATCATACATCTCCTTAAATTTATGGATTGTTTTGGCTCACACTGTTTCATTCGGTAGTGCATTTCACTGATCAATTGTCCTATTTGGGAAACTAAATTTCCCTACATCTTTATCGCCTCTCTCTTTATGCAGTTTTTGCAGTGTCCTCTTGCTGATGCTTCCCCACAGGTTATATATTCATTTAAGTCTCTATTTTCTCCTTCCCTGATATGCATTTATATAGCATAATCATGTCACCTCTTTTCCTTCTCTCCTGTGGTGTTGGCAGATTCAGTTTTTCTAGTCTTTCTTCACTGCTTAGATCCCATAAGCTTGGTACCCATCTTGTGCCGGCCCTTTGAACTTTTTCAATCTTATCTATGTGTATTGTGGGAAATATTTCCCCCCAGAGCAGTTGCGCTCTCTAAATTTATCATAGTTATCCCTGGTTAAAGGCAGAGGAAATATAGAGACTGTTGTTAATTGTTCAAGCGGTTTTAATAACCCAGAAATGACGTTCTCTTTAATAATTCTTGTTATTGATAAATTAAATGCTACTGCATTTAACCCCCGTGGACAACCATGCATTGTAAATACATGTAATTATGTGGTATTTTCCACTGACCTAAACTGCGTCTGCGCGATAGGTGACGTGGCAAGCAGGGAAAGATTCCCCTGTTAAGGCAGATGTGGAATTAAGATATTTACATAGTTAAAGGGAATATTTGGTCTAACTTTAGTTTAAGTAAAACTAAGATTAATTTGTTAGATTTGCCCTGTACATATCATGATGTAATTTAACTGTATTTAGTACTGTAATTAAATAAGAGTTGGCAACCCACAATTCGATGAAGTGTTGGGGCTTGCCGCCTTCACTCACTCTGCTCCTAGTTCTTGTGGAGTTAACACACTCTGCTCCTAGCTCTCGTGGAGTTAGCACGGTTGTATATACACACCATAAGGACGCTTGCTTGCCCAAGCAACTATACCGGGCAGCCTCATCATCATCATCAGTTAACGATCACTCCCTCTTCATATAGCTAAGTAACCTTTACGAATTGGCCAATTCAAGGGGGGATTAGCTATAGGATAGAAGATAGTATTGTAGGTGAGTTAAATTTAATTTACGTTTCACCTAACTCTATGAGACTTGTTTGATTTACTTAGACAACTTTAGGGAAGAGTAACGACCTACGAGTTGTGTACCGAGAAAATTCTTGCATAGCGGTGTCCCGGCAGGGATACCGACTTGGATACATTAAACATTTCTCACATTTTGGTGCCCAGAAAGAGGGCCCCAATTTGTTTACCAGAACTATTATACATTTTTCACATTTTTGGTGCCCCGACCGAGTGAGGATAACCGATGTGTGCCGAGGCGCTGAATGTGTTTAAAGTTGCTTTTAATGTGCATAGCTACTACTATGTTCGGTTGCAATGAAGTTGTGGAGAATATTTTAGCAGTGGTAGGAGCCATAGAGGGCTCTTGTAAATCCTCAGTAGCCATAACCCTCCTCGAGCCAAGGAACCTGCCATATGGCTCTCCAGTTTGTTATGGAACATATAAATTAATTAGCAGAGCTGTAAACCGAAAGTTGCAACGGGCCAGGAAGGGAAGGGATTTCATACATTTTAATGCCAAGCCCTTCCAAGCAATGTTGAAAGCTGATGGTATACATTGGAACCATCATGGTAGGGAAGCGGTTCTGCAGAAATTTATAAATTATGTATATGCTGTACAAGCTATCGGTGGGCCTATGGAGTATTGAGGTAATTAATTCTGAGCTCTGGGAATATGGGTGTTTTGGCAATTGAGTGTGGGGATGAAATAAAATCCTAGAGGTTTAATAACCCTGGGGGATAGGTTGAAATTATAGACCTAATCCCTTCACTCCTCAAAATTAAACTAAATAATTAGCTGAGCTGTAATGAATATTACGAAATTGGGAGAGGGGATAATTTGTACAATGAGGACTTAATCCCTACCCTCTTCAAAATTTAAAATAATCAAATCATTACTAAGTTGAGGTAAAATTGTGGTTGGAATTCATAATTAAATTATTAAATTAGAACTCCGTCAACGTGTCTGTTTCTTTATTGCAAAGATCTTCTAGTAGTAAGGCAGGATGGGTAACTAGAGACATAAATGATTGTAACCAGTCGTTGGACCAAATACCTCTGTCCAAGGAGAGAATAAATAGTCTCCTAAATATTCTGAAAGATCGATGGAGTAAGTACGAAGAGAGTTACTTAACTTTAGAAGCGGCTATAGTAAAGGCTGAGAATAAGGAACTCTTAGAGTCAGAAACTACGAAGTTTGAAGACAAATTAGAAGAATACTTAACTGTAGTAAAGACACTAGAGTCAGAATTAGCTGACACTGCCGCGGAAACACAAGTTGTAGCACAGCAGAGTAGAGCTGTGTTACCACAAATAACGCTTCCGGAATTTGATGCAGAGCAGAACTGGAAATCCTTCTGGGACCAGTTCAGATATTTGGTACACGATAGAACAGATCTCCCTAGTCACCAAACTTACCTATTTGTTAGGACAGGTCAAAGGAACACCATACCAACTGACAAAAGAATTACCAGTAGAAGAAAATAACTATGAAGTGGCTTTGACCATCCTTAGACAAAATTACGAAGACAGGGAACAAGTTATAAATCATTTAGTAAAGGCTCTAATAGAATTACCCACGCCTAGGCACGATTTTGATTCCTTGCAAAAATTTAGAATTGCAATAAGTTGTAAATTAAGGGCCTTAGGTACTTACGAAGATATTAAAACATCAGATTGGGTGCTTTCAAGAATTGTGTCCTTAAAGCTACCACCGAAAACCAAGGATGCTTTGTATGATAGGTACCAGAAGGATAATTTCTCCTGTGAAGAGATAGAGGAAGGCTTGATGCAACTCTGTAAACATTTGCAAGGAACATTAAACACTACTGAGGTCAAACAGAAAACTGAAGTAAAGAAAAAACCCACTAACCAACTGATAGGGAAAGTTAAGTCAGAGAAGACTAAGTATGTGCCTAAAGAAGGGATAGGTACTTTCCTTAGCTCCACAAAGGCCGAGGATAAAGTATTAAAGATAAGGAATAGACATGCTGAGGATATTAAGGAAATAAAACCTTCCATGGTAAAAGACAGGAAAGTTTGTGTCTTTTGTGGTGAGCAACATTCCAGTGTATCTTGTCAACCGTACCCTGATTATGCTTCTAGAGTAGGGAAGCTTCAGGAACTGGGGTGTTGTATAATCTGTATGAACTCCGAACATACTGCCGCGGACTGTAAGACTAAATTAAATCTTTGCTTTAAATGCAAAAAAGATCATCATCATAGTGCTTTATGCCCTAGGATGAAAATTGAGGTTCCTAAACCTGCAAGCGTCAATATGACAATTGCAAAAGGGAATGCTCCATTAGTAATGCCAGCTGCAGTACCAATAGCAGATGTGAAAGTTTTGTTTGAGAATAGAAACCAATTGGTATGTACCCTGTTTGATACGGGTGCTCAGAAAACCTTCATTTCTGCAGACATTGTGAAGAAATTAAAGTTACCAGTTATCGGCAAGGTAAATCTAGCCATTACAGGATTCTTAACAACTAGGAAGGCTCAGTCTTTTGATTTAGTTAGACCTGTAATACAATTGGGCAGATATAAATGCCGTATAACAGCAGCTGTGCTTGATAATATGGAGACGAGTATATACATAAAGGGATTGAGGGAAACCTCTGATCATCTACAAAGCTCAGGGATAAAGTTGGCTAAAGGGAATGTGAAATCAGATACTGTGGGTCCCATAAAAATGATAATTGGTTCTGATTATTGTGGAAGATTCCTACATAGGACTTTCAAAAGGAATAAGGTACAGTTGTTCAAGAGTCCAGGAGGTAACCTTATTATGGGTCAGTTGCCTTTTCCAAAACAAGTTAAAGGACTAGTAGACTCAGTCTTTGTTACCCCCCCCACAGTCATTGATGGTAGCTAGAATAGGTGCAGAATTAGAACCTACTCAGATAAATGACTTGTTGGATGAAAATATTGAACCTGTACACAAACTGTGGGACCTAGACAGTGTAGGTATACACTCTGAGGAACCAACCCCTGAAGATAAAATAACCTTGGACTTGTATAATCAGTCTGTGGAATTTAAGGATGGACAGTATTGGGTAGGATTACCATGGAAACTAAACCATTCAGAGTTACCAACAAATTACCAAGCAGCTAAAGCTCAGTTAAATTCTCTTCTAAGAAAGTTGAGAGATAAACCAGAACATCTGATCCTGTATAATAATATTATAAGGGATCAATTGAAGAATAAATTTATAGAAGAGGTAGAATACCCTGTTAACCACAAAGAAGGACACTACTTACCACATCATGATGTAGCAAGGATTCAGTAACTACTCCCATAAGGATAGTATTCAACTGTAGTAGTAAAGCGTCCAAGGGATCGCTAGCTTGAACGATTGCCTATACTCAGGACCTACATTAACAGAGAAGTTAGGGAATGTGTTACTAAGATTTAGAGAGAAACCTTACGCTTACACAGCAGACATTAGTAAGGCTTTTCTCAGAATAGGACTGAGAGATGAGGATAGGAAATTTACAAAATTCCTCTGGCCTCATGATCCTCAAAATTAGGATAGTCCATTGAAAACTTACTGTTTCCGATCGGTGCTCTTTGGCTCTTGTGCTAGTCCTTTCCTACTTTGCAACACTTTAAAGCATCATTATGAAAATGCCAAATGTCCAGAAATAGGGCAGGCTTTTTTTATGGATAATTTGCAAGGTGTTGCTGATACAGAGTCGGAAGCTTTGAAGGCTTATGAAGTAGCCAATTCCGAATGTGGGAAGGCAAATTTGCCATTACAGAGCTGGAATACAAATTCACCGCTTTTGAGGAATAAAATACAAGAGGACTTTCCAGATTCTGACATTCCCAAAATTCAAAATGTGTTAGGTCTTAACTGTGATACAACAACTGATGTAATAAGTCTGAAACCAATTAAGTTCTCTGATGTCATTCTCACCAAGAGGTCCTTGTTAAGTCAGGTTTCCAAGCTATTTGACCCATTAGGATTTGTTAGTCCTGTAGTTATTAGGGGCAAATGTTTAGTACAGGAGGCTTGGCGAGGAAAGTTAGACTGGGACACTGAATTAGGTGAGACATATGTGGAACAATGGGAACAGATTAGAAAGGAGTTTGAAACTACATCAAGCATATGTATTCCCAGGAGGATAAACAGTAATGAGAAGTCGCACTTACACATATTTTGTGATGCATCTCAAAGGGCCTATGGAGCAGTAGCTTATTGCGCAACAGGAGAGGATAGTAAGATTAAAATGTCCAAAGCCAGAGTTGCGCCAATTAAAGAAAGAACCCTTCCTCAAATGGAATTGGCTTCCATAGAAGTAGGAACTAAATTGGCCAGGTATATAACCACAACTCTTGATACTCAGTTTGAGAATATTTACATATGGATTGACAGTGAGATTTGTCTTTACTGGATAGGGAAGGAAGACAGTAAAATTCCTTTCGTCCGTAATAGAGTGAAGACTATTAAAGAGCTGTCTTCCAAATTTAATTTCATGCATGTGTCCTCCAAACAAAATCCACCTGATCTGCTCTCGAGAGGTTCGACCGTAAGGAGATTGATCAAAGATAACTTGTGGTTTAAAGGTCCTAAATGGTTACTCACTAAGGATTGTCCTGAACAGAAACAGTACAGTATTGCTGAGGTTAGTGTAGTCAACTTGGATCCTGTAGTACCTGAGCCAGAAGTAATTGACATCAGCCGATTCTCGTCAATAATACAACTTCTAAATACTACTAAATTGATTGTTGAATTTTTGAATAAGAAGGTGAGGTTTCAGAAATTAGATCCCCTAGAATACTGGCTGAAAGGAGTACAAAGAAATTCTTACGGGGAAATATATAAACTTTTAGGCCAAGACACTGGAAAAAGGAATAAGCTGATGAAGAATTTAGGTTTGTTCTTAGAAGGAAAAGGTCTAATAAGATATCGAGGCCAATTGGTAAAGGCTGACTTGCCCATCCAAACCAAACATCCCATTTTATTACCTAAGAGTGGATGCTTTGTACAACTTATTATAAAGGAAGCCCATGATTCCACTCTCCATGGAGGTGTACCGCAGACCTTAGCCCAAATTCGGGAAAGGTACTGGATTCATAAGGGTAGACAGGTTATTAAAAAATATCTCAAAAACTGCATCATTTGTAGGAGGTATGAGCAGAGACCTTATATCTACCCAGGACCACCAGCCCTACCGAAGGATAGGGTGAACATAAGTCGGCCCTTCCATTTAACAGGAGTGGACTACACAGGGGCTATAACTGTTACGGGTGAGGAAACTCCCCATAAAGTTTACATTTGTTTATTTACTTGTGCCTACACAAAGGCAGTCCATCTAGAATTAGCGGAAGACTTAAGCTCAGAGACATTCCTCAATGTCTTTCGCAGATTTGCCGCTAGAAGGTCTTGTCCTGGCAAGTTAATAAGCGACAACGGAACTAATTTCGTTGGAGCAGTACCCTTACTGTTGAACCTAATGAACGACCCAAAGGTTAAGTCGGCGCTGGGAATCCGAAATTGTATTTGGCAGTTCACAGCTCCAAGAGCTCCATGGCAAAATGGATTTACCGAAAGAATGATTGGTATTGTCAAGAACTGCCTGAGGAAAACATTACATAGAACTAAGATCACGAGAGAAGATTTAAGAACAGTAATAACTGAAATTGAAACCAGGATTAATAATAGACCCTTGACTTATCAAGATGACACTAGCGACTCGCTAGAGGCCTTAACACCGGCTCACATGTTATATGGCAGGAAGCTCCATCCGATGCCTTGTGTGGATATCCAAGAAGAAGTTGATGATCCTAACATAGAAAATAATGATTTAGGACAACATCTTCGGGAGGGATATCAACATCTGAAAAGGGTGCTGGATACTTGGAACAGACATTGGAGCGAAGAGTATCTTTTGAGCCTACGCGAGAGGTTTTATGGAGCTCAAGCTGCCAGCAACAAATCAGTTATTAACGTAGGAGATGTGGTCTTAGTGAAGACTGAACAGCCAAGATCCCAGTGGCCATTAGCTAAAGTGATCTCCACACACCCAGATTCTGAAGGGGTGCTGAGACTCGTAAAAATAAAATGCAGGGGACATACCAGTATAAAAACTATTGATAAACTGGTACCCCTTGAGTTAGCAGCCACTCCGGATCCAGAGAATGGTGAAGATCAAACGGGTCAAGAGGCGCGACCTAGTAGGGCCGCAGCACAGGGTTCTCGAGAACTATGGAGGGAACTCTTGGCTAAGGGTCATATTACATGATACAACGTATCATTTTCGCCGGCCCCAAAACTGTGGGAAATATTTTCCCCCAGAGCAGTTGCGCTCTCTAAATTTATCATAGTTATCCCTGGTTAAAGGCAGAGGAAATATAGAGACTGTTGTTAATTGTTCAAGCGGTTTTAATAACCCAGAAATGACGTTCTCTTTAATAATTCTTGTTATTGATAAATTAAATGCTACTGCATTTAACCCCCGTGGACAACTATGCATTGTAAATACATGTAATTATGTGGTATTTTCCACTGACCTAAACTGCGTCTGCGCGATAGGTGACGTGGCAAGCAGGGAAAGATTCCCCTGTTAAGGCAGATGTGGAATTAAGATATTTACATAGTTAAAGGGAATATTTGGTCTAACTTTAGTTTAAGTAAAACTAAGATTAATTTGTTAGATTTGCCCTGTACATATCATGATGTAATTTAACTGTATTTAGTACTGTAATTAAATAAGAGTTGGCAACCCACAATTCGATGAAGTGTTGGGGCTTGCCGTGTTCACTCACTCTGCTCCTAGTTCTCGTGGAGTTAACAGACTCTGCTCCTAGTTCTCGTGGAGTTAACAGACTCTGCTCCTAGCTCTCGTGGAGTTAGCACGGTTGTATATACACACCATAAGGACGCTTGCTTGCCCAAGCAACTATACCAGGCAGCCTCATCGTCATCGGTTAACGATCACTCCCTCTTCATATAGCTAAGTAACCTTTACGAATTGGCCAATTCAAGGGGGGATTAGCTATAGGATAGAAGATAGTATTGTAGGTGAGTTAAATTTAATTTACGTTTCACCTAACTCTATGAGACTTGTTTGATTTACTTAGACAACTTTAGGGAAGAGTAACGACCTACGAGTTGTGTACCGAGAAAATTCTTGCATAGCGGTGTCCCGGCAGGGATACCGACTTGGATACATTAAACATTTCTCACATTTTGGTGCCCAGAAAGAGGGCCCCGATTTGTTTACCAGAACTATTATACATTTTTCACATGTATCTTGAGATGAGGATTCCAAACTACTGATGCATACTCCAGGGTTGGTCTGATGAAAGATGTTATTATCTTCCTCAGCATGTCCTCATTCATGTATGTGAATGCTATTTTCATATTTGCAAGCAGTGTATACATGTTCCGTACCTTCTCAGTCACGTAGTCAGCCGAGATAGTCTGTTATTGATAATCACACCTAAGTTCTTCTCTCTTTCTGATATGCGTAGGGTTTTACCTCCTAACTTATAATCCCAATCTGGTCTTTTCCTACTTTTACCAAACTTGATTACATGAGCTTGTCCACACTGAATTCCATTTGCCACGTATTATTCCATTCATGAAGTTTATTTACTTCTTCTTGTAGCTCTTTACAAGTGTCTGTTAGTAATTCTCCTTTGTATTTTTGCATCATCAGCAAACATAATTAAATAGCTTTCATTTCCAATGTTACTATGTCATTTGAATACAATAAAAACATAACTGGTCCCAGCACTGAGCCCTGTAGACCTCCGCTAGTCACTTCCCTCCATGACGAGTAATTTCCTCTTAGTGCTGTTCTCATTTCCCTTTTTCTGAGAAAATCTTGCATCCAACGATATAGTTTGCCTCGGATTCCTCCTTGATGGTACAGTTTCCATAAAAGTCTTTGGTGTGATACTCTGTCAAATGCTTTCTTGAAATCTAGATAGATTGTGTGTGTGTGTGTGTGTGTGTGTGTGTGTGTGTGTGTGTGTGCCAGCCATGTTTCCGACACGTGACCCATCATATCATCCTGTGCCTTGGAATACTTGAGTGTCTGGCTATGGGGAACTGTATTAAATCTCTTCCTGGAGAACTCCAGACATGACTACCTGTTTTACATATTGTTACCTATAGCTATATAGTTACCTAGTTACATATTACATAACATATTAATGCCTACATATCGCTCGGTCACGCCAAACTGTTGTACCCACGACGTCTGTCTATATTACAAATTTTACAAAGCATACAGTAACATGGTACACTGATATGAATATACTGAACAAACATACATGGTATTCATCATGATATTGTAGTGACATAACATTGGAGAAACATAACATATAGTGGTGATATGTTGCAGAAGCGTAAGTGTGTATGTATAACAGACATAAACAGTGGCAAGTCTACAGTAGTCCACTGGATCAAGAATCAGCTATACTGTAGTTACATCGTGTTAATGCAACTTTTACGCAAGCGTGGTTGTACCAAAACTGTAGTTACATCGTGTTAATGCAACTTTACACAAGTGTGGTTATAACAAAATTATAGTTACATCATGTTACCGGAACTTTTAAACAAGTGTGGTTATAACAAAACTTTAGTTATAGTGTAGTTACATTGTGCTAATGCAACTATTACATAGTTGTTGTAACATAATAGTGTTACATAATTGTAGCACTTGTAACATAATTCTAGTAATGATAGTGCTTGTAGTTACATAATGGTAACATAATATTAGTTACAAAATTGTAGCAATTGTAATATAACTGCAGTGATGCTAGTGTTTGTAGGTTTATAACGGTAACATTACTGATGTTACGTAAGTGTAGTAAGAGTAAAATAATTGCAGGAATAGTAATTGTAGTTTTTGTAGTTATATTATTACACAGTATGTATGCTGGCCTAGTTATGTTGCACAGTTTATATTTAAATTAAAATGGTATTATATTTAACCCTGTTATTTTATAAATAATATGTAAGTAATATATACAATATGTGTGTTCACTTAGTTTAGTTTGTACCACATATCACTTGATACTATAGTTCTCCAAATGTTGTGAAGTCAACTTGAAATGTTTGCTTATTTTTAAATTCATCTTTAGGTAATGGTTGCAGGCACTCATGTGTGTGGTTGTGTAAAGCATACTGTTGCTAGCTCCATTTGTGTTAGGCATTTTCACTTGATTTTCGTTGTAACTGTATTACGAAGGATATTGTGTACTTATATTTTAATTCTCTGGTTTTACTTGATTTTCATGTATCATATGTTGATGTAAGGATAAATATTGTCTATCACTGTGGTGGCGACCATCATCCACTCACTTGATGTAGTGCTGCCTACTTCTTCCTTAGCCTTTAACTGTGCCTGTCCTCCTCTCTTCCTATATCTCCCATCTTTCCTGTCACTTCTTATTACTTTTCTTTCCTTTACAGGTGGCTTTACATTGACTGACAAGCCAAATGGTTTCTTGTAAGCCAAGAAACCATTTACAACGCTGAGTGGTAACCATATAACCAAACCATACGTACTCCCTACGTATCAACAAGTGGGTTGGTGGAGGGTTAGTGCTCCTCCCCGTAAAACAAATAACTCAAAGTCAAATGGCCACCTCTTATGGGATTATGGCGTCTGGCAATAGATAAATAGATAGACTATGTATATACGTAAAGTTGTTAATAAAGGAAGTAGTACTATGAAAGTAAAAGAGTAAATGTTCAACACACTAATAATAATTGTAGTAGTGAGATGATAGTGATGTAAACTGAAGGGTTTTGGTAGGTTGCGGTTGAGGTAGGTCAGGGTCCTGGTGTATCTGCGTCAGCACTCGGTGTCATCATTGCGAGGTCAACACTTGTTAGTTTCTTGTGGTGGTGATGGTGCTAGTGTTGGAGAAGGCGGAGGGAGGAATGGTGGAGAGAAGGAGACTGGTGGGTGGTGGCGATGAACAGTGATGGAGATGTGCTGTAGTTAAGGGTGTGGGTAAACTGAGTTGCGCCTATCTCAGCCCCGGCACGTCAAAACAATGCTCTCACTGCAGGTCACTTCTTTCCTCCCCAGTCTTTCCTCTTGCTCCTCTTCTTCTTACTTAAATTTTCGTTCGCACTTCTATATCTTCTTTCTTGTTGTTGTTGATAAAGATGTAAATAGGCTTCGTTTTCCGTTGCTGTTTACCGTTGTAGCGGTTCAGCAGAGTCGTCTGCAGCGTATAAACTCGTTAGATGTAGTTCGATCGTAGTTCGTTTTACCGCTGTCATCAATATCGATAGACATAGCCCAGGGCTTTAATTATACTGAGAAAGTTATCTGGTTGTACAGTAGATGGGAGTGGCATCAGCAGAGTAATGGTGAGGCATTGTAGGAGATGTCACTGTAGGCCTTCTCTGTTCCGTAATCCTCTACGTACTGTATTTTAAGTGGGATGATGAAATAGGCAGATTGAGGTCGATGGAGTTTATTGTGAGACAGTTACTTTAACAAGAGTTAAGAGCCTGGCATGACCCGTGTATGGTTAGTAGCAGTTTGTGTTTGCCAGTGACTTTCCACTCTCTTTCTAGCTCTTACTCTCCTTGTCCTTCCTTCTTCCCTGGCTGTCTGGTTCTCTGACACTCTCTCCTTCTCCAATCCTCCTACATGTGATTTCGGACTTACGCGCCCTCTGACTTCCGGCTAAGTGTGTGGGTGTACGTGTTCTTACCTAACTGTATCTTTACACGAATGAGTCAAGCTCGTACTGTCCCGTATATTAAATCATTTTTATCATACATATCCTTAAATTCATTAATTGTTTTGGTACACACTATTTAATTCGGTAGTGCATTCCACTAATCGACAGCTCTATTTGGGAAACTGAATGTCTTTACGTCTTGATCACATCTCTTTTTGCACAGTTTTCTGTAGTGTCTCTCACTGTTACTTCCCCATGGGTTATATACTCATTTACGTCTATTTTCTCATTTCATGTGATGCATTTATATAACATAATCATATCTCCTCTTTTCCTTTTCTCCTGTAATGTTGGTAGGTTTAATTTTTCAAGTCTTTCATCATAGCTTAGGTCCCTTAAACTTGGTGCCCATCTTGTTATGGCCCTTTGTACCTTTTCAGTCTTATCTATGTACTTTTTGAGATGTGGATTCCAGACTACTGATGCATACTCCAGAGTTGGTCTGATGAATGATGCTATCTTTCTCAGCATGTCTTCATTTATCTCTGTGAATGCTACCTTCATATTAGCAAACAGTGTGTACATGTTCCTTACTTTTTCATTTATGTGGTCAGCTGCTGATAGTCTGTTATTGATTTTCACTCCTAAATCCTTTTCCCTTTTTGATGTGTGTAGGGTTGAACTTCCTAACTTATAGTCCCAGTCTGGTCTGTTATCACTTTTACCAACTTTTATTACATGACATTTGTCCACACTGTATTCCATTTGCCATCTATTGTTCTGTTCATGAAGCTTATTTAATTCCTCTTCTAGCTGTGTGCAAGAGTCTGTGTTTGTAATTTCCCTTTGTATTTTTGCATCATCAGCAAATATATTTAGCTAGCTTCCACTTCCAATGTTACTATCTATGTCTATATTTGTTAATATGTGTGGGCATTTATATATACTAAAAACATAATTTGTGCCAGCATCGAGCCCTGTGGAACTTCACTTGTCACTTTTCTCCACGATGAGTAATTTCCCCGTAGCACTGTTCTCATTTCCCTCTTACTGAGGAAATCTTGCATCCAATCGTGTAGATTACCTTGTATTACTCCGTGATGGTACCGTTTCCTTAAGTCTTTTGTGTGATACTCTGTCAAATGCCTTCTTGAAATCCAAATGTATGCTGTCTACGTAGTCATCTCTTCTCTGTATTTTTTCTGCAACTCTTTTATAGTAACTCAATAGGTTAGTAACAATGACTTTCCCTTTCTAAAACCAAATTGTCATTCTGTTATTGTGTTTTTCCAGGTGATTTACCCAAATTCTTCGGATAAATTTTTCTAACATCTTGTTTACGACGCTGGCCAGTGATGCTGGTCAGTAGTTAAGTGGATTTTGTCTATTTCCTTTCTCGAAAAGGGTCACAATGTTTGCTTTCTTCTAAATCTCAGGTATTTTCCTTGTCTCTGAATATTAAGTGTAATGGACTGCTTAGCTCTTTTGCACATTCCTGTAGTACGCAACACGAAATCTCGTTAGAGCCACTGGCTTTTCCCGTGTCAAATTTCCTCATCTCTTCCTGGACCTCTTGTTTCGTTATACGTATATTTGTTCATGTGTGTGCATGCTTGTTCGTTTTCATCTCTCGCAAATCTACTTTCTTTAGTAAAAACTGATCGGAAATTTTCGTTTAGTACTTCGTAAATATCTTCTTCAGTGAAACAGATTTTCCCTTATCCATGATAGATTGTATTTTTATCTTTAACTTTTGCTTTGCGTCGTATGTAGCTGTAAAACAACTTCGGCTGATCAGTACTGTTATTTATAATGTCTCCCTCAAACTGCCTTTGAGCTTCTCTCCTTATCCTTGTATAATCATTTCTTGCCTGCTTTTAGTTGTTGTATGCTATCTCACATTTATGTCGTCTGTATCTGATCCACAGCAAATCCTTTCTCTTTTGCATTTTCACAATCAGTATTAAACCAGTTCTTTATCCTTATTTCCGTTTCTTTGTGCAATGGGACATAATCATGGACTCCTGCTTCGTATAATTCACATAATTCTTTATATATAACAATTATATCTTGTCCTCTTAGCTCCTTTTCCCAATCTATATCCTTAAATTACTTCTTTAGGTAATGATAGTTGCCCTTTTTGTAGTTTAGCCTCTTTTTGTAATTTCCATTACCTCTAACTATATCATATGTCATCCTGAAATTGTAATCTGATACTGCAAGGTCGCTTTTACCGAATGGGGTGTGATAGATTATATTGTTAATTTTATACTCTTGCCTAGTAAATATGAGATCTAATAATGAGGGATCTTCTGGTCGTCTTTTACTGGTGTTCTCCTTTACATGTTGTCTTAGAAGAAATTCCTGTATAAGATCCAAGAGCTTTTGATCCCAACAACTTTCATGATTTTTTACATTTAGAGTAATTCAGTTTATAGTTGTGTTAAAATCTCCCGTTCGTATCATTCTCTCAGATTTTTCTTCCATTCTTAACTTAAACTCTGTATTGTCTTCTGCCAGGTCTTCATATTCACCTCCATTTCATGTGTTTGTCTTGGATGGCATGTATGAATTTGCCACAATTATTATCCCTTCCGATATACTAATCTCTAATGCAATTAATTCTACTTGTAACGATATGTCTACTTCTATCCCTTTTACTTGGAATCTTTTCTCTGGTAGTATCGTAACTCCTCTTTTTTTTTCTCTTTTTTTTTTTTTAATTTCTGTCTCTTTGTCAAATATTGTACTCATCCAAATTAAAAAGTTGCTTGATGTCCTTGGGGTTAATTTTGTTTTTGTTAGACAAATAACATGAGGCTCATTTTCTGTGATATAGTCTTTTCTCTCTAATAATTTAGATACCATAACATCTACATATGAGTACTTTCTGACTATCTATCTATTGCCAGACGCCTTAATCCCGTACGGGGTGGCCACAAACAAATCACCTCCACGTCGCCCTGTCCCCCGCCATTTCACTGCCCTGCTCCCAACTCACAACCCCCTCTCTCATATACCTCTCCACTCCACCCTTCCATCTCGTCCTCGGCCTCCCCTTCCCTCTCCCCCCCTCCACCTCACTCACATACATTCTCCTCGTAAGTCTCTTACCCTCCATCCTCTCCACATGGCCAAACCACCTCAGTGTGTTCCTCCTAACGCTTCCTGTCACATCCACATCCACACCACAACGCTCCTTTGTATCCCGATTTGTCAGCCTGTCTCTCCATGTGACTCCACAGGCTCCTCTTAAGTAACTCATTTCCACTGCTCTCACTCTTGACTTGTGTCCTTCCAACAACGTCCAAGCTTCACTTCCATACGTTAGAGTTGGTATCACAATACTGTCATGTAGTAACTTTTTCACTTCCATGCTCACTTCCCTGTTTCTTATCGCTGCTTTCAAGGAACCAGCAACCTTTCTTTTTTGTTGTACCCTTTCAAGCACTTCACCCTCCAAACTTCCATCCTTACTCATCACACTTCCCAAGTACTTAAACGTATATGAGTACTTTAACTTAGCCATATTGTTCACATATTTGACATTGGTTGAGTCAACTATCTTGCTTTTTTTTAGTCCCTGCTGTTCATGTGCCATTTTTTTACTTGCATTCCTATTGCTTTGTAAAAAAAATTTACTTTTCTCATCTGATCTTGCATCATTCTTTCTCTTTGTTTCTTCCCCCTTTTCCTTTGATAATTCCCATTCCTCTTCAGTTAGGCACATTTTTATCCACACTTCTTTGTACACTTCTGATTCCTTAAGTTTGTTTAATACCTCTTCTACAGTGTTCACACTTTGGAAGGTTACTTTCAGGGGCCTTGACTTGTTTCTCTTATATTTCTCTAATCTCATAAATTCCTCTACATCTTTCTCACAGATCTCCTCTGATACTGCTTTCAATATGTTCATTATATTTTCCTTGTTATCTCTGGTTATTCTATTCCTTATTTCTTCTTCATCTTTACCGGTGACGACTGTAGATTTGTTAATCCCAACTGTTTCCTTTATCAGCCTTGGGCTCTTCCTTATGATGTCTTTCACTTCTCTTGTAATGTCTTTTCCTTCAGCCTTGTTTTTCCAGATCTTGACATGTTTTGGCTATTTCTGCCAATGTATTTTGTACTTCCTATGTGTAATTTCTCATCATTTCAATTTCCTGAGTTATCTTCTCATCAATGTCTCTGCTTTTTTCTATCAGATTACCTGCTTGTCTAATTATGTCTTAATCATTATTGTACTCCTTCAAAACTCTTTCATGGGTGACTACTGTATTTCCCATTTCGTCCATTTTCTTCCTCAGAATGTCTGCCTCAGCCAGTAGGTCACCTGTTGTTGCAACTTTTCTGTTTAATTCCTTTACCTTTTCCTCTTTTTTATCCTTCTGTTGGTACAGTTCCTTCGTTATTTCTTCCAGCTCCAGTTCGAAAGTTTCCTCCAGTTTATTCACATTCTCTTCTAATTTATTAAATGTAACCAGTTCCACGAGGTCTGAGTAGTCATCATTTTTTTTTTTACTGTTTGCCTTCCTCTTACCTAGATGCACTTCTTGAAAGTAAGCCATCTTAAAGAAATACACTTTCTACTTACAGTTTATCATCTCCGTTATGTCACACTGGGAATTTACCCAGCTGTTTACCCGACGAGGCTCCTGTCTGCCTGCTTGCTAACACCGCAAATTCCTTTGGGCTCTGATTACTAGATATACTTTCTCTGGACTGCATTTTTTCGCTTTTACTTGATCTACAAACGTCTATAATTTAGCTTAGTACCAAGCTTGACTCATCTGTAGAGAAACTTAGATATTTGATGCAGCTGAGCAGAGTGCAGTGACGCACGTCTGATGTGACCCCTGTTCCACTCGTAAGTGTGTGTGTGTGTGTGTGTGTGTGTGTGTGTGTGTGTGTGTGTGTGTGTGTGTGTTGTGTGTGTGTGTCAGCCATGTTTCCGACACATGATCCATCAGGTCATCCTGTGTTTTGGAATACTTGAGTGTCTGGCTATGGGGAACTGTATTTAATCTCTTCCTGGAGAACACCAGACATATCTATCTTTTTTACATATTGTCAACTACAGCTATATAGTTACCTAGTTACATATTACATAACATATTAATGCCTATACAAGTATGATGACCATAGCTTTGAAACTGAGCCAAAACGAACAAGTTACTTCTTTGTAAGAGAGAATATAATAATAATAATAATAATAATAATAATAAAATGAAAAGACCAATATAACTCGCCACTGGTGTGGTGAGATATAATAATAAAAATAACATTGACAAGAACAATATAACTAATAATAATAATAATAATAATAATAATAATAATAATAGTTATTATTATTATTATTATTATTAGTAGTAGTAGTATATAAATTGACGTTTTGCCTCATGGCTTCCTCAGAGTACAATTGCCATGAGGCGAAACGTCAATACACGCTAAGTCCCACATTGGTGTTTCTTTCTCCAATTTGTCAACGAACAGTGAATTAGTGTCATAAATAGACTTTGTGTCATAAAATACTTTGTGGTTCCTTTTTGGTTGAGTTATATATATATATTTTAGACTTGTGGACGAGCGGTTTTTATATCTTAGAGTAGCTTCCCATTTGTCATGTAGTGACAGGAGAGGTAAAGAATAGTATGGGACTATTTTTATTTGTCTTGGAAATATTAACAAGTCTCTCACACAGAGCGGAATATAGAGTCCAGTCCCGCTAGCTATATCTCTGTCTCTCTCTCTCTGTCTCTCTCTCTCAAATTGCCAAGCCCTTCTCACTGTGACCTGTCTCTTCTGAGGCCTGTCTCCTTCTGAGGCCTCTTTCCTAAATTCTGGTGAAACAGGAGACGTATCACGTGTGTTTCTCGTGGATGGAAAGTTTAAGAAGCCTGTGTGTGAGTATGTGTGTGTATGGTTACTAGGTCTTTGTTCACGAGAGGACTGCTGACAGCTAACTGCATCATCTCCTTACTGGCCGCGTCGTCAGCTTTCCTCAGTGTAACTTGCAAACTCATTTCCTTTTCCCAGGCTCGCAGAGGGCTGTCTATCTATCTATTGATCTATCTATCTATTATGATTTGTAATTATAATACATTGCTCGGCCGCGCGAAAATGGCGTACCATCGACAGTGAATAGTCCTAATACACATTATAATGAACTTATAAGCTAATTAAGTGAAATACATAATATTGTAAAAGTAACATAATTGTATGAATATTGTATACATATATTATTCATAGTAAATAGTGATTATTCAGTAATATTACATTTTAAACAAGTTGTATACATAGTTGAATAAATGCATTAAAGTAAATTATTTAACTGTAATACAGTATGTACTTGGGTTATTATAGTGAAATGCATACATGCAAGAATAAAAAATAGTTTAAAATTAAGATTATGGTAAGAGTTATTAATATTTCATTTAAAGATAATGGTACTGGTCTGCCATATATGGGTCATTTTTCTTTGTATATATATATATATATATATATATATATATATATATATATAGATATATATATATATATAAAGAATTAATACTATATACAAAATATATACACTTCATTCAGGGTGGTTAACTGTGATGTTAACTCTCCCCCCACTAAATAATGACTCCAAATTAGCAATTCTTGCATGCATTCTGTGCATTGCGAACAGCAGTACTGCAACTACAATGCAGACGATTATAAAGACAGTAGGTGCTGGGCTATACACATAATATGGGTTGAACATACTCAAACTCAAATCTTCCCAGGGCTTCATTGTTTCATTGATCAGCTGCATAGTTTCAAACTTAGGTGAAGTCAGCTTAATACTTGTGCTCATGTTTAAGTTCATATCAGGCAGTGGGTGGAAATGTTTGTGTGTATGATTGAGAATGGCGTAGTGATTGATGGTGGATAAAGTAGACATGGCTGGTGTAAATACCGCACAGTAGTCTGGTGCTATGTATAATCCTGATGCTGATGTATGAGATGGTGGTATATCTGGACAGACTATGTAAACTGATGTGTTATGAGGGAAATAAAAAAACTGTGAGTGTCCAATGCGTTGATGGTGTACAAGTTTATCTGGAGCAAAAGTGAAGTTGCAATGATGATGAATATTGTCATTTCTGATGATAGCCATTTCACAAGGGACTGTATCAGTAGGCTGAAACATGAAAATGTACGCAGGACAAAGATGAACAGCATGTAAGGATGTGCGGCACTTTCGTTCAATCGTTGACTCACTTGTGAAAGTGACAGTGTCCCGTCTCTTGGAGACCATGATGAGTTCGGTGTCTGTGTTGATGTTGATGATGACCAAAGTGTTGTTATTTTTATAGGGGAAGGGGTGTATTTGGTATACTGTGAACAGGTCTTCAGTGATGAATGGTACATGAACTACCACTGATGTTGGTGTTAGTGTTGCTTCTAAATACGGGTAATATTGCATAAATTCCCTATTGCGGAACAACGGCTTCAATTTATGTTTATGTATGCCTTGACTAACTATCTGACGTAGCTCATGAACTGGGAGTAAGTCATTTGTGATCTTGCCATCACCAGCATTCGAAATTCCTTGCATAAGTGCCCTGAAACGATCTCTAGTGTTCTCTAATTGTAGTAGAATCGTGTCAATATGTTCTGTGATGATGGAGAAGTGCTGGAAAAGAGTAACGTTTCCCTCTAATTCATTTATTTTATCTACACTCTCGAGAGCTACGTTTTCTGCTTGTTTCAGATTTTTCACAATTGTCTTCATTGCTGAGTTCTGGCTTGTGATGAATTTATCTTGGTATGTTAGTACCTGAGCTATCTTATTAAATTTGTTGTTTATTTCTTTAAGGTCATCCGCTGTAGCCAATCCAAAGATGTTCCCAAGAACTGCGCCGCCCAGGTCGAACAAACCGCGCTTTTGGCGAGTACGTGTGATGTTGTTCCTGTCGCTCAGTACCTCCGTTCCATAAGATGGGAGATCTTGGATCATGACGAGCATAGTTGACTTCGCCTGTTCTAGTTTCCATTTCGCTAACTTCACCATTTCATTCACTTCCTTGGTGTTATGTGCTTGTGAAACATAATTTCCTATCTTGGAAGTCCAGAGTTCGCATTGGCGTCGCAAGTCCTTCTAGATAAGTAGGTAAGTCATACAAGTAATCTAGACTTATTTCAGTACTCATGACGTCCTTAACGATTGTAGTCGTGGCCGTTGGAGCTATGAGGCATCCTTGTCGTACTATATGTTTGGGGTCTAAGTGCGCATATCCTCTTGCTATGTAGAGGAGAATCCATAGCATAAGTCCCTTCATCGTAACCTACCGAAAAAAAAAAAAATCTATTAATTTCCTATAATGCTGTGGTCGATGATAGTGATGATGTGCGTTACGGTTGATTGGTATTTCATTTATAGAAGGAGTTTAAATCGATATTTAATTCTCGTAAATGATGTACTGTTGATTTTATTGGAATAGTTGCATCTATGTTCGATTGTTTGGTATATGACCTTAATTTCTTTTTGTAATCATTGTTGTGTTCTTGCTTGGTTTCTTGAGGTACGTTCACCTGTTCGGTTGTATCCGAGGCTGAATAATTATGTGATAATTCCCTTGAAACTCGTTTTAAATGGTCAATATGAACTTGTTTCTCCTCGCCACTTGAAAGTGACTTAAAACTTTGTTTGCTTTTATGTTAATTACTCTGTATGGGCCCTCAAATTTTGGGGATAATTTATTGTCTCTCGTATGAATGACTCCGTAAACAATGTCTCCTAAGCTGATAGGTGAATCTTTTGCCTTCTTGTTAAATGCCTCCGTCATTTCTTCCTTGGACATCGTTAATTGTTTTTTGACTTTTGTGAATGTCCTGGAATTCACGTAAACGGAGTTTAGAGTAATCATCGTAATTGTATATAGGCATGCTGTCACCTTCTAGGAGCTCATATGGTAATTTTTTATCTGTGCCATATATAATGAAATGTGGTGTGTCACCGATGGATTTATTTATAGACCCATTAATTGAGGCCTCTACTCTGGGAATCCAATCATCCCAGCTTGCATAATTTTCGCTGAGAATGTGTCGTTGCACATCTAATACCTTTTTATTTTGTCTCTCTACCAACCCATTCGATGCTGGGTGATAGGCCAAAACGTTAACCTTTTTGATGTTGTATTGTTTACATATTTCTTGTAAGATCTCAGAATTAAATTCTCCTCCATTATCACTTATTAATACATTTGGGGTAGTAAAGCGACATATTACATTATCTGTTATTGCCTTTGCTACTGTCTCTGCTGTCTTATCTTTAATTGGAGCTAAAATGACATAACGGGAAAAATGATCCGTTGCTACGAATAAGTATAGGTTATTATTGTATGATAATGGCATCTTGAGTAAATCAACAGCGACAACGTCCCATGGTTGATGTGGTACAGGGTAATTACCCATCGGTGCAGATGTGATTGGGTATCCTTTGTGTTTCGCACATGATTCGCATCTGTCTATATGATTGTTTATGTCTTTTCGTAATGAAGGCCAGTAATATAATAGCTGGGCTTGGTTGAATGTCTTATCCTTTCCAGGATGTCCTGCATGTGGGCTGTCGTGTATCAATCGTAATACTTGGGGTATCATGTCATTAGGTACAACCAACTGGTTAGTATTTCTTTGTCGTTTTGGTTGTTTAGAGTTAATTTTGTATAATGCATTATTGACCATTGTGAATTGTTCAAGTGGGACATGCAGTTTGGGTAATTGTATGTCATCTCCACTTTCTAACTTGTATATTACTTTAGACCATATTGGGTCAAGTCTTTGTGCCTTTGCGATATCCTCGTGGTTTGGGATATTTCCTTTGAGATCTAACGCCGCGACCTGAATTGTGTTCGGGTTCCTAGATAATGCGTCAGCTACTATGTTCATTTTACCTTGTATATAATGAATTTGTACATTGTAGTTTTCAACTGTACATTTCCATCTTGTTCTCCTCCCAGAAAGGAGTTTTTCTTTAAACATACCCACCAGTGGTTTATGGTCGGTGAATAAGTGGATTTCGTAACCATATACCAAATCTCGAAACTTTTGTAATGCAAAAACAACTGCAAGTGCCTCTAAGTCTGTAGTGCAATAATTTTTCTCCGCACCTCTTGTTTGTCTGCTGGCAAATGCAATCGGTTGATTCTTTCCTCTTTTATCTTCCTGCATCAGTACAGCCCCTAATCCTTTAACTGATGCGTCTGTACAAATAAGAAATGATTTTGTGTAATCCGGATATGCTAAACAAGGTGCATTTGTTAGTTTAATTTTTAGTTTGTTAAATGCCCTTTTTTTTTCTTCTTCCCATTGGAATACAGCATCTTTTTTGAGTAGTTGGAATAGAGGGAAGGCTATATGAGAGAACTGTGGTACGAATGACCTATAGTACCTAGCCAGACCTAAAAATTGTCTAACTTCGTCAGTCGTAGTGGGTTCAGGAAAATCTCTCACTGCCTGTATTTTGTCGTCAGTGGTGTGAATACCATCAGAACTTAATTTGTGGCCTAAGAAATTTATTTCCTTAAAGCAAAATTTGCATTTAGAAAGTTTGATTTTTAATCCAGCATCACTAAGCTTTTGTAAGAGTAAGTCTAATTTCCTGAGATGATCCTTAATATTCTTCGTTGCGATAATAATATCGTCAAGATAAACAAATATTCCTTGTCCTAAAATTCCGGACAATACGTAATTCATAAGAGGCTGGAATGTGCCTGGGGCTGTCCTCAGTCCCATTGGCATTCTTGTATATTGATAATGGCCTCTGTTTGTTGAAAAGGCAGTGTATTTACGTGACTCCTGAGATACCGGAATCTGATAGTAGCCGTTTAGGAGATCGATGGTCGAGAATTTATTATTCTCAGAACCAATATTCTGTAGAACATCGCTTAGCAATGGCATGGGAAATCTGTCTGGGATTGTGTGATTATTTAGTTTACGGTAATCTACTACCGCACGCATTTCTCCATTTCGTTTGGGCACGAAGAATAGGGGGTCGTTCCACGGGGAAACTGAAGGCTCAATAATTCCAAGCTTTAACATTTCATCGACATACTGATTTGCAAGTGTACGTTGGGAGTGTGGTATGCGATAAGCTGGTACGAAAATTGGTGGTGTTTCTGGGTGCACATTAATCATGTGATTAATCAAGTTAGTACACCCTAATTGTTCTCCGGGCAATGCTACCGTGTCCCTGTGTGTTTCCAGCAGGGTTAACAAATCATTTTCTTCGTCAAATTCACCTGAGTGAATTAAATTCTCTTTTATTCTTTCTCTATCCGTAGATTTTATCTCACTTGTTACTCCAGCTATAACTATTTCCTTCACAGGGGCGGGACATTTTTCAATATTAACTATGCAAGTTCCCTTTTTCAACTGAACTTCCCCATTCATGTGATTAATTATGAATATCTGAGTTTGCCCTTCGTCGTTCGTATGACATAATGCGTTTTCTACTGACAATCCCTTTACTTTACATAATTCTTCTAAGACAAGAACAGTACTATTCCGTAATTTGCTCTTTAAGGTACTCTTCATGTATGAATTAGGTGGTATAACTAAATCATTAGTGAGATGGGCTGGAAAAATTGATAAATCAGTACTGTTATCTGGGTCACTAATTCTGGAGGATGGGGTTGGTGGTGCGAGTGGATCCATACACTCATCTGTTTGTGTATGTTTGTTTAAGCCTTTAATATTACCAATTCTTTTTGGCTCTCTTCTACCAATCGGTGAGGGCTCTGAAGTTATTTCCTCTATGAATTCATTATCAAAGTCTATTCCATTCATTTGTGGGAGTATAGTTATGTTCTCAGCTCTCATGGATCTTAAGCCCAGTAACATATGAGCTTTAATTGCTAAGTTTTCAACGATATAGAAAAATGCAGAGAATGGTCTTGTAGTTTCTGTGAAACTGAGATTTAATCTTATCATACCTTTCACTGTAATCTCTTGGCCATCTACTGTGTATAAATCTAAATCAACTTCATCCAGAAAAGTTACTTTCTTTTTATTTTTAAGAATTCTATTTAGTTCTTCATGTGTTATTAGGTTCACTGGAGAGCCTGTATCTAAAAATAAGGAAACGTTTTGATCCTCACATACAGCTGGTATCAAGATACACTCATTTCCCAACATGCCTCCTATGTGAAGTTTAGCCTTGTTCTTCTTTACGTTTGTTCGTTTTTTGTCATGACTTGGTCTTCCCCCGATTTGAACATAGACACAATTTTTTCTACTGTTTTGCAATCACTAGTCCAGTGCCCTTGGTATCTATGATGCCTACAGTAAGGACCAAATCCTTGTGTCTTTTGTTTGTCCTCTTTTGCCTTGATAAAGCATTCATACCTGGTGTGTCCTGGTTTTGCACAATAATGACATAGAATGGACCTATCCCTTGACTGTGACCTACGAGGTGATTTCCCATAAGAAGTGTTGTTTATGGCGCGAGACCTGCTCGGGCTGCGCGAAAACTTATGAAACTGCCTGTAGGAAGGCGTCTGGGAACGATTTCTAGGCGTCTTTGTTTGTTTGGGCTGCCTCATTTCTGGTCGCGATCGATTTTGTTCTCTGTTTGGGGTCGGTGTAGATGTTTTCACAGCTGATACTGTCTCAGGTACCCTGATTCTACCAGAATGTGCATGTGTGTCGACCACACCAGCTTTACTGCACTGCATCTCTACCTTGTTCATTAAGTCTAGCAAGCACATTCCTGGGGTGTACGCGATCGTCTTGGCGATCTTAAGGGTCCTATCAGGTAATTTACACAAGGCAACTACATAACCAATGATGTCCACGACGAGGTCTGGGGACATCTTTCCATCATCTGTTATCCAATTAGAATTCTCCAGAGTAGCTAACAAAGTTCTCTTGATTGTGGAGACATCAGCAGTTATTTCACTGAGCACATGGTTTGTAGTGTGCTCCCTTACAAGATCTACAATTTTATGTAATTCTGGAATTATACCTGACAAGAAGTTCATACCTCCAGAAAACTTCTTCAGATATTTAGTTTTAAATTCATCATATGTCCTAGCACGATGGAGCTTATCTGAGCGCAATAAATTGCTTGCTGGACATCTTTCCTGGCTTATGCAAGATGAAAAAATAGCAATTTTCTCTTGTTCATCTAGTATGTGGCGCTTGATGAACATTTGTTCGCACTGACTGACTAATGAAATGACAATGCGATCTTTGTCTGTGCCAGAGAATTTTGGGGCAGTTTTATCCTCGTGATACACAAACACGTGAGGTGTGGTTGTTAGATCAGTGGTATTCGTTTCTTGATCCATTTTTAATGATTGCCCTGTTAATTCAACTTGTACGTGTTTATCGTTGTGTGAGGGAATGGTGGAATATGTATGACCGGACCGGTGAACCATGTTAAGTATATTGGCATACGTGTGCAAGGCAGCGGCAAAGTCCACACTCTCTATGTCTGAGGGGGTTTCCCACTCATCATCTGAAACTCCCGTATTTGTTTCTTTATCTTTAGTGTGTGGTGAGGTTTGTACAAGGGGTGGGCTGCCTCTTAATTGTGAGTCTGATGTTGTGGCAATTTGTGTGTCATCTGGTATTAACGTGGGTGGTGGCGAAAATATTCCTGTCATTAAGATATGGTGTTATGAAATACGCCTCTTGTTTATTTATGTCCTAGCAAAATAGATGAGTAAATAAGTTGAATATAGCTAATTTTAGCACTGAGAAGAAATGAGCAAGTATAATTTTACCCACTTGATACAGATCGTAGAGGTGTGTCGATACAAAAGTCGATCTTGGAAGAAAAATACAGGTTTGATTGAAGATCTCTTGATAATTCTAGTGGTGTGTTGATGGACGATATTACTCAGGAAATTCCATGGCCTGGTATTTGTGGTGGTTAACGGCTGTCCCAGGCAAACCTCAGCATAGAACGTCGAATTTCCAACTTAACTGTGAAAATAAATGAGTATGAGTAGGAGCTATGTGAATAATGAGTAATGAGTAGAGGGTGAGAAGTGCCTGGTGTCAGTCACACGTTGCTTGGCATGGCAGACTCGCGTTGTGATGTCATCTCAGCACATGGTGACGTCGGCTTCCCACACTGGTAGCTGTGGTGAGTGAATGAGTAGCGATGAGTAACTTGAGTGAAGACGGGTGAGTAAGACGAGTTGTGAATATGGACTTGGTGTTTTGCTGCGTGTCTTGACCTCTGGGTCAGCATAGGCGGGAGGGAGTGGTGGTGGCTTGTGTGCTTGTTGCTTCGGTGTTTCCTCTTCTTTACTTGCTTTGTTTTATATTCTTCTTGTTGCTGCTTGAAGTTACGTGAAGATTATAGAGTTGTTTTGTAGACTTGTAGACTATTTGCATTGTAGGCTGTATTTTGTCGGGATTCACTGTAGAACTGAAGCTAATCTTGTAGAGTCTCGCCTGCTTTTGTAGAAATTTGCTTTTAATTGGGAGACAATGTCCGTAGATTTGCTGGTTCGTCATAGAAGTTGCAAGATCGTATCAATATTTTGTTAAACTACTTGCAAGGCGTCGTGTGATCTATTCACCTCTGCATCAGCATGATGATCGGGGAGACGGAGGGGGCTGGTTGGAGAGAAGTGTCAGGAGCTGGTTGTAAGTTGTTGGTTGTGAGAGGTATTCTTTTTGTTTTCAATCTTGATATTTTGTAGGAATTCAATGTTGATTCGTAGACGAGGTTCGTATACGTTCGCTGCTACCAAATGTCATAAATAGACTTTGTGTCATAAAATACTTTGTGGTTCCTTTTTGGTTGAGTTATATATATATATTTTAGACTTGTGGACGAGCGGTTTTTATATCTTAGAGTAGCTTCCCATTTGTCATGTAGTGACAGGAGAGGTAAAGAATAGTATGGGACTATTTTTATTTGTCTTGGAAATATTAACAAGTCTCTCACACAGAGCGGAATATAGAGTCCAGTCCCGCTAGCTATATCTCTGTCTCTCTCTCTCTGTCTCTCTCTCTCAAATTGCCAAGCCCTTCTCACTGTGACCTGTCTCTTCTGAGGCCTGTCTCCTTCTGAGGCCTCTTTCCTAAATTCTGGTGAAACAGGAGACGTATCACGTGTGTTCCTCGTGGATGGAAAGTTTAAGAAGCCTGTGTGTGAGTATGTTTGTGTATGGTTACTAGGTCTTTGTTCACGAGAGGACTGCTGACAGCTAACTGCATCATCTCCTTACTGGCCGCTGTCGTCAGCTTTCCTCAGTGTAACTTGCAAACTCATTTCCTTTTCCCAGGCTCGCAGAGGGCTGTCTATCTATCTATTTATCTATCTATCTATTATGATTTGTAATTATAATACATTAGTAATAATAATCTATTCATCCATCATCCAATCTTATGTCGCCCCATAGGGAGAGTAGGAACCCGGGGCTAGGCAAGTTGGTCCTGACAATTAAGATGAGAGTGACCAGCCTCACTCATCCCTGAGAGTCATTACGTGAGCAATAAACCCTAACCAACCCTTGGATATAATCCTACACAGGCTCAATCCGACTGGAGCACCTTAATTACCCATTAAACCACCAGGCACCATAATTTGGTTATATGGCTGCTACCCGGCGTGGCTAATGGTTTCCTGGTGTACAGAAAACCGTTTGGCTTGTCACTCAGTGTAGATGCACCCATAGTCAGAAGGAAGAGGAAAGAATGAAGGAAAGAGTGACAGAGGAGTGAGTGTAGACTGTAGCACCAGTCGAGCAGGGCAGTACTCCCGAGGTGGATGGAAAGGTGATGACAGGGAGTGCTGGAGCTCCCGTTTCATCAGCCCTCAGGACTAGTTCCTGACCATCCCCCTTTGCTGAACTTTTTCAGTGTCTCAGTTACACAGAGAGTAGGCCAGCATGCTCTCCAGTACAAATTTCTCTAACTATCTTCACCAAACTACATGCACAGTACACACTACACTTCCTTTTCAAAAATCAATAAAAATGGCGTCTATTAATCAAGCCTCGGAGTCCCCAGGGGGGGGGACCATAAATGCCCCCGCCATCTGCCCCTCTCCCGGTGACGACTCGAGGTGCCTGGAACCACTGTCTGACTCTCTTCTTCTTCATTTCTGCAACATTCGCGGCCTTTCATTTAACTTTCGCCCTGTTGAGCACCACCTCTCCTCCTCTAAACCTCACCTTCTTTTTCTGACGGAGACTCAGCTGTCTGAGGCAACCGACAGCAAACCCTTTTCTGTATCCTCCTACTTTCTCTATACTCATTTCAAAGCCAAAGGTGGCTGTTGTGTATACATACGCAACGACTTATCTTGCTCTCGTGTTCCTGAACTTGATTCTTCTGAATTCTCCACACTCTGGCTTCGGCTTTCCTGTCATTCTCTGACTAAATATATCTGTGCTGTTTACTTATCCCCTAATTCTACTGACTATCAAAAATTCTTTGACTATCTTACTTCTACGATGGAACACATTCTGTCCATTTCTCCTTTCTCTGAAATCTCCATTCTTGGAGATTTCAATGTTCACCACCACCTTTGGCTCTCCTCTCCTTTCACGGATCCACCTGGTGAACAAGCCTACATCTTTTCTATCCTTAATGACCTAGAGCAGCTTGTACAGCACTCTACCCGTATCCCTGACCGCCTTGGAGAGAGCTCCAACATACTTGACCTCTTCCTCACAACTAATCCTTCTGCTTACTCTGTTAATCTTTTCTCTCCGTTGGGCTCCTCCGATCACAACCTTATTACCTTAACCTGTCCTATCACTCCGGTACGGCCTGTGGACCCTCCAGGGAAACGTCGTCTGTGGCACTTTGGAGCCGCGAACTGGGAGGCCCTCAGGCAGTACTTCTTTGATTTTCCCTGGAATGATTATTGCTTCCATGGCCGGGAGCCATCTGAGTGTGCCTTGCGCATTACGGAGGTTATTCTCTCGGGCATGGAAGCATACATTCCTTTCTCATATCCTTTGACTAACGCAAGAAAGCCTTGGTTTAATCACGCTTGTTCTAATGCTGTCCGCAACAAGGAGAGGGCCTACAAAAGGTACCGGAGCCAACCCACACCTGAATCACATCATCTTTACGTTTCTGCCCGGAATCGTGCTAAGTCTGTTCTTCGCTCTGCTAAAAATAATTTCATCCATACTAAATGCTCTCAACTCTCCAACTCGAATTCTTCCCGCTCCTTCTGGCACCTTGCCAAAAATCTTTCTAACAACTTTACCTCATCATCCTTCCCTCCTCTTTTCTACTCTGATGGTTCTGTAGCTATTTCTTCTACTGATAAAGCAGATCTCTTCGCACAGACTTTCTCCTCCAATTCCACCTTAGACGATTCCGGTGCTGTTCCTCCATCACTTCTCCCCTCTGACTTCCTCATGCCTGACATTAAAATTTCTTCAGTTGATGTATTTTCTGCCATCACTGGCCTCAGTACTAACAAGGCATATGGGCCTGATGGGGTCCCTCCTGTTGTTCTCAAGAACTGTGCTTCTGTGCTTACACCCTGCCTAGGCAAACTCTTTCGCCTTTGTCTGTCAACTTGTACCTTTCCTTCTTGCTGGAAGTTTGCTCTCATTCAGCCAGTCCCAAAGAAGGGTGACCACTCCCAACCCTCCAACTATCGTCCAATTGCTTTAACGTCCTGTATTTCAAAAGTTTTCGAGTCAATTATCAATAGAAAAATTTTAAGGCATCTTTCCTATCACAACCTTCTTTCCGATCGTCAGTATGGGTTCCGTCAGGGACGCTCCACTGGCGATCTTCTCACCTACCTTTCAGACTCCTGGTCATCCTCCTTTCGGGACTTTGGCGAAAGCTTTGCCATTGCACTTGACATCTCAAAGGCTTTCGATCGAGTCTGGCATAAATCTTTAATTTCCAAACTGCCCTCCTACGGTTTCTATCCTTCTATCTGTGCCTTCATCGCTAGCTTCCTTTCTGGTCGTTCTATAGCCGCTGTTGTAGACGGCCATCGTTCTTCTCCTAGATCTATTAACAGTGGTGTTCCTCAGGGCTCTGTCCTATCACCAACTCTCTTCCTTTTATTCATCAATGATCTTCTAAGCTGTACATCTAACCCTATCCACTCATACGCTGATGACTCCACCCTTCACCTTTCCATTCGGTTCCCGCAACGCCCATCTCAACAGTTACTTCAAGAAACAAGGGATGAGGCTATGGCACACCTAATGTCTGACTTGGCTCGTATCGCTGACTGGGGTAAAAATAATATGGTTGTCTTTAATGCATCTAAGACTCAGTTCTTACACCTATCAACCCGACAAAATCTTCCACAGGTATACCCATTAATGTTTAATAATATTCAGCTTAATCCTGCATCATCCTTGAACATGCTTGGGGTTTCATTTACTCGGGACTTATCTTGGAAAGATCATATTACATCTCTTGTAAAATCTGCTTCTAAGAGATTGGGTGTGCTAAGCCGACTCCGCTCTTTCTTTACCCCTGCACAATTGTTGACTCTATACAGAGGTTTTATCCGCCCCTGTGTGGAGTACAACTCTCATGTGTGGGGAGGCTCCCCACATACAGCTCTTCTCAATAGGGTGGAGTCAAAGGCTTTTCATCTCATTAACTCTCCTCCTCTTACTGACTCCCTTCAACCTCTGTCTCTTCGCCGCACTGTTGCATCTTTATCTCTTTTCTATCGCTACTTTAATGGTCACTGCTCCTCTGAACTGTCTGCTTGCATTCCTCCACCTCTACGACGGGCGCGTAGCACCCGTCTGGCAGCAAACTCTCATCCCTTTTCTGTCCAACTCTCTAATGCAAGAGTTAACCGTTACTCCCAGTCTTTCATTTATGCAACAGGTCAACTCTGGAACTGTCTCCCTCTGTCTGTATTTCCTGCTGCCTATGATCTCCAGTCTTTCAAACGCAGTGTGTCCAGGCATCTCAAAATGATCGGATCTTGAATTTGGCTCTCTATTGTATTTTGTTTTTCTCTTGGAGGGAACTGTTACTGCGGGCCATGGCCTTTGGTTCCTTCTTCCTCGCATAAAAAAAAAAAACCTACAGGCAGAAGAAAGAAAGAGAGAAAGAAGAGGAAGGACTGAAGAAAGGAAAGGGAAGACACCCAAAGCAGCACTACACCGAGCGAGTGGATAGTGAGTGCCCCCAGTAATAATTATGTGGTAGTGGAAATTGCCATTATCAATTTCAGTAACGCACCACACGACAAGGTCATCCGCCTTGTCCATGTGACCTCAGTACATGATATATAAGCAAATTATGAACTTTGACCTTGCCTGTAACCTTGAGTTCTCGGTCTAGGTCATTCATACTTGGTAACCACGCATAGCATATGAAGTTTTATAAATATACCAAGTTTGGCAATTGTAGCCCAACTCTAGCTTGGTTTTATAAATTGTGCAATTGAACTTTGACTTTGGCTGTGACCATGAGTTTTGGATCAAGGGCAATTATGCTTGGTAGCCAGCAATTCACCACCTGTCGAAGTCATCCAATTTCTTCCTCAGTTCGAATGCAGGGGGTGATTTATTCCCCAATAACTGTAGGTGGATCCAGTGATTTCAACAGGCTTCACATAGTATTCCCTTCAAAATGAAAGTAGTAGGGGACTTCGACCTTTGCTGTGACCTTGAGTTTTGGGTCAAGGTCATCCATACTTGGTAGCCATGCATACCATGTCAAGTTCTATAAATGTACCAAGTTTTGGTGATTGTACCTCAGTTCTATCTTGTTTCTTTTTTCTAACTGTGCACTCAACAACCACAAACTATTTTCCACTGACCTCTGAGTGATCTCAGAAAATACTGGCCGAAGTGGGGCCATAGTCATTTCAGACCGGTTATGTCCCACAAATAATTCAAGTGTGTACCGTTGACTGTCTCTGAGAACAAGTAAATAAACGATTTTTGCAGGTTTTGGGCTGTAACTGGAAAACCATTACTGAAACTGGATTATACAGGGTCGTATGAAGCCACCAGCTGGGGGACTCAGATGGCCAAGTATGATGGCCGTAGCCTTGAAACTGTGCCAGTATGAACAATTCGCTTTTTCGTAAGAAAAAAAAATAATAATGATGATGATCATAATAATAATGATAAGAACAACAACAACAACAACAACAACAATAATAATAATAATAATAATAATAATAATAAACAGCTTTACATTGTTGTGGTGAGTTAAAATAATAATAATATTAACAAAAACAACATAACTCACCGCTGGTGTGGTGAGTTATAATAATAATAATAATAATAATAATAATAATAAAACTAGAAAACGATGGCAATTTCAATAACTCAGCACATAAGGTCATTCGTCTTGTGCATGTGACCTCAGTACATAAAACATAAGCAAATCCTTAACTTTGACCTTTGTTTTAATGAGTTTTGGGTCAAGGCCGTTTATACTTGGTAGCCGTGCATAGCATGTCAAGTTTTATAAACGCACCAGCTTTTGTGACTGTAGTTCAATGAAATTATATATATATATATATATATATATGGCGTTTCATCACCCAGCCTCGGAGTCCCCGGGGGGGGGGACCTCAAATGCCCCCACCTTCCGTCCCTCTCCCGGTGACGGCTCGAGGTGCCTGGAACCACTGTCTGACTCTCTTCTTCTTCATTTCTGCAACATTCGCGGCCTTTCCTCTAACTTTCTCTCTGATGAGCACCACCTCTCCTCCTCTAAACTTCACCTTCTTTTACTAACTGAGACTCAGCTGTCTGAAGTAACTGACAGCAAACCCTTTTCTGTATCCTCCTACTTTCTCTATACTCATTTCAAAGCCAAAAGGCGGCTGTTGTGTATATATACGCAACGACTTATCTTGCTCTCGTGTTCCTGAACTCGATTCTGCTGAATTCTCTACACTCTGGCTTCGGCTTTCCTGTCATTCTCTGACTAAATATATCTGTGCTGTTTACTTATCCCCTAATTCTACTGACTATCAAAAATTCTTTGACTATCTTACTTCTACGATGGAACATTTCTCCTTTCTCTGAAATCTCCATTCAAGGAGATTTCAATGTTCACCACCACCTTTGGCTCTCCTCTCCTTTCACTGATCCACCTGGTGAACAAGCCTACATCTTTTCTATCCTTAATGACCTAGAGCAGCTTGTACAGCACCCTACCCGTATCCCAGACCGCCTTGGAGAGAGTTCCAACATACTTGACCTCTTCCTTACAACTAATCCTTCTGCTTACACTGTTAATCTTTTCTCTCCGTTGGGCTTCTCCGATCACAACCTTATCACCTTTACCTGTCCTATCACTCCGGTACGGCCTGTGGACCCTCCAGGGAAACGTCGTCCACGGTATTTTGGAGCCACGGATTGGGAGGCCCTCAGGCAGTACTTCTTTGATTTTCCCTGGAATGATTATTGCTTCCATGGCCAGGAGCCATCTGAGTGTGTCTTGCGCATTACGGAGGTTATTCTCTCGGGCATGGAAGCATACATTCCTTTCTCATACCCTTTGACTAACGCAAGAAAGCCTTGGTTTAATCACGCTTGTTCTCATGCTGTCCACAACAAGGAGAGGACCTACAAAAGGTACCAGAGCCAACCCACCCCTGAATCACATCATCTTTACGTTTCTGCCCGGAATCGTGCTCTGTTCTTCACTCTGTTAAAAACAATTTCATCGGTACTAAATGCTCTCAACTCTCCAACTCGAATTCTTCCCTCTCCTTCTGGCACCTTGCCAAAAACCTTTCTAACAACTTTACCTCATCATCCTTCCCTCCTCTTTTCTACTCTGATGGTTCTGTAGCTATTTCTTCTACTGATAAGCAGATCTCTTCGCACAGACTTTCTCCTCCAATTCCACCTTAGACGATTCCGGTGCTGTTCCTCCATCACTTCCCCCCTCTGACATCCTCATGGCTGACATTAAAATATCTTCAGTTGATGTATTTTCTGCCATCACTGGCCTCAATACTAACTAGGCAAATGGGCCTGATGAGGTCCCACCTGTTGTTCTCAAGAACCGTGCTTCTGTGCTTACACCCTGCCTAGGCAAACTCTTTCGCCTTTGTCTGTCAACTTGTACTTTTCCTCCTTGCTGGAAGTTTGCTCTCATTCAGCCAGTCCCAAAGAAGGGTGACCACTCTCAACCCTCCAACTATCGTCCAATTGCTTTAACGTCCTGTATTTCAAAAGTTTTCGAGTCAATTATCAATAGAAAAATTTTAAGGCATCTTTCCTATCACAACCTTCTTTCCAATCGTCAGTATGGGTTCCGTCAGGGACGCTCCACTGGCGATCTTCTCACCTACCTTTCAGACTCCTGATGATCCTCCTTTCGGGACTTTGGCGAAAGCTTTGCCATTGCACTTGACATCTCAAAGGCTTTCGATCGAGTCTGGGATAAATCTTTAATTTCCAAACTGCCCTCCTACGGTTTCTATCCTCCTATCTGTGCCTTCATCGCTACCTTCCTTTCTGGTCGTTCTATAGCCGCTGTTGTAGACGGCCATCGTTCTTCTCTTAGATCTATCAACAGTGGTGTTCCTCAGGGCTCTGTCCTATCACCAACTCTCTTCCTTTTATTCATCAATGATCTTCTAAGCTGTACATCTAACCTTATCCACTCATACGCTGATGACTCCACCCTTCACCTTTCCATTCGGTTCCCGCAACGTCCATCTCAACAGTTGCTTTAACAAACAAGGGATGAGGCTATGGCACACCTAATGTCTGACTTGGCTCGTATCTCTGACTGGGGTAAAAATAATATGGTTGTTTTTAATGCATCTAAGACTCAGTTCTTACACCTATCACCCCGACAAAATCTTCCACAGGTATACCCATTAATGTTTAATAATATTCAGCTTAATCCTGCATCATGCTTGAACATGCTTGGGGTTTCATTTACTCGGGACTTATCTTGGAAAGATCATATTACATCTCTTGTAAAATCTGCTTCCAAGAGATTGGGTGTGCTAAGCCTACTCCGCTCTTTCTTTACCCCTGCACAATTGTTGACTCTATACAGGGGTTTATCCACCCCTGTTTGGAGTACAACTCTCATGTGTGGGGAGGCTCCCCACATACAGCCCTTCTCAATAGGGTGGAGTCAAAGGCGTTTCGTCTCATTAACTCTACTCCTCTTACTGACTCCCTTCAACCTCTGTCTCTTCGCCGCACTGTTGCATCTTTATCTCTTTTCTGTCGCTACTTCAATGGTCACTGCTCCTCTGAACTATCTGCTTGCATTCCTCCACCTCTACGACGGGCGCGTAGCACCCGTCTGGCAGCAAACTCTCATCTCTTTTCTGTCCAACTCTCTAATGCAAGAGTTAACCGTTACTCCCAGTCTTTCATTTATGCAACAGGTCAGCTCTGGAACTGTCTCCCTCTGTCTGTATTTCCTGCTGCCTATGATCTCCAGTCTTTCAAACGCAGTGTGTCCAGGCATCTCAAAATAATCGGATCTTGAATTTGGCTCTCTATTGTATTTTGTTTTTCTCTTTGAGGGAACTGTTACTGCGGGCTCATGGCCTTTGGTTCCTTCTTTCTCGCATAAAAAAAAAAAAACCCTTCCCTCCTCTTTTCTACTCTGATGGTTCTGTAGCTATTTCTTCTACTGATAAACCAGATCTCTTAGCACAGACTTTCTCCTCCAATTCCACCTTAGACGATTCTGGTGCTGTTCCTCCATCACTTCCCGCCTCTGACTTCCTCATGGCTGACATTAAAATTTCTTCAGTTGATGTATTTTCTGCCATCACTGGCCTCAATACTAACAAGGTATATGGGCCTGATGGAGTCCCTCCTGTTGTTCTCAAGAACTGTGCTTCTGTGCTTACACCCTGTCTAGGCAAACTCTTTCGCCTTTGTCTGTCAACTTGTACCTTTCCTTCTTGCTGGAAGTTTGCTCTCATTCAGCCAGTCCCAAAGAAGGGTGACCACTCCCAACCCTTCAGCTATCGTCCAATTGCTTTAACATCCTGTATTTCAAAAGTTTTCGAGTCAATTCTCAATAGAAAAATTTTAAGGCATCTTTCCTATCACAACCTTCTTTCTGAACATCAGTACGGGTTCCGTCAGGGACGCTCCACTGTCGATCTTCTCACCTACCTTTCAGACTCCTGGTCATCCTCCTTTTGGGACTTTGGCGAAAGCTTTGCCATTGCACTTGACATCTCAAAGGTTTTCGATCGAGTCTGGCATAAATCTTTAATATCCAAACTGCCCTCCTACGGTTTCTATCCTTCTATCTGTGCCTTCATCGCTAGCTTCCTTTCTGGTCGTTTTATAGCCGCTGTTGTAGACGGCCATCGTTCTCCTAGATCTATCAACAGTGGTGTTCCTCAGGGCTCTGTCCTATCACCAACTCTCTTCCTATTATTCATCATTGACCTTCTAAGCTGTACATCTAACCTTATCCACTCATACGCTGATGACTCCACTCTTCACCTTTCCATTCGGTTCCCGCAACGCCCATCTGAGCAGTTACTTCAACAAACAAGGGATGAGGCTATGGCACACCTAATGTCTGAATTGGCTCGTATCTCTGACTAGGGTATAAATAATCTTGTTGTTATTAATGCATCTAAGACTCAGTTCTTACACCTATCAACCCGTCTAAATATTCCACACGTATGCCCACTAATGTTTAATAATATTCAGCTTAATCCTGCATCATCCATGAACATGTTTGGGGTTTCATTTACTCGGGACTTATCTTGGAAAGATCATATTACATCTCTTGTAAAATCTGCTTCCAAGAGCTTGGGTGTGCTAAGACGACTCCGTTCTTTCTTTACCCCTGCACAGTTGTTGACTCTATACAGGGGTTTTATCCGCCTCTGTGTGGAGTACAACTCTCATGTGTGGGGAGGCTCCCCACATACAGCTCTTCTCAATAGGGTGGAGTCAAAGGTTTTTCGTCTCATTAACTCTCCTCCTCTTACTGACTCCCTTCAACCTCTGTCTCTTCACCGCACTGTTGCATCTTTACCTCTTTTCTATTGCTACTTTAATGGTCACTGCTCCTCTGAACTGTCTGCATGCATTCCTCCACCTCTACGACGGGCGCGTAGCACCCGTCTAGCAGCAAACTCTCATCCCTTTTCTGTCCAACTCTCGAATGCAAAAGTTAACCGTTACTCCCAGTCCTTGATTTATGCAACAGGTCAACTCTGGAACTGTCTCCCTTTGTCTGTATTTCCTGCTGCCTACGATCTTCAGTCTTTCAAACGCAGTGTGTCCAGTCATCTCGAAATGAATGGATCTTGAATTTGGCTCTCTCTTGTATTTTGTTTTTCTCTTGGAGGGAACTTTTATTGCGGGCTCATGGCCTTTGGTTCATTCTTCCTCGCATAAAAATATATATATATATAAATATATATATATATATATATATATATATATATATATATATATATATATATATATATATATATATATATATATATATATATATGTATAGATAGATAGATGGATAGATAGATAGATGGATAGATAGATAAATATATATATATATATAGATATAGATATAGATAGATAGATAGATAGATAGATAGATAGATGGATAGATAGATAGATGGATAGATAGATAAATATATATAAATATATACATATATATATATATATATATATATATATATATATATATATATATATATATATATAAATATATATATATATAAATATATATATATATAAATATATATATAAATATATATATATATAAATATATATATATATATATATATATATATATATATATATATATATATATATATATATATATATATATATATATATATATATATATATATATATATATATATATATATATTGCACTCAGTGATCCCAGACAACTTTTCAGGGCGATCCCTGAAACTACTGACCCAAATGGGCCCATAGTCATTTCAGACCTGCTCCCTGACCCTGACTAGGCTATGTCCATCAAAATTTTCAATTTTGTGCATTTAGCCGCTTCTAAGAATCCGTGAATAGCCTAATTTAATACGTTTTTGGCTGTAACTCGAAAACCTATACTTGGAACTGGATGATACTGGGTCAAATGAAGCCACCAGATGATGAACAAAGATGGCCAAGAATGATGGATGTTGCTTTAAAATTTAGCGAATATGTGCAATTTATTTCTTCTTAAGAAATGATGATAATAGTCCATCCATCCATCATCCAATCCTACATTGCCCCATGAGGAGCGTAGGAGCCCGGGGCTAGGCAGTTGATCCCGACATTTAAGATGAGAGTGACCAGCCTCACTCATCCCTGAGTGGCATTACATGAGCAATCAACCCAACCACCCCTTGGATATAAACCTTCACCGGCTCAATCCGACTGGAGTGCAATAATTACCCACTAAACCACCAGGCGCCAAAATTTGGTTATATGGTTACCACTCAGCGTAGATTGGTTTCCTGGTATACAGGAAACCACTTGGCTTGTCACTCAGTGTAGAGTCACCCACAGGCAGAAGGAAGAGAAAAGAATGAAGGAAAGAAAGACAGAAGAGGGAATGTAAAGTCACTCGTAGGCAGAAGGACGAGGAAAGAAAGAAGGAAAAAACGACAGAAGAGGATGGAAGGAAAGAAGGATGGAGAAGAGGAAAGGGCAGACACCCGACAGCAGCACTACATCGAGTGAGTGGATGGTGAGCGCCCCCACCTACCACAATGATCTATGTATCTATCTATCTACTGCCATAAGCCTTAATCCCGTACGGGGTGGCCACAAATAAATCACCTCCACGTCGCCCTGTCCCTCGCCATTTCACTGCCCTGCTCCCAGCTCACACCTCCCTCCCTCATATACCTCTCCACTCCATCCCTCCATCTCATCCTTGGCCTCCCCCTCCCTCTCTCCCCCTCCACCTCACTCACATACACTCTCCTCGTCAGTCTTTCGCTCTCCATCCTCTCCACATGGCCAAACCGCCTCAATGTGTTTCTCCTAACGCTTTCTATCACATCCACATCCACACCACAACGCTCCTTCACATCCTCATTTGTCAGTCTGTCTCTCCATGTGACCCCACAGACTCCTCTCAAATAACTCATTTCCACTGCTCTCACTCTTGACTTGTGTACCTCCAACAAGGTCCAAGCTTCACTTCCATCCGTTAGAGTTGGTATCACAATACTGCCATGTAGTAACTTTTTCACTTCCATGCTCACTTCCCTGTTTCTTATCACTGCTTTCAAGGAACCAGCAACCTTTCTTCCTTATTGTACCCTTTCAAGCACTTCACCCTCCAAACTTCCATCCTCACTCATCACACTACCCAAGTACTTAAACGTTCTCACATTTTCCATTTCCTCCTCATCCAGCCTTACTGTACATTCACTGACTTCACTTCTCTCGAAGACCATAACTTTACTCTTCCCTACATTCACTTTTAGATTCCGTTTCTTCCACACTCTCCCAAACTCATCCACCAACCCTTGCAGCTCCCCTTCATCTTCACTTAACAACACAGTATCATCTGCAAACAACAGTAGAGGGAGTTTCCAAACACTGTGTTCTCTCATTAGGGCCACTCCAACATCCACTGCCCAACCTTGTATCTCTTTTATAACCCCATCCATATACAGATTCAAGAACCATGGAGACACGACACATCCCTTTTTCAACCCAACCTTCAAACAGAAAAATTCACTCAGTTCACTATCCACACACAATGCAGCCTTGGCCCACTCATATATACCCTTCACTGCATTCAACAACTTCCCATCTACACCATATATTCTTAATACTTTCCACAATCCTTGTCTATCCACCCTGTCATATGCTTTCTCCAAATCCATGAAGGCCGCATACAACTTCTTTCCCTTCTCTAGAAACTTCTCCACTAAAGATCTAAAAATGAATATCTGATCTACACAATCTCTTCCCTTCCTAAAACCTCCCTGTTCATCTGCAACGAAATCCTCTGTTATTTCCCTAACTCTCTCAATAAGTATCCTACCATATACTTTTCCCATTTCACTAAGAAGACAAATGCCCCTATGATTACCGCACACTTCTTTTTTCTCCTTTTCCTTTGTACAGGGGAATAATTATACCTGACTTCCAATCCTCCGGGACTCTACCTTCCTTGCAGGCCAACCTGCACATCTTCCACATCCATTCTACTACTATCTCTCCCCCATGCTTAAGCATTTCACAACACATTCCATCAATTCCTGGGGCTTTCCCCATTTTGACTTTCTTTATTGCTTCTGCAACTTCCATCCTACTGTTTCCTTCCTCTCTTCTACATCTCTTCTTCTCCCGGCCATTCCCCAGCCACTTATACTCTCATTACTTTCATTCTCTATGTTCAACAATTTATTAAAGTGTTCTCTCCATCTGCTCACTTTTTCTCCCTTCTCCACTAGTAATCTACCGTTTTTATCTTTCACTCCCTGACTAACATTACTGCCACCCTGTCTAACTCTCTTTACCTCTTTCCAGAACATTTTCTTACAGTCCTTCCACTTTACACTCAAATTCTTTCCAAATTCCTCATCCACCCTCCTCTTACTTTCTCTCATTAATCTTCTCCCTCTCTCTTCTTTTCTACATATAACTCTCTTCCGTCTCTCAACTTCTACCACACCCCTATTTCTCATCCACTCACTCTATGCTTTCTTCTTTTGTGCCACAGCCTGTCTCATTTCTTCATTCCACCATGCTGTTCCTTGCACCCCCTTTCGTCTTCTCTTCACCTCACACACCACCTCACATGCTGCACAGATTTCTTTTTGTAAATATCCTGCATACACCTACCATGTCCTTCATCTGCTCCAATCCATGTTTACCCAATCACCCCTCCACTTCTATCTTATATTCTGCCTTTTTCTCATCCTCTTGTAACCTTTCCACTCTCCTTGCACCTACTCCTTCCTCCCGACCTTCCCGTCTTCTGTTTCTCCATTTTACTTGGACCTTAATTTTCAGAAAGTCCATTCCCCCAACCTCTATATGCTCTTGCATCCATTGCACACTTTCACATTCTTTCATCCACACACACATAATCAATCAATGCCTTCCTTTCATTCAGTTCACCACCCACCCTTCTCATCATTCGCCATGTATGCCGGTGGATCATTTTGTGCCGGAAGAGGGTATTGGCTATCACCAACCTCCTCCCGGCACAAATGTCCACTACAGCACTGCCATTCTCATCTATCTCAGCAGGCACACCCCACTCACCAAGTACTCCATCCACCTTCACATTCCCTACTTTACCATTCATATCACCAATCAAAAACACTCTGTCATATAATAATAATAATAATAATAATAATAATAATAATAATAAATAGAAAATGGAAATTGCCATTAGCAGTTTCAATAACTCACCACCATCACCATCATCATCACCACCACCACCACCGTCATCAGTACCACTACCATCATCATCATCATCATCACTACCCCCGTCTCTGGGGGACCGGATTCCCCCCTTCAGTGACCAAGCAAGATATTTAAATACCCAAGGGTATATATATGTACTAAACCTTGAGTGATGTGCTTTATAGTGAATTAGTTAAGACTTGTCCATCTGTGTTCAATAGCAAGGACATGGGCAGAATAAAGCCCATCAGGATGGAATGCGAACTGAGTCAGGAGGGGATTAAAGTGAGTATATGAACGCACTAATCCACCTACTTGGGCAGGGTGCATTGAAATATCTGAGAAGCAACTTGGCTGTGACCTTTAGTTTTCTGTCAAGGTCATTCATACTTGGCAGCTACACATAGCATTTCAAATTTTACAAACGAACAAAGTTTGGTGATTGTAGCTGAACTTTATCTTTTTTTTTCTTACTGTGCACTCAATGACCCAAAACTACTTTCCATTACCCCCTGGGCTATCTCAGAAACTGCTGGTCCAAATGGGACCATAGTCATTTCAGATATGCTCTCCGGCCTTGGCCATGTCCCACAAATATGTCAAGTCTGTACCTTTAGCAGTTACTGAGATACCACAAACAGGCTATTTTTATAGGTTTTTAACTGTAACTCGTAAACCAACATTGGGAACTGCACGATACTTGGTCGTATGAAACCACCAGCTGGAGGACTCGAATGGCCAAGAAACTGAGCAATCAGTCAATCAAGAAGGGTAATCCTTCTGCTTACACTGTTAATCTTTTCTCTCCGTTGGGCTCCTCCGATCACAACCTTATCACCTTAACCTGTCCTATCACTCCGGTACGGCCTGTGGACCCTCCAGGGAAACATTGTCTGTGGCATTTTGGAGCCGCGGATTGGGAGGCCCTCAGGCAGTACTTCTTTGATTTTCCCTGGAATGATTATTGCTTCCATGGCCGGGAGCCATCTGAGTATGCCTTGCGCATTACGGAGGTTATTCTCTCGGGCATGGAAGCATACATTCCTTTCTCATACCCTTTGACTAATGCAAGAAAGCCTTGGTTTAATCACGCTTGTTCTAATGCTGTCTGCAACAAGGAGAGGGCCTACAAAACGTACCGAAGCCAACCCACCCCTGAATCACATCATCTTTACATTTCTGCCCAGAATCATGCTAAGTCTGTTCTTCGCTCTGCTAAAAATAATTTCATCGGTACTAAATGCTCTCAACTCTCCAACTCGAATTCTTCCCGCTCCTTCTGGCACCTTGCCAAAAACCTATATAACAACTTTACCTCATCATCCTTCCCTCCTCTTTTCTACTCAGATGGTTCTGTAGCTATTTCTTCTACAGATAAAGCAGATCTCTTCACACAGACTTTCTCCTCCAATTCCACCTTAGATGATTCCGGTGCTGTTCCTCCATCACTTCCCACCTTTGACTTCTTCATGACTGACATTAAAATTTCTTCAGCTGATGTATTTTCTGCCATCACTGGCCTCAATACTAACAAGAAATATGGGCCTGATGGTGTCCCTCCTGTTGTCCTCAAGAACTGTGCTTCTGTGCTTACACCTTGCCCAGGCAAACTCTTTTGCCTTTGTCTGTCAACTTGTACCTTTCCTTCTTGCTGGAAGTTTGCTCTCATTCAGCCAGTCCCAAAGAAGGGTGACCACTCTCAACCCTCCAACTATCGTCCAATTGCTTTAACGTCCTGTATTTCAAAAGTTTTCGAGTCAGTTCTCAATAGAAAAATTTTAATGTATCTTTCCTATCACAACCTTCTTTCTGAACATCAGAACAGGTTCCATCAGGGACGCTCCACTGGCGATCTTCTCATCTACCTTTCAGACTCCTGGTCATCCTCCTTTCGGGACTTTGGCAAAAGCTTTGCCATTGCACTTGACATCTCTAAGGCTTTCGATCGTCTGGCAAAATCTTTAATTTCCAAACTGCCCTCATACGGTTTCTATCCTTCTATCTGTGCCTTCATTGCTAGCTTCCTTTCTTGTCGTTTTATAGCCGCTGTTGTAGACGGCCACAGTTCTTCTCCTAGATCTATCAACAGTGGTGTTCCTCCGGGCTCTGTCCTATCACCAACTCTCTTCCTTTTATTCATCAATGACCTAAGCTGTATATCTAACCCTATCCACTCATACGCTTATGACTCAACCCTTCACCTTTCCATTCGGTTCCCGCAACGCCCATCTCAGCAGTTACTCCAATAAACAAGGGATGAGGCTATGGCACACCTAATGTCCGACTTGGCTCGTATCTCTGACTGGGGTAAAAATTATCTGGTTGTTTTTAATGCATCTAAGACTCAGTTCTTACACCTATCAACCCGTCTAAATATTCCACAGGTATACCCACTAATGTTTAATAATTTTCAGCTTAATCCTGCATCATCCTTGAACATGCTTGGGGTTTCATTTACTCGGGACTTATCTTGGAAAGATCATATTACATCTCTTGTAAAATCTGCTTCCAAGAGATTAGATGTGCTAAGCCGACTTCGTTCTTTCTTTACCCCTGCTCAATTATTGTTGACTCTTTATAGGGGTTTTATCCACCCCTGTGTGGAGTATAACTCTCATGTGTGGGAAGGCTCCCCACATACAGCTCTTCTCAATAGCGTGGAGTCAAAGGCTTTTTGTCTCATTAACTCCTCCTCTTACTGACTCCCTTCAACCTCTGTCTCTTCACAGCACTGTTGCATCTCTATCTCTTTTCTGTCGCTACTTTAATGGTCACTGCTCCTCTGAACTGTCTGCATGCATTCCTCCACCTCTACGACGGGCGCGTAGCAACCGTCTAGCAACAAACTTTCATCCTTTTTCTGTCCAACTCTCTAATGCTAGAGTTAACCGTTACTCCCAGTCCTTCAATTATTCAACAGGTCACCTCTGGAACTGTCTCCCTCTGTCTGTATTTCCTGCTGCCTATGATCTCCAGTCTTTCAAAGGCAGTGTGTTTAGGCATCTCGAAATGGTCGGATCTTGAATTTGGCTCTCTATTGTATTTTGTTTTTCTCTTGGAGGGAACTGTTATTGCGGGCTCATGGCCTTTAGTTCCTTCTTCCTCACATAAAAAAAAAAAACTCCATGGGGTGCATAGCCTCATTCACCTTCCGACTCCACCCACACTTGTCCCTCTGTGCGACCCTCCATGCAGCAATTTTTCCCCCCTCTATTTATCTCCCAACCGGGGTGATCGACATCCTCCAATCATGAGTTACGTGACCTTCCTCTTGGCCTCCTTCACCTGGGGTAACTCGTTCAGAGATCACCCTGTGAGCAGGATCAGCCTCAGGAAGTCGGGCCATGTGCCCTTATAGCTAGAGATTGCATTGATGTATTATGTCGATAATAGGCCTCGATTCAGTCTCGTGAAGTAGTCACTCGTTACACACTCAGTTGTACCGGAGATATCCCATGATCCAGCGAAGACACTTAGTACCAAAGGAGTCAATTCGCCACATCAGATCACTGTTTAGTGTCCATGTCTCACAGTCATTAAGTAAGACAGGGAGCACCAGCGCCCTGAAGATGCAAACTTTCATCCTTCTGCGCAAATAATGACAGGGCCAAATACCCAAATTGAATGAATCCTTAACCCCATAGGCCAGACCTATGCGATGAGAGATCTCACTGTCTGATCAACTGTTGTTATGAATCACACTACCAAGATAAGTGAATCTTTCCAAGACTTCTATATCCTCACCACATGCTTGGACAGACTGAAATGCTTCATCCAGCAAGCCACCAAATGTCCGGACTTTGGTCTTGGCCCAGAAGACCTTTAATCCCAATGGCTTCTTATTATCATGAAATTCCTCGAGGGCACTCACTAGTATCTCCAGCTACTCCACTAGGCTAACTACATCATCAGCAAAGTCAAGGTCAATAACCCTGAAATTGCCAATTGATACCCCCCAGTGACTTTGACTTGCAGCCTGGTCCATTACCCAATCCATACAAATGTTGAAAAATGTGGGAGCAAGAACACATCCCTGTCTTACACCAGAACTTGCTGGGAAGAAGTCGGATGTCCCCCCCACCCACCCCCACATATGACGGCACCTTCAGTGTTTAAGTACAAGCCGGCAATTAGTTGGATTATCCCTGCAGGGATCCCATAGAGTCACAGGAGTTCCCATAGTACCCCCCAATTTACAGAGTCAAATGCCCTCTTGAGATCCATATACAGTAGGTTGCTAGCAGACTTGTCAAAACTCAAGATGGCATTTCACAAGAACTCAAAGAGCTAGAATATGGTCAACAATAGACTTCTTAGACGTGAATCCAGCCTGCTTTGGCCACTGAATCTTTAGCGGATGGTCCCAGATATGCATCAGGAGAATGTGAACAAGAACTTTGCCAGGCACACTGAGCACTGTAATACCTCTGTAGTTACTAGTCATGCTGGTCTCCTTTTCCTTTCCAGATAGGGGTGACCAATCCATTTGTCCAGTCAGGAGCAATCATACCGGTCTGCCAAACAGCTTCTATGTAACCCCCTGATCAAGGCTTCGCCCCCAGCTTTGATCAGTTCTGCTGGGATGTCACAAACACCAGTTGCCCCATCACTTTTCAACCCAACCACTGCCTTATTTTCATTTAGAGAAGGCACGGCTTCGTCAATGGGTGGGACAGCAGTCAATGGTTGTACATCAGGTGATGGACGCTCTCTACTGGGAGATTCAGCCATGTACAACTGTTCAAAGTACTCAGCCCAATGAGCCCTATACTCACTTGCCCCAGACACAGGCCGTCCACCTGCTGTCTGAACACAGTTAACCTGAGAGGTGGGTCTGGAGTGGAGCTTCTTCAGGGCTCAGTAGACTGAAGGTCATTTGCATAAAAACGGCATTTCACCTACTTTGCGATTTCCCTGACATACCTCTCCTTGTCCCTTCCCAGTAAAACTCGTGCCCGTCAGTACAGAAGTCTGTGTTGTTCCTGATTCCCAGCCACTCTGGCAGCATGACTCTCCTCAGTAATGGTCTGTGTCCTCTGCAAGATGAATCCTCTCCTTGATCTCGGGTGGTCTTCAGTACACTCATCACCTGCTGCCAGGGTAGCATGCTTAAAGGTATCCCATCATTCAACAGGATACTCAACAACACTGAGAACTTCAAACCGATTTGAGACTGCCACTGCATACTCATATGCACACTCCTCATCCCTGATTTTCTCAAGACAGAACCTTTTTGGGTGGCATCTTGAGAATCTCTGTTTTGATTTGTAGCCTTAGAGTAGCAACAATAAGTCTGTGACCAGTTGCAAAGAACTCTGCACTCCTGAAAACCCTGCAGTTCTGAAGGATCCTCCAGCAAGTACTAAAAAGATTGTGATCAATCTCCATAGCAACCCCTCTGGTATTGGGATATCAAGTCCAGCGGTGACGATTTGGCCACTAGAAGCAGACTCCAGCAACTTTCAACTTATGGAATTTTGCAAAATCCATTAGGTTTGAACTATTGGAGTTCCTGGTTCCAGAGCGATAAGAACCTAAACAATCCCTGATGCCCTCCCAATAACTCCATTAAAGTTGACCAAGACCAGAAGTGTATCCTGCTAGGGACACTATTCCACAACAGAGTCAAGTTTGGTGTAGAATAGCTATTTCTCTTCAAGATCACTCATCTTAATTGCAGCATACATTGCAATAAGAGAGATGATGCCCAAGGAGTGCTTCATTCTCACCAGCATTATACGCTCAACAACCGGAATAACCCTGTCAGCACAAGAGACAAAGTGAGCAGCAACTGCCACAGCAACACCCCTAAGATGGGTGCCATTGTCACAACCAAACCAGCAGTATGTGTAACCATCACTACTGGTCTCACCATGCCCAGGTCACCTCACTTCAGAGAGTGCAGCTATGCTGACCCCCAATTGCCACAAATCTCATGAAAACAAAGGCAGTAGATCATCCTTTGAAAGGCTTAGAACATTCCAAGCCCCCATCTGCAGTGCCTTCTGAAGGTTAAAACCATGCCTGGAGCCTAGAGCTTGCGCATCCTTTGCACCACCATGACATGAATCAAAAGGAAGGTCTTGCCTAGGGGGTCCCACCCCCATCATTTGGTCACTGGGGTCCCGTAGGCTTTACCCAGCAACCATCATGATGGACGCCAGCATGACAGGGCCCAAAAAGCCCTTGCAGGCCAGTGCCTGAAGGAGGACCTCCTGACAAAACTGAGTCAGAGTCAGGCAACATGAATTGGCCCCTATCCCTCTTCCTTCTCTTATTTCGTGTGGGGTTGTTTTGTACAGAGAGGGGACACAAACCCCACCCCAACCTCCAAAGTCAGGAGAGGGCTCACCACTAGCCTATGGACAGCGGCGTGGAATCCGTGACTATGTTTATGCAGGTTTTACCTCAAAATTTTCCTTCTTCCAGATGAATTACCAACCAAGGCTAACGAGCTCCACCTACCCTACTAGATGGTAGATGCTCATCCGCCCTTTGACAGGTCTTGTGTTTCATCCTGCAGGGTGTCTAGTCACTCTCCTCACTGGCCTAGACCAGTGGGGGTGCCGGTTTAGTCGTCAATGATCTGAGAATGAAACGGGTAGTACTGTATTATATGGTACCAGTAGCAGAACAGTGTCTGATTGAGTAAATATGAGTAGCTTAATTTCTTTGTAAGAAAGAAGAAGAAGAATATTGACAAGAACAATATAACTCACCACTGGTGTGGTGAGTTATAATAATAATAATAATAATAATAATAATAATAATTAAAATACACACCTCCGCCACCGCCAGACCAACCACTAGACCATCCCCCACCCCACTGCCAAGCTGCAGCCCCACCACCACCCCAGGAGGACCCCACGGCAGTCCAGGTCAGGTTGAGACTGACCCAGAGCAAGAAGGGCACCGGGATGCCCCTACCTTGAGTCCCTCTTCTGCTCAACCGACCCGACAACAACCACACAGGAATGAGAGACGACCCTGCGAGCAGAGCAGCCTTCACCAGGTTCGGGGTGGGACTGCTCCAGATACAGTCCCAAACAACACCGTGGTAACAGCCACAGTACGTGCTGGGGAGGGAGAGGCCACAGTACACCCCTCAGTTGTTCCCCCCTGTAGCGCCACCACAACAGCCACTGTACATGTGGGGGAAGGAGCGGCCACAGTACACCCTTCAGCTACAGCCACATCAGGAGATGGCCTCGGAGCATTAGCTATTGAGCGTGCACCGACTGGCAAAGAAAGGAGGAGTGGAACCACGACAACGGCCACAGTACGTGTAGGGGTCGGAGCGGCCACAGTACGCCCCTCATCCACTGCCTCCTCCTCCTATGGGAGTAACACCACGGTACCGGGGAGGGAGCGGCCACAGTACGCCCCTCAGTTACTTCCTGTTGGTCAGGCAGAGCCACGGCAACGGTCACAGTATGTGTCAGGGAGGGAGCGGCCACAGTACGCCCCACAACTGCCTCTTCCTCCTTCGGGAGCAGTACCGCGGTCACGGCCACAGTAAGTACCGGGGAAGGAGAGGCCACAGTACACTCTTCATCCGAAGTCTCTAGGGTTCTCTCGGAGGAGAAGATCCATTGCGCGGCCGGCTCACTACCTCTCACCTGTGAGGGACACCCTTCCCTCTCTCCCTCCAGGTGTGGTTCCCCAGAGGTGCTGCCATTCCAGGAGTGGTGGCAAGGTCCTGTCACGGTCCTGCAGCCGACCCCTGGATGACTCCGGCCCCTGACGGACACCCAGCAGAAGTGCCACAGTCCACTCCTGATGGCACCCCCCTCTGTGGGTGACCGCAGCATCCGGACTTCCAGGGCCAGTCAGCAGGCCCCAGAACAGAGCCGCTCAGGCCCCACTCTCCCACGGCCTTCTGCCCGGAGTAAGAGGCGGCAGGCCCACCTACTGAAGCTGTTTGGCCCCAGTCCCGAGGGCCACCTACCAGGTCGAGGCCCCCAGACAAGAGGGCCTCCCTGCACCCCACCGACGAGGCCCTAGCACGAGGGCTACCTATCAGGTCGAGGCCCCCAGATGGGAGGGCCTCCCTGCACCCCCCCCTGACGAAGCAGGCCCAGGCAGTGATGCCCCTGCGGGTGGTACCTTGCCTCCTGCAGGAGGGCTCCCCAGAAGGGCACCCTCCCAAGCCCGGGCGCCACCTCTGTTAGCCCAGGAACCAGGGGCATAGTGGCGACTTCAACGCACCTCCTAAGTCGCACCTAAGTCTAAGCAAAAGTGACGAAAGTGAAAGTGATAGTGGAACTGCGAGAACATAACATAAAGTGACGAACAGTATACATGAACACAAGGGCCAAAAGCAAGGGTCAGTGATCACGAATAATAAGGCAACTGGATATAAGAAAATAGCGTGTCTATACTAGTGGCACCTCAAAATAAACAAAACCAGTGAAATAGTGTCGCCGCGGCTATGTGACAATTCCGGGTGCCGCGACTCGCGCCATAACAAGTGTATAATAATATTAGGCAACCTGACCCTCTATTCCATCCACCTATAGTGCATCCAGTTAAGAACATTAAATGGCAGTTATGCCCTAACTATAATACCTATGTAGTGCTCTAGTGATTACCAGTATCTGTGTATGTGATTATCATTGTATTCCACCCTTGACATCACTGTTGTGTTTGTGTACATCCTGTATCGGAAAGCCAACTCTGTCACCCTGTCCATTCTATATCCAGTGTCTCTTTGTCCTTATATTGTAAGGTGTGTTGAACTAAGACAATAGATGTGCTAAGATATACTGCCTAGTTTTTATGCCCTGTTCCTTTGTGGGTGCTTTACTTCCAGTCCAGAAAGAGGACCCCACCCAGTTGCGGGCATTTTTAGGATGAGAGGTCGGACTAAAAACACCCCGCATAACACTGGTGGCAAGCGGTGGTTCTGGATCCGATTAAAGCATGGAGGAACACAATAAAGGAAACTTGCACAATGGCAGCCAAACCTCACATCCAATTGCCAAGGTTCAACCCTGAACAATATGACACTGACGTCTACTTGGATTTAGTTAAACCTCTCTTAGATACTGGGTTTGACACCAACAGAGAAAAAAATTGCAGTCACTCTACCCAACCTGGGCAAAATAATCGCTACTATTGCAACAAAAATCGTCCCGGAATTAACATGCGACCAATTCTCACACATTGTGAAACAGGCTGTCATGCCTTCACTGGGCAGAGTTGTCGCCCTTTCACAACTCAACGCCCTCACCTACGACGGAAGCCTAGACGACACTTTCGTCCAGGCAAAGACGACTCGTCACCGCCGCCTATCCCGAGGCAACCACAGCCACTCGGGATCAACATACCTTCAACACCCTGCTGAGAATCCTCCCAAGCACAGTCAGGGAACATTTCACTACATATGATCCCTCTGGCGATATGGATCGTGATTTGCAACTCGTACGATGCCTCTTCACCAACCGCCCCACACCCCAGCCTATCCATGCTGTGAGCAAATTCCCAACAACCAAGGCCCCGCCACCCAAGCAGCAGCCACCACCAACACAACCTACTATGGAGCCGTCAACCAACGTCCCCAGGGCCCACCCCCAGAAGAAACGCCCTAACCCTAGGGAAAACCTCAACCTCATTTCCATTAACCCCTGGGAATTTACGGCCTGCAGTTGCACCTGCCTGCTGCATAACATCCAGGAGCAGCTCAAAGCCAATCAATGCAGGGCGTTCACACAAGGGCGCCAAAAGGTATCCTCTCTGGAAGACAATGCCCCACAAGATGACGCCCCACCCATAATGTACCCAGAGCCAGGCGACGAGGAGCCCGATGAGGAAGACCTCGCTCAGCAGATGGATTTTTAGGTCCGCCCCCCAACCTCCCCACGGTGGTGGGGGCCACTTCACATAAGTACAGACCCCCAGTCTACGACAAAATACATGCCTGAACGGGGTCAAGGCAAGGCTGCTGGTGGACCTGGGAACTGCCAGGTCATGCCTGTACTTACATTTCTATTCCCGCCACAGTTCTGCCTTCTGACCCCTTCTCTCCACCTCCAACATCATAGATGCGGGGGATGCCCCCCTGCCTATCCATGGAGAAACATGGGCCCTGCGGACTGGAACCCACCAGCAAGCTTCCACCAGACATCCCTTCATTGTCTTCGATTCCACCTGCCATGCATACGACGGGTGCCTTGGGCTGGACCTCCTGCAAAAGCTGCACACCACCATCGACTGTTACCAACGCCGCCTCCACTTCTGTCCAGCCCCCACCACAACCCCCCCCCAAAAAAAAAATTGTAACCCTTCATGCAACACATGCACACCATCATCACCCACCAGTCATCTCCCCCAACATCTGTGCACATGCAGCTCACCACTCCCATCACCCAACACCTCACCTCCTCACCCACACCCCTCACACTCTCCCTCACCTATACCACCTTCCCCTCCGACTTTTCCCGCCACCATCGCTTCCGCTATCACCATTCCACTCCACCATGAGGCTTGGTTACAACTAAACATACCCTCCGGTACCTCTGACCTCTTCTCCCCAACCCTATTAGCCAGACCCCTTTCATCATGTTTAGTTTCCCTAACATTCCTCCCTCCCCATGTCCATATGGTGCGCATCGCGAACCTCGCCGCCACACCACTTACCCTTCCACAAAGGCTAATCATAGGCGACATAGAGGAGGCCAAGCCCTGTGAAACACCTCCCTCCAACCACCCCACTCTACCTACTTTACCTTCCCACCTCTCCATCTCCCAAACTAACAGCCTCCGACAATTACATTTTGGACTTCCAAGACCTTTTCTTATTAGGCCCAGCAGACAACGGCCACACTACCTACCTCAACCAAGAAATCCACACCACCAGGCCACCCATCCACCAACCCTCACGTCGCAAAAACCCTAAACAGCATGCACAGGAAGACCGGCAGGTCCAAGACATGCTCAATGCCGGCGTTATTTCTAACCCCACCAGCCCGTGGTCCTCCCTCATCGTGCTAGTTAGAAAAAAGGATGGCACCATGCGGTTCTGTGTGGACTACTGCAAACTCAATGATGTAACCACCAAGGATGCCACGCCCCTACCCAGAATAGACGATTCCCTCGACTCACTACATGGCTCATCATGGTTTTCCACCCTCGACCTACAGTTGGAGTACTGGCAAGTCCCTATCCACCCAGAAGACAAACAAAAAACTGCCTTCTCCACCTCCAATGGCAAGCACTATGAGTTCAGAGTCCTCCCCTTCGGACTTTGCAATGCCCCAGATACATTCTCCCGCCTCATGGAGTCGGTCCTAAGCGGCCTGACCTGGGAGATCTGCCTGGCATATCTCGATGACGTCATAGTATTCAACCGTACCTGGGCCGACCACCTCCACCGCCTCAAACAAGTTTTCATACGTATACGCCTGGCCGGGCTTAAACTGAAACCCTCCAAATGCGTCCTAGCTGAGAGATCCATCTCCTTCCTAGGACACGTGATCGGAGCCGAGCGCATCTCCCCCGATCCCAACAAACTCCGCACCATAGCCGACCTCCCTCTACCTAGGGACGTCCACGAAACGTGAGCCTTCCTAGGACTAACCTCATACTACCGGCGTTTCGTCAAAGGCTTCGCCGACATAGCCAAACCATTACACGACCTAATGAAGCAGGACGAACCGTTCGTGTGGACAGATACAAGAAGAGCAGCATTCGACACCCTCAAATCGAAGCTCATTTCAGCCCCCATTGTAGCCTTCCCAGACTACAACCTCCCCTTCCGTCTTTACACTGACGTATCCCTCATTGCCATAGGGGCCATACTTGCTCAGGAGCAGGATGGGCACGAACTCATCATTGCCTGAGCCAGCTGCACCCTCAATCAAACTGAAAGAAATTACGCTGCCACAAAGAGCGAGTGCCTTGGAATCATCTGGGCATTAGATTATTTCCGTTCTTACATCTCCGGCACCCACTTTGTCATCATTACAGATCACCAATCCCTCCTATGGCTATGTCATAAAGACTTTGTAGTTACTTGTAGAGAAGTATATTTTAGACTTGTGGTCGAGCGGCTTTTATATCTTGTAGTAGTTTCCCCACCAGATGTCATGTAGTGACGGGAGAGGTAAAGAATAGTATGGGACTATTTTTATTTGTCTTGGAAATATTAAACAGGTATAATAGTATAAGTCCTGGGTAGCTACCTCCCTGTCTCGCTATCTCTCTCTCTCTCTGTTCTAAAGCTAATCTCCGTCTCGACCTCTCTCTAGGGTCGCTTGTCTCCTTCTAAACTCTCTTTCCCAACATCTCGTGTAGTAGGGTGTGTGTGTCACGCACCTTCCTCATGGCAACAGAACCTTCTCACGAGAGGACTGCTGACAGCTAACTGAATCATCTCCTTACTGGCCGCTGTCGTCAGCTTTCCTCCGTGTAGCGTTAGCGCTGCTCGCTTCTCGCAAACACAACACCTTCTCATCATTTGACTTCCTGCTTCTATCTGTCTCTCTATCTATCTATTTATCTATCTATTTAGTATGATTTGCAATTATAATATGGAGACCTACCACATTGCTCTGCCGCGCAAAAATGGCGTACCATCGACATTTAATAGTTATAATATATTAATACATACTTCATACACATTATAATAAACTTATAAGCTAATTAAGTGAAATACATAATATTGTAAAGTAACATAATTGTATGAATATTGTATACATATATTATTCATAGTAAATAGTGATTATTCAGTAATATTACATTTTAAATAAGTTGTATACATATTTGAATAAATGCAATATAATTGTGCAATGGTAATACTGCTAAGTTATACATTACATATTTGAGTTATCACTTTAGTAATGTCTAATATTTCACCTAACTTGTATGATGATACTGGTAATACAGAATTGTGCTATAATTGTATGACATAATATTGTACTAACATTGTGGTACTACATAATTGTAACATTTTATGAATTGTTACTAAATATTGTGTTAATGCATAATTGTGTTGGCCTTATAATTGTAGTTACATAAAAGTTACATCTTGTTAATGCAACTGTTTTGTCGTTACATAATTGTTACATATCGTTTGTCGTTACATAATTGTTACATATCGTTTGTAGGTACATAATTGTAGTTAAAGTTACATAAAAGTTACATCTTGTTAATGCAACTGTTACATAATTGGCAAAGTGTAACATAATGCAATCGTTTGTCGTTACATAATTGTTACATATCGTTTGTAGGTACATAATTGTAGTTAGTGTAACATAATGCAATCGTTTGTCGTTACATAATTATAATATGGAGTAACATAATTGTAATAACTGCAGTCCTAACATATGCTGCGGTCGATGATAGTGATGATGTGTCGTGCCACTTGTATGTGGAGACAACAATTTGCTTTTTTGTTTGTAGTTTACGTGGTATTTTGGCATATGTAGTAACACTTACACTTATTTTCATTTGTTTGTTATGTGATCTTACTCTATTTCTCTTTTTTCTTTCTTACTTTTCTTTCTTTCTTTCTTTTTTTTTTCTTTTTTTTTCTATAGTTTGTTTTTCTTTGCTTGTGTACGCTTTTTTCCATGTTGTTCATGGTTACATAATTACTGGCTAATTTCCTTGGGATACTTTTTCAAAGTTTAGTTTATATTGCACAGAGATTATAAAATGATATTATATAGTCCCATATTTTGTTATTTTATATAAAATATATATATATACACTATATACAGTATTAACTATACACACTGACTTGTTGTTCACCTGTACCTATCGTGAGTAATATGTGTGTCAGCACTGTGTGGAAATCATTGTCTTCACGATTGTGTTGAAGATGTTCACTCTTGCTAACGGCATTTGTGTTGGCCATTTTTTTTTTTCTTCTCTAGGTTACCTTGTAACTTAATTTGTCTGTTTCCACTAGGTAGCTTTAATTAATAAATGTTTAATACAGTTTTTTTTAATTGCTCACTGAGTAATTGTGATGGTATATTTTCTTTATCACTTTGTAGATATAATTAATGTATAGTTGTATGTATGAAACACGTATTTTACGTAGGTATAAATGGTAACACTCGTTGGTAGTAAATAAATATTATAATAAATGAATGAATATATACTGTGTAGAATGTTTATTGTTGGTGCAAGTATTTAATGATTGAATTATGAAGATAATTGAAGTAAGTATGTGTATTTAAACTGTAACTATACAGCACGTTTTATATGTTTGTGCAGAAGCTTATTGTCTATCACTGTGTATTGTATGAATGAAGTAACGATGTAACTCACTAATTTTTTACCGTGGTGAGAAATGGTGTGAGTGGTGTTGCACGTGGTGATAGCGTTGTCCTTTGCGGGTTGATTGGCGTGTTGTCGTCTCAGCACATGGTGACGTCGGCTTCCCACACTGGTAGCTGTGGTGAGTGAATGAGTAGCGATGAATAACTTGAGTGAAGACGAGTGAGTAAGATGAGTTGTAAATCGTGTCTCACTCTTCGTTTGTTTGTTCCCTTTATTCTATGTGGAAGTTTTCTCTGTCCTTTTCTCTAGTGATTTATTCGTTGTGGGATGAAGACTGCCGCTACTCGTAGGTGCGTGTAGAAGATTATACAGACGACGTAGAGTTGTTAATTGTAGTTGATTGTAGATGGCTGTAGTTGATTGTAGATGGCTGTAGACTTTGTAGAACTGAAGCTAACCTTGTAGTCTCGGTTGCTTTTGTAGAAATTTGCTTTTTAATTCGAGACGATGTCCGCAGATTTGCTGGTTTGTCGTTAAGCTACTTGCAAGGCGTCGAGTGATCTCTTGACCTCTGCATCAGCGTAATGATCTGGGAGACGGAGGGGCAGGAGCTGATATTGTTGGTTGTTGTCAATCTTGATATTTTGTAGGATTTTAATGTTGATTCGTAGACGAGGTTCGTATACGTTCGCTGCTACCAAATGTCATAAAGACTTTGTATCATAAAGCAGCGACTTTGTATTTGCTTGTAGAGGCGTATATTTTAGACTTGTGGTCGAGCGGCTTTTATATCTTGTAGTAGTTTCCCCACCAGATGTCATGTAGTGACGGGAGAGGTAAAGAATAGTATGGGACTATTTTTATTTGTCTTGGAAATATTAAACAGGTATAATAGTATAAGTCCTGGGTAGCTACCTCCCTGTCTCGCTATCTCTCTCTCTCTCTGTTCTAAAGCTAATCTCCGTCTCGACCTCTCTCTAGGGTCGCTTGTCTCCTTCTAAACTCTCTTTCCCAACATCTCGTGTAGTAGGGTGTGTGTGTCACGCACCTTCCTCATGGCAACAGAACCTTCTCACGAGAGGACTGCTGACAGCTAACTGAATCATCTCCTTACTGGCCGCTGTCGTCAGCTTTCCTCCGTGTAAGCGTTTAGCGCTGCTCGCTTCTCGCAAACACAACACCTTCTCATCATTTGACTTCCTGCTTCTATCTGTCTCTCTATCTATCTATTTATCTATCTATTTAGTATGATTTGCAATTATAATATGGAGACCTACCACAGCTACGTCAATCCAACACTACCAACGCCCAACTCATTCGATGGCGAGAGGCATTGGAAGAATTCGATTTTGAAATAACTTACCGCCCCGGAAAATTACACCAATGCCGATGCCCTTTCTCGCCTCCCCATCAATGCTATTTGCCCCAAGCCTGACCTTATTTGAATGTGGTGTAATAAACAATGCCCCACCTGGATCCCGCCACGCACCTTCGCCAAACTACACCAGCACGGCGATCATCTATTCAACCCAGACGGCCACATCGTCCTCGACCCTGGCACCACACACGATGCCATGCTGCACCTTCACGCCAACAATGGCATCCACCTTGGCACAAAGAAGCTTCTACAAGTCTTCAACGACATATATTGGACACCAAACCCCTCCACCATCGCCAAAAACATCATTCAAACATGCTGAGCCTATTCCTTAGGCAAAGATAATACACGCACACCTGGACCATCGGGGAAACTGTCTGCACAAAAACCCTGGCAGCTACTCTTGGTTGACGTAGTTGGCCCTCTCACACCTAAAGTGGGGTATAGATACATCATCACCTTCATTGATGTTTATTCAAAATTCGTCATCTCCTGCCCCGCTAAAGACCACAATGCCGTAATAGTCGCCGACGCCTTAGTCCGCCACATCTTCCCCTACTTCAGGATTCCCCAGGCCCTACAGTCAGATAACGCCTCAGAATTCACGGGCAAGGTCTAGGAGGAACTCGCAACAATTTTCGGTTATCATATTTCCCACTCCTCTCCATACTGGCCTCAGGGAAATAGTGCCCGCGAAAGAAGCCATCGATCCCTCCTAAACCAGGTAAGAACCAGAACTGTGCAAACGGGCAACGACGATTGGCCGGCCCACGTCAAAATTGTGTAGTGGGGCCTAAACACATGCCCCAGAGATGATGGCATAACCCCCACGAACGAGTCTTCAGGGAAGCCCCGCTCCTCCTTCCCCTCCGTCTACACCTCCAACTCCCACCCCTACCCTCCACCACCGACCCCCTACACCACCTCAAAAGACGTCTCCACCACCTCCAATCACAACAAGACCTACAACCCGACACAATCCCCTCCAGCCCCTACAAACTAGGAGATTCTGTCATCGTGGGACATCTGCCAACTCCCAACAAAACTTCTCCCTGATTTGACGGCCCCTTCACTATCACCAAAGTCCCTAACCCCTACCAGGTCACTACCGATCACCAGGGACAGACACGCACATACCACAACAGACACGTGCGTCCCTTCCAACCCACCAACAATGACCCCACACTCAACTGCGCGCCGCACACCTCCTGCCGAGCACCACCCACCTCAGCGTCTTCTGAGAATCACCCCCCCGATTCATACGCCTACTCCTTCTCACCCCCACTGTCTACTTCACCCACCATCACACCTCGCCTCCTACACCCACACTTGACCCACCACCGACTCTCTCTGATCCTGACCCCTCACCACCTCCAACCCTCCATGCCTCTCCTATGCCCACCCCACCGTCTCCACCACGCCACTCTCAATCACCTCCCGCTACCCCTACCAACCACCCTAAACCCCATCACCCAACGGAAACCACAACCAACACCACCGCACAACCACAACCACCCCCACACCCCTCCTACACCCCACCATGCACCGCCCAATGCACCACATCATCCACTGACCCACCACGTGCACCAACTCCACCTGCCACTCGCACCAACCACTCATCCACTCCTGGCCACCCATTACCCACCGACCATGCTCACTACACACGACACCCCACACCACCACCCACACCTGCCCCCAACCAAGATATGATGCCCACACCACCATGTGCCTCCCCACCTTCACCACCAACACCCACCCTCACCACCACTACCACCAGATCAGGATGCCTCTCCCACCCACCGTCTAGATACACCCCTACACCAACCCCTACCCCCCCTACTGCCCCACATTCTCCAACACATACCGCCCGTACCCCCAACACCACCCCCATCACGCTCCCCCTCCATCAAGCAAGGTGGAAAATCCCCATTTCCCAATTCCCCAAAGGACGACGCTCCTCCCACCAAGTCCTCCCTCATAAAAAGGCCAGGACCTCATCCCTCGCCAGCATACAGCCTCTACCCCTGCACCAAGCACCACCACCAGAGATGAGAATAGACTGCATAGTATGGTGCTCCCACGACCTCCCGGCCATCAGACTACGGTGAACCTACCAGCTCCTCCGTAAGCTACGCCACACCACACAACCTTCTACGCTCCGGCTCACCCTCAACCCCCACCAGGAAATCCAAACACCGCAACCTACCACTGGACCTCCCTCTTCCAGCACATCACCCCGGCCCACCAGACATCCACCACCAGCACATACCACCTCCAGTCATGGGGCCGTGACTTTTTGACTGCGGAAGGTGGTAGAATACACACCTCCACCACCGCCGGACCAACAACCCCACCACCCCCCACCCCACTGCCGAGCTGCAGCCCCACCACCACCCCAGGAGGACACCACTGCAGGCCAGGTCAGATTGAGACTGACCCAGAGCGAGAAAGGAGCCGGAGCGCCCCTACCTTGAGTCCCTCTTCTTCTCAACCGACCCAACAACAACCACGCAGGAATGAGAGACGACACCGCAAGCGGAGCAGCCTTCACCAGGTTCGGGGTGTGACTGCTCCAGATACAGTCCCAAACAATACCGTGGTAACACAGTACATACTGGGGAGGGAGCGGCCACAGTACGCCCCTCAGTTGTTCCCCCCTGTAGCGCCGCCACAACGGCCACAGTACGTGTGGGGGAAGGAGCGGCCACAGTACGCCCTTCAGCTACAGCCACATCTGGAGACGGCCTCAGAGTGTTAGCTATTGAGCACGCACTGACTGGCAAAAGAAGGAGTGGAACCGCGACAACAGCCACAGTACGTGTAGGGCACGGAGCAGCCACAGTACGTGTAGGGGACGGAGCGGCCACAGTACGCCCCTAATCCACTGCCTCCTCCTCCTACGAGAGTAACACCACGGTAACAGCCACAGTACGTACCGGGGAAGGAGCAGCCACACTACGCCCCTCATGTACTTCCCGTTGGCCAGGCAGAGCCGTCACAACGGCCACTGTACATGTCGGGGAGGGAGCAGCCACAGTACGCCCCTCATTGCCTCTTCCTCCTTCGGGAGCAGCACCGCGGTCATGGCCACAGTAAGTACCGGGGAAGGAGCGGCCACAGTACTCCCTTCATCCGTAGTCTCTAAGGTTCTCCTGGAGGAGAAGGTCCCTTGCGCAGCCGGCTCACTACCTCTCAGCTGCATGGGGCACCCTTCCCTCTCTTCCTCCAGGTGTGGTTCCCGGATGTGCTGCCATGCCAAGAGTGGTGGCGAGGTCCTGTCCCGGTCCTGCAGCCGACCGCTGGACGACCCCGGCCCCTTACGGACGCCCGGCAGAAGAGGTGCCGCAGTCCACTCCTGACGACGCCCTGCTCTGTAGGTGACCGCAGCACCCAGACTCCCAGGGCCAGTCAGCAGGCCCCAGAGCAGAGCCGCTCGGGCCCCACACTCCCACGGCCTTCTGCCCGGAGTAAGAGGTGGCAGGCCTGCCTACTGAAGCTGTTTGGCCTCAGCCCCGAGGGCCACCTACCAGGTCGGGGCCTCCAGACAAGAGGGTCTCCCTGCACCCCACCGACGAGGCCCCGGCACGAGGGCCACCTATCAGGTCGAGGCCCCCAGATGGGAGGGCCTCCCTGCACCCTCCCCTGACGAAGGAGGCCCGGGCAGTGACGCCCCTGTGGGTGGTTCCTTGCCTCCTGCTGGAGGGCTGCCCAGAAGGGCCCCCTCCCACGCCTGGGCGCCACCTCTGTTAGCCCAGGAACCAGGGGCATAGTGGCGACTTCAATGCACCTCCTAAGTCGCGCCTAAGTCTAAGCAAAAGAGACGAAAGTGAAAGTGACAGTGGAACCGTGAGAACATAACATAAAGTGACGAACAGTATACATGAGCACAAGGGCCGAAAGCAAGGGTCAGTGAGCACCAATAATAAGGCAACTGGATATAAGGAAATACTGTGTCTATACTAGTGGCGCCTCGAAATAAACAAAACCAGTGAAATAGTGTCGCCGCGGCTATGTGACAATTTCGGGTCCCGCGACTCGTGCCATAACAAGTGTATAGTAATATTAGCCAACCTGACGCTCTATTCCATCCACCTATAGCCCCTACACCGCAGGCATGTTTACCGATGTTTTGCGTGTGCCGCGGGGTTATTCGGGCTCCGACAGACTCTCAAAAAATATTTGCCAAAAATCAGTTATTAGTCCTAGAATATTAAAATTAAATATGCTTATGGCACATACCTTCAGCTTTCTCCTGGAATGTTTGTTGAGCCTTCGTCAGTTACCGTAGGACTTGTGGAGACCTCTGAAGTTGGGTAACGAAGTCTCCACTTTACACTTCCCGACAACCCGTAATATGATTACCACAGCCAGATATTAACACTATAAACACTACTCTTTGATTTTCAAGTAGTTTGGGATCCATACTCCAAAAAAAAAAAAACACTGTGAAAGCAATGAAAATATGAGCGCGTCTGACCGCCGCACTTGCGCTAGTTCTCTCTTGGTACTCTGTCATTTATTATTCATAAAACCCCTCACACTTTATATTTCTTTTACTATATAACACTTATATATATCTACGGTCTTTATCCATAAGTTTCCTTCAGTAGTATTAGTTTATTGTCACTGTAGGGATTCAATTTCTTTCAGTAAAATACGTAGCATTCACTTTCTCGTCCTGTATACTGCCATTGAGAGTGAATGTCACTTTCATCTTCACTCTCATAACTCATAGTATTCAGACATGCTATAGTGAAACTTTCACTTTCATTACTCCTAGGGTATATACTCGTATTCTTATGATACTACTCATTTACATTTCTATTTACGTTCTCTATTTAATTTACGTTATTTACATTTCTATTTTATTTACACTGTGTTATGCACTGTCACTTGAAGTAACTTATAAAACTATTTTCCATTGTTCACGTATATTTACATTCATTACTTTCACTTGCTGTTTACACATTATTTACACATTATTTACAATTCCACTTGCACTGTTTTACTCAATAGAAAGATCGTAGTCACTCTTTTATCAATTGTCAGCCCTTTACCTCTTTCCACAAGAGGTTTAGTAGGGGGTAAAGGTCACAGGGCCCTTTGCATGGGGGTGAAAAAAGGCCCTGAAGTCAGCAAGAGGATGAGCCATACCTCCTCTTCGGAAGATGAGAGAGAACTGATAAAGGAAGGCTGGCCCGGGTTGAGGCCTACTTGGGGGTTATTCAGTGCTACCAATGTAGCTCTTGAAACAGCTATGTATTTCACTGAAATGATTGGCAGGAAATCTAGACAATACATTATAAATTAGGTAGTTCCAGGTGAATGTAAATATCACTTAGGCTTCTCCCTTCCCTCCTTATATGTATATTTATTACGAAAATAGATTATATGGCATATTTCAAAGGGAAAAAAACAGTGAAAATTAGCGAACGAGTGCACGTGAGGTGTTGTCAGGTGATAATTAGCCAATTCCAGGTGTATGGCACTCTCACTCACCTTATTTCTTTCTTGTATATATTATTTGGTATAAGAATAGGGCATAGGGCTTATTTCAGTGGATGAAATCAGTGAAAAATTCCAGGGAAGATTTACTTAGCGTAGCACGGCCGGGCAGGCGAGAGGATAGTGTAATGGAGGGGGGGTAGGGAGGGGAGTCAAGAACGGGGAGAAATGGCTAAATTGTCAACAATGGATGGGAGTACAGATGAGACTGGGAGTGCTGACTAGTGTTGGACATTGGCAGTACTGATAGATGATACAAGCCCCCACTTGGAAGCCCGGGTGAATTCAAAATAACACAGAATCACAAAAGTGACGCCCCGCGGTATGATCCCTTGCTCCCAAGCGTCACGAAAGTGACGCCCCGCGGTTAAGGGGATAGTGCATCCAGTTAAGAACATTAAATGGCAGTTATGCCCTGACTCTAATACCTATGTAGTGCTCTAGTGATTACCAGTATCTGTGTATGTGATTATCATTGTATTCCACCCTTGACATCACTGTTGTGTTTGTGTACATCCTGTATCAGAAAGCCAACTTTTTCACCCTGTCCATTTTATATCCAGTGCCTCTTTGTCCTTATATTGTAAGGTGTGTTGAACTAAGACAATAGATGTGCTAAGATATACTGCCTAGTTTTTATGCCCTGTTCTTTTATGGGTGCTTTACTTCCGGTCCGGAAAGAGGACCCTGCTCAGTCGCGAGCATTTTTAGGATGAGAGGTCGGACTAAAAACACCCTACATAACAATAGTAATAATAATAATAATAATAATAATAATAATAATGATGATGATGATAATAATAATAAGAAGAAGAATATTGACAACAACAATATAACTCACCACCGGTGTGATGAGTTATAATAATAATAATAATAATAATAATAATAATAACTAGAACAATGTAACTTACCATTGGTGTGATGAGTTATAATAATACAGACTGATAACACTGTGTTTAATTCCATGAATAGCCGTCAGAGTTGGGCAGGAATGATGTAGCAAAGAATAAAAGTAGAAAAATAACACAAGAAGCATTTGAAAACCTGCTCAAGATTCATAAACAGTGTTTGACTAGAGCGTAGTTGTGCTTCGAGAAAATGTTCGACTTGAGTAGAGATATCATGTATCATTCATCCCGGTGGTCCCGACACGTTTATGTATATATATATTGTTACATAGCCTATGATTTCATCATCCTTTGTGTAATTCTAACGTACAGTATGCTGCATGTTTGATCACGAGCGTGTTCTACCTCACTCCCCTCTTCTACCCTTATAGTAGAGTAAGTCGTTCTTTCTGTTGTTCAGAGCAGGATTGTCAACTCTTTGTCCCCTATTGCTTCATTTGCGCGTCCTTCTTACAAGTTGTATCAAGCTCTGCCGGCCCCTATATGATGAGCTCAGTCTCTACATTAATGGCCATTTAGATCTACTCCTCATTTTGCTCACATCTCTGTCCTCCCCTGTACAGTTATTATTATTGTGAGTGCTCAGGAAGTCTCCAGCCATCTAGCAGCTGTGTAATTTGAGTAAAAGTGTTATTACATTTTTTTCCTTGTACTGTATAGCATGAGATGTTGATTCGTAGGCCTAGTGGGTTTTTTTGTGATTCATGTGTTTTTATGTCAGTCATTTTTGATAATATTTTGTATCTGTAATAATATATCTTGCATTCACTGAGTATTATCCGGTTTTCTCATTTTATCAGGGCTGACTTAGATAAATTTACTCTTGCTAATTTCGTGTTAATAGAGGCTATTGCAGTTAGTCATATATTTAACCTGTTTTTTGCCATTACATTTTCCTTATGAGTCTTGAATGTTTAGTTGTTAGTTTGAGCATTAAACTTTAACTTGTAATTTTACCTAACTCTTTTGTTTTGAACCTGGAACTTTGCGGGACAGTTTTCTCTGTTCCGTAACATAAATTTGCCGACCTCTTATCAGGATATTCAGGATATTATTATGAGGATATTGCTTGATATTTTGTGACTGATTTATTCATAATGTCTACTATTACTACTCTTGATGAAGCCAAAGATTTTTTGTCAAATGTGCAAACAGTGTGTGATGTAGAAAACAGAACAAAGAATGAACTTAAGCTTGTTGCTCAACAATTGGGAATTGCTGTTCGCTCTCATCATTCTAAAGATCAAATTGTTGACATGGTTAATGAAAACTTGTTTAATGTAACTCCTCCAAATGAGCAAACGCAGATTGAATTAGCTAAGTTACAGCTAGCCCTGCAGGAGGCTCGTGCTAAGGAGGCTGAATTTCAGGCAAATGCTCGTATTCAGCAGGAACAGGTACAGGCTCAGGCACAAATTGAACTTGCTAGGATTCAGGCAGACCATGAGTATCGCATGAAACAAGGTGGAACTGGATCATCTAGCTCTGATGATTTTGATGTGGCTAAAAATGTTAAACTTGTCCCTCCTTTTAATGAATCTGATTTAACAAAGTATTTTCAGTTGTTTGAGAGGGTAGCTATAGGTTTTAATTGGCCCAAAAAGTATTGGCCAGTACTCCTTCAAACTGTTCTCGCCGGTAAAGCTCAAGTAACTTATGCATCTTTGCCTCAGGATCAATGTGATAATTATGATGTAGTTAAGAGCTTGATTCTTAAGGCCTATGAGCTTGTTCCTGTAGCCTATAGAGTAAAATTTAGGACAACTTACAAGCAAGATAAGCAATCCTATGTTGAGTATGCAAAAATCAAAGAAGATCTGTTAGAGCAGTGGTTAAATTCTAAGAATGTGGATTCTGATTTTGGTAAATTTAAGCAGATGATTTTCCTGGAGGACTTCAAAAGGTGTATTAGTAAAGATGTAAGCCTATATCTTGATGAGAAAAGAATAGATAATTTGTCTGATGCTGCAGTTTTAGCTGATGAATATGTTCTCACTCACAAGAGATATTCTAAAGAAAAAAGGAAAGCTGAGAGTAAGTACGTTGCCTCTACTCAGAGTACAGGTAACAGGAAAGAGAATAAAGATGATGTTTCTCAGGAAGTAAATACCAGCTTCACCTCTAGGTTTCACAAAAGTAAATGTACTTATTGTAGTAAGCTTGGTCATACTACGGAGAAATGTTTCAGGAGACAGCGTGATGTGAACAAAAAGGAGTCTTTAAATATTCAGTCAATTGGTTTAGTGTCCACCCTTGAGAGTTCCCAGAATTCTTTAACTGAGTTAACTGAACCTGCTTTGAGGGGTAAATTAAATCCTCATGATGAAGCTCCTCTTTTGAGCAGTAACGTGGGTGACACTCTCAAGAGTTCATGTGCTAATTTCCTGTCTGAAGGTTTTGTCAGTCCTCTGGACAGTAATGACAGGAAATCAGTTAAAATATATCGTGATACAGGTGCTTGCCAATCCCTTATGCTGACCAGTGTTCTAGGCTCTAATGTTAATTCCTCTGATGAAACTGTAATCTTACAAGGTGTAGGGAATAATTACTTCTCTGTCCCTCTGTGCAGAGTGAATTTAGAGTCTGGTTTTGTTAATGGTTCCGTTATGGTTGGGTTGGTTGAGACACTCCCAATGTCAGGTGTAACTTTCTTACTTGGAAATGATATTGGTGGAAGTCAAGTGTGTCCAGCTCCTCAGTTGTCTAGTGAGCCAGTGGCTGCGGCCCAGGATGGTGATGTCCCTGATGTGTTCCCTGCATGTGCTGTCACTAGGGCTAAGTCTAAAGTTACTGGTGACTTAGAGGATAATGATGATAATGATGTTATCCTAGCTGACACTTTTCTTGCTAATTTGGACCACTCACCAGATGAGGCAGTACCCCGTAGTGTTGATAATTTGTCTCGTCAAGAGTTGGTTGAGTTGTAGGTTGCTGACCCTGAGCTGAAAGGTCTAGCTAACTCTGCTTGCAGTAAGGAAGAGTCAGCTGGTGCTTCTACTTGTTATTATATAAAGTCAGGAGTACTTTTGAGGAAGTGGAGACCCCCAACAGCATCAGCCGACTATGAATGGGAGGTTGTACATCAAGTCGTCATCCCTCGTGTTTGTAGGCAGGATATCATTAGAGTGGCTCATGATTCCAGTTTGGCAGGACACCTTGGAGTGAGGAAGACTGTGGCACGCATTTTGAAACACTTCTACTGGCCACTTATCTTCAGGGATGTTTCCTGGTATTGTAAGTCTTGTCACACCTGTCAAATTGTGGGGAAGTGTAATCAGACCGAAAAGGTTGCACCTCTAGTTCCCATTCCTCCTTTTGAGGCGCCATTCACCCGTGTGTTGGTGGATATTGTGGGCCCTCTTCCTAAGACTTCTTCAGGATTTTCTTATGTGTTGACCCTGATTGATATGGCTACTCGTTATCCTGAAGCCATTCCACTTAGAAATATCTCAGCAAAGAACGTGGTTAAGGAAATGCTAGGGTTCTACACTAAGTTTGGTCTGCCCAAGGAGGTACAGTCAGACCGGGGAAGTAATTTCATGTCAAATGTTTTCAAGCAGTCTCTGAAAGAGTTGGGCATCACCCAGATCACGTCTTCAGCTTACCATCCCCAGACCCAAAGAGCGTTGGAGAGATATCATCAAACACTCAAATCAATGCTCAAGAAATACTGTTTGGAACATCAGAAAGACTGGGATAAAGGTCTTCCATTCGTTGTATTTGCCGCAAGAGAATCTCCAAATGAATCACTGGGCTTCTCACCTTTTGAACTACTGTTTGGCCATGAAGTAAGAGGACCCCTTAAGTTACTCAAGGAATGCTGGCTGTCGGAGGAAGATGACGTCAACCTGCTGGAGTATGTGATGAAGTTCAAAGAACGGCTGTCCACTGCTTTACAGCTGGCGAAAGAGAATTTAGGAGCTGCTCAGGAGAAGATGAAGACTTGGTATGATAAGAAGTCCAGGTTACGCCACTTTCAGCCAGCAGATCAGGTTTTGATTCTGCTACCAGTGCATGGGCAACCTCTTCAAGCCAAGTTTAGTGGTCCTTATTTCGTGGAGAAGAAACTCAGTGATGTCAACTATGTCATCGCCACACCAGATCGTAGAAAGAACAAGCAACTTTGTCACATCAACATGCTAAAGTTATATCACAGGCGGGACGAAAATAACCCAGTCTGCACTGTAGCTGTTCCACCCGAGTCTGCAAGTGAAGTTCTCCCATGCAGCATGAGCCTGAGTGATAGTTTGGGGAAGAATCCTGATATCATGAATGATCTCCAGACTAAGCTTTCTCATCTAGCTCCCGAGGAAAGGCAGGAGTTTTCGGCATTACTGCAGGAGTACCAGCAAGTGTTCCGTGCCACTCCAGGAAGAACCACTGTGTTGATGCATGATGTCGATGTTGGAGACGCAAAGCCAATTAAATTGCCTCCTTACCGTGTGAACCCAGTGAAAGTTCCTCTCATCCAGAAGGAGCTTGGCTACCTGTTGGACCACAAGATGATTGAGCCCTGTCAGAGTGAGTGGAGTTCTCCTGTCACTCTAGTCCCTAAGCCAGATGGGTCACAGCGGCTTTGCATTGACTACAGACGTGTTAATCAGATAACCAAAACAGACACCCTCTCCCTCGCGTGGAAGATTGCATAGACAAGATCGGAAAGGCTAGGTACATAAGTAAGTTTGATTTGTTAAAGGGATACTGGCAAGTACCAATGACTGAACGTGCTAGGGAGATCTCATGTTTTGTAACACTAGGAAAGACTTTTGCATGTTCTGTAATGCCATATGGTATGAAGAATGCACCAGCCAGATTTCAGAAGCTCATGAATGTTGTAACAGAGGGTTTGGCACGGTGTGTTGTTTATATTGATGATGTATTAATCTTCAGTGACAACTGGAAAGATCACCTATGCCATGTCAGTAAATTTCTTGAGCGTTTGGTTCAGTCTAATCTTGTAGCTAATTTATCAAAGTGTGAGTTTGGTCAAGCTAAAGTTCAGTACCTTGGGTACGTAATTGGTGATGGACATGTTGCACCACCAGGAGCTAAGGTTCAGGTTATAAGTGATCTTCCCAGACCTAAAAGTAGGAAAGAGCTACAAAGATTTTTGGGAATGGTAGGTTATTACAGGAGATTTGTTCTTAACTTTTCAATTCTTGTATCACCACTTACAGACCTACTGAAAAAGGGAGTTAAATTTGTCTGGACTGATAACTGTGAATCCTCTTTCAGCAAACTTAAAGCTATCCTATTAAGTCAGCCAGTGCTCGCTACTCCAAATTTTGCTAAGCCATTTGTGGACTGTTTTAAGATTGTATGGACTTGATGGTAGGTTACTAAAAGGGGTGAAAAGTTTTTATGTAAATAGTAGAGCGTGTGTAAGAGTGGGAAATGCTGTGAGTGATTGGTTTCCCGTGAGAGTGGGGCTGCGACAGGGATGTGTGATGTCGCCTTGGTTGTTTAATATTTACATGGATGGTGTTGTAAGGGAGGTGAATGCAAGAGTTTTAGGTGGTCTGAGTCTGGTAAATGTTGATGGAGGAGAGTGGAATCTGAAGCAGCTGCTGTTTGCAGATGATACTGCACTGGTGACTGATTCAGAGGAGAGATTGAGACAGTTGGTAGAGGAGTTTGGAAGGGTGTGTGAAAGGAGGAAATTGAAAGTAAATGAGAATAAGAGTAAAGTGATGAAGTGTACGAGGTTGATAGATGGTAGGGGGATGAATATAGTTTTGAATGGTGAGTTGCTTGAGGAGGTAGATTGTTTTAAATATCTAGGGTCACATGTTGCTGTGGATGGAAGAATAGATGCAGAAGTGAAGTTTAGAATAAATGAAGTAGGAAAGGTGCTGGGAGGAATGAAAAAAAGTGTTTAAATGTCGTTCGCTTAGAATGGATGTAAAGAGAAGGCTGTATGAGGGTGTTGTGGTACCTACTGCATTATATGGGGCTGAAACATGGAATATGGGTGTAGCAGAGAGGAAAAGTTTGAATGTAATGGAGATGAGATGTCTGAGGAGTATGTGTGGAGTGACGCGTATGGATCGAGTGCGAAATGATGAAGTGCGAAGGAGAACTGGAGTTGTTCGGGAGATGGCTGGTAGAGTTGAGCAGAGGGTGTTGCAATGGTTTGGGCATATGGAGAGAATGGATAATGAGCGATTGGTGAAAAAGATAACTAGATCTGATGTGAGAGGTGTAAGACTGAGAGGAAGACCACGAATAGGATGGATGGACAGTGTGAAGAGAGCGCTGGATGCGAGAGGGATGTCTGTTGAGCAAGGAAGAGTGGCTGTGCGTGACAGAAATAAATGGAGAGAAATTGTGAATGAATAAGTGATGACGCAGCCCTGAGGGGATATTCTCCCGCTTTTGGTCTGATCAGCTAGTCAGGTCAGGTGCGGGTAAGGGGATGGGTCTGTTATGATGTGGCAGGGGTAAACCAGTTCTGCTGTCGGGCCCTGCTGTGGATGTCACTGATTGCATTGCGCAGTTGACCCTTGTGCGTTGTGATGCAGTGAGGATCTGTCCGTTCTCCCCTTTGGGGCTAAGATGCGAATGAATGTGTTTGAATGGATGAGTAAATGGAGAGTGAGTCGTCCTGTCTCGGCTACCTCCCTTTCCTTGGGGGAAGCAGCCTAGGTATATAGATAGATAGATAGATTTAAGATGGCTGTTGATGCAAGTGATACAGGAGCTGGGGCTGTTTTGCTGCAAGAGGATGATCAGGGTATTGAACACCCTGTATCTTATTACAGTAAGAAGTTCACTCCACCTCAAAAGAACTACTCAACTATTGAGAAAGAGCTTTTGGCCCTGATTTTGGGTTTACAGCATTTTTCATTTTATTTGTGTTCTGGTTTTGACCCCATAGTCATTCAAACCGATCATAACCCACTGACATTCCTTAGTAAGTTTAAAGATAAAAATCAGAGACTGACAAAATGGAGTCTACTTCAGGAGTATTCATTAGACATACAACATGTCAAGGGGAAAGAAAATGTTATTGCAGATTGCTTATCTAGACTTTAGACAGATTGTTTTAGAGTAATAAGAAATTTCCTTTGTAAATTTCTTTTTCTTTGTGGGGAGGTGTTACATAGCCTATGATTTCATCATCCTTTGTGTAATTCTAACGTACAGTATGCTGCATGTTTGATCACGAGCGTGTTCTACCTCACTTCCCCCTTCTACCCTTATAGTAGAGTAAGTCGTTCTTTCTGTTGTTCAGAGCAGGATTGTCAACTCTTTGTCCCCTATGGCTTCATTTGCGCGTCCTTCTTACAAGTTGTATCAAGCTCTGCCGGCCCCTATATAATGAGCTCAGTCTCTACATTAATGGCCACTTAGATCTACTCCTCATTTTGCTCACATCTCTGTCCTCCCCTGTACAGTTATTATTATTGTGAGTGCTCAGGAAGTCTCCAGCCATCTAGCAGCTGTGTAATTTGAATATAAGTGTTATTACATTTTTTTCCTTGTACTGTATAGCATGAGGTGTTGATTCGTAGGCCTAGTGAGTTTTTTTTGTGATTCATGTGTTTTTATGTCAGTCATTTTTGATAATATTTTGTATCTGTAATAATATATCTTGCATTCACTGAGTATTATCCGGTTTTCTCATTTTATCAGGGCTGACTTAGATAAATTTACTCTTGCTAATTTCGTGTTAATAGAGGCTATTGCAGTTAGTCATATATTTAACCTGTTTTTTGCCATTACATTATCCTTATGAGTCCTGAATGTTTAGTTGTTAGTTTGAGCATTAAACTTTAACTTGTAATTTTACCTAACTCTTTTGTTTTGAACTTATTCAAAGTATATTAAGTTAGCTATTTTCTGATGCAATTCATGTGTACGTAGCTTCATTTCCTTTTTATTGTCAGATTTTACTCAAATGAATCCCTTTTTTATCACAGACCAAGTGCAGTATCCTAATATGTGTCTTCAATGTGTCCTACAAATCTCGGTCTAAAATACCTACATAACCAGTACGAGACCCTGGAAGGTTCAAAACGTGTTTTGGTGAGTTATTTTCACTTGGCAATTAGGGCAAGCTTCTGTCTGGGAAGGGCCCTGGCCTCGTGTCCGGACTGGTGTGGGTGGGCTTGTTAATTGCTGAAAGTCAAGCAGTGAGGTACTCCCAAGTTGGATGGCAAGCTGATGATAGAGGAAGATGGAGCTCCTGTTTTATCAGTCCTCAGGACTAGTTCCTGACCATCCCCCTTTGATGAAGTTTTTCAAGTGTTTCAGTAACACAGAAAGTAAGCCAGCATGCTCTCCTGTACAAGTTCGTCTTACTGTCAACACCACACTACATGCACATTAGACACTACAATTCGTATTCAAAATTCAACAAAATGGCGCCTCATGATCGAGCCTCAGAGTCCCCAGGGGGGGAGACCATAAATGCCCTAACCATCCGCCCCTCTTCCAGTGATGACCCAGCGAGATGTCTGGAACCACTGTCTGACTCACTTCTTCATTTCTGAAACATTTGCAGCCTTTCTCCTAACTTTCTTTCTGTTGAGCACCACCACTCCTCCTCTAAACCTCACCTTCTCTTCCTAACAGAGACCCAGCTGTCTGAGGCGACTTGTAGTAAACACTCCTCTGTACCCCCCTACTTTCTCTATACTCAGTTCAAAGCCAAAGGTGGCTGTTGTGTATATGTATGCAAAGACATAATTATCTTGCTCTCGTGTTTCTGAACTTGAATCTTTTGAATTTTCGACATTCCAGCTTTGGCTTTCTTGTCATTCTCTGACTAAATATATCTGTGCTGTTTACTTATCCCATAATTCTACTATGAAAAATCCTTTGATTATCTTACTTCTAAGATGGAACACATCCTATCCATTTCTGCTTTCTCTGAAATCTCCATTCTAGATTTCAATGTTCACCACCACATTTGGCTCTCCTCTCTTTTCACTAATCCACCAGGTGAACAATTCTACATCTTTTCTATCCATAGTGACCTAGAGTAGCTTGCACAGCACCCTACCCGTATCCCTGACCGCCTCGGAGAGAGCTCCAGCATACTTGACCTCTTCCTCACAAATAATCCTTCTGCTTACACTGCTAATCTTTCCTCTCCATTGTGTTCCACCTATCACAACCATATCAACTTAGCCTGTCCTATTGCTCCAATAAGGCGTGTGACCCTCCAAAGAGGCGGTGGCTGTGGCACTTTGGAGCTGCTGCTTGGGAGGCCCTCAGGCAGTACTTCTTTGATTTTCCCTGGAATGATTATTGCTTCCATGGCCGGAAGCCATCTGAATGTGACTTGCGCAACACGGAGGTTATTCTTTCAGGCATGGAAGCATACATTCCTTTTTTGTATACTTTGACTGCGAAAAAAAAAAAAAAAAAACTTTGGTTTAATCATGCTTGTTCTAATCCACAACAAGGAGAAGGCATACAAAAGGTAGCAGAGCCAACCCAATCCTGAATCTCATCTCTTCTATGTTTCTGCCTGGAATCATGATAAGGCTGTTCTGCACACTGCAAAAAAAATAATAATAATTTTATTCTTACTAAACTCTCCAACTCGAATTTATCATCCACCTGGTCACTGATGATGAAATCTACAATCAAGTTGCCGAACTATCTTTTATGCAAAGCACTGTAATATTTGGTGATTTTAATTTACCTGTTCCAAAATGGGGTTAGACCTGTATACAAACTTGCAGGAAAGTTCTTTGTATCAATTTGTGAATTATCCGACACGTAGATCTAACATCCTAGATCTTGTCTTAGCTACATCAGAAAATGTAGTGAGTAACGTTATTGTAGAAGAGGATTTTAGTACAAGTGATCATCGCATAGTTACATTTAACATTAAATTCAGAGAAGACAGTGTCAGGGCCAGTTGCAAGAAAGTGTCCAACTTTAAGAGAGTAAATTTAAAGAAATTAAAGGCAATTGTAGGTGCAGGTGACTGGCATCCCATTTTCGAAACTTTAGATGTCAATGATGCATGGAATTTTTTTTACAGAAACTCTCAACAGTGCCGTCAGGTTATGTATTCCAATGCGGAACAGAAGGCCTGCCAAAAATTGTAAACCCAAATGGTGGAACTCCGACATTAAACATTGTCTAGAAGCAAAAAATCTTGCATTTAAGAATTATAATACCACAAAGAGTTAAAGTGACAAAAATGAATACGATGCCCTTCGACGAAAAGCCAAAAAATTAATTAAATGCGGTAAGAAAAACCTTGAGGCACATATTGCAAGTATCAGTAAATCAAATTCCAAAGAATTTTTCAGTTACATAAGAAGCAAAAAGGTAATAACTCCATCAATCGATACCTTAATCACAAATAATGGAGAGCACGTTGATGATGAAACTACAATGGCGAAAATTCTTAATACTTTCTTTGCGTCAGTATTTACAACAGAAAATATACATACGATTCCTACTGTTTTCCCTGTTCCCATAGAAGAAGGCAACATAATCACTGACATTACAGTTAGTGGTCGTGACGTACTGCTTGCAATAAACAAATTAAAAGAGAATAAAACACCAGGACCGGACAAAATATCTCCACGTGTATTGAATTAACTACAGAATGAAATTTCAAAGCCTTTATCTGAACTTTTTAACTTATCGCTGAACAGCAGTAAGGTTCCACATGAATGGAAGCTAGCTAACGTAACCCCAATATTCAAAAAGGGCAACAGAGTCCAACCAGAAAACTATCGCCCAATTAGTTTAATATCGGTGGTTTGCAAATTGCTTGAAACTACTATCAGAGACAAGTTTGTGAAACACTTGGAAACAAACAATCTCATAAAAGATTCGCAACATGGTTTTCGAAATAATAGCTCTTGCCTCACGAATCTGCTTGACTTTTTCAATGAAATACTGAACATGTACGACGAGACTAAATCTGTTGATGTGGCCTACTTCAATTTTCAAAAGGCTTTTGACAATGTTCCACACAAAAGACTCCTTCAAGAAGCTAAAAGCACATGGTTTCAGCGGCAGTGTTCTCGGGTGGGTAGAAGATTGGCTTACCGGACGAAAGCAAAGAGTTGTACTAAATGGAAAAGAGTCAGACTGGATAAACGTTACAAGTGGAGTGCCGCAGGGTTCAGTGTTAGGTCCTATTCTTTTCTTAATATATGTAAATGATATTGACGAAGGATTGTGTTGTAAGATTTCAAAATATGCTGATGATACTAAAATAGGTAACAGAGCAGATACAGCATTGCAAAGACAGGCAATTCAGAGAGATCTTGATCTACTGTTTAACTGGGCCCAAATCTGGCAAATGGATTTCAATATTAATAAATGCAAAGTGCTAAACATTGGCAGTAAAAATGTAAGAGCAAGTTATAGCATGAATAATGTTCAACTTGATAGGGTAAACCATGAAAAAGACTTAGGAGTTATAATAACAAACGATTTGAAACCAAGCAATAAATGTACATAAGCTGTGAAAAAAGCCAATAAATTGATTGGATTCATAGGCAGAGCATTTGAATATAAATCAAATAATACTGTCCTCATTTTGTATAATTCGTTAGTACGCCCGCACTTGGAGTACTGCGTTCAGTTTTGGTCATGGATATGGAAAAGCTTGAAAGAGTGCAGTGAAGGATGACAAAGATGATACCTAGATTGAGAAATAAACCGTACGAGGAACTTTAAGAAGCCCTGAATCTCTCTACCCTAACTAAAAGGAGGATACGAAGAGATTTAATATTATTCAAGTATTCAAAATATTCAAAGGACATGATAACATGGCTGTCGATAAATACTTCACAGTTGATCACTCGAATTATACTAGAGGCAATGGGCATAAAATAATTGGCAAACGATTCCAGTCCCCTGAAGCTATGCATTTCTTCTTCAATAGAGTTGTAAATATTTGGAAAAAATTGCCCTCCAGCGTTGTAAATTGTAATAAAGTACAAACCTTTAAAGGTCGCCTGGATAAGTATTTATCGTCTAACCCCCAGCTTAATATGTTTACTCCTGAATAAAACACTTGTGTATGTATATTTTTCTATTTTGTTTTTAGTTTTTTAGAGCCTGGATCAATTTATTAAATGCAAATATAGTATATGCACAGACTAGGATATGCACAGATAGCCCTGAGTTAACGGTCACTACGCAAACTTTCGACCTGTGATGGGCTGCGGATCACTCAGGGTCCCTGTTAGTTACGTGGCCACCATCGGGATTTTTTTTTAATGTACCAGGGGTCACTGCTTCAGGAGGTGACTTGTGTGCTTGTCCCACATGGGAAAGTTCCTAGTCTCGGTGAAATGAACGGAGCTGGGACCTGATTGGCTGCTGCCTACCTTAATGGCACCAGGCAAAGCTGCTGCATCACCCCTGAACATCCACACTGTGCACTGTGGAAATTCCACGCTGTGTCTGCAGACCCCCCGTTAACTCAACGTACGCATACATAGTGTCATGCATTAGTTATTTTTTTATTCAGTTATTCATTTTACTTTACTACTTCCTCACAGGTTATTCATACTGGTAGCTTATAGATAATGTATTATAGAATGTAGCTTTTCCTTTTCAGTCTTTCCTATGAAATTTCCATGCCAGTTTTTCCATGCTGCATGGTGGTTTTTCTCACTTTTTCTTGCCAGTTTTAACTGGAGGGTTTGGGGGCAGGGAGAGCCTTCTAGCTTTACACTCCTTATCCTTCAGCATGTAGAGTTAGATCTCGTAGTCATAGTCTACTCTGTAACAAACAGCCTCGAAAGGACCATAAGGTCTGTTGCTGTTTGCATTCCTTTGTACTCCTTTTGTACCCCTTCTGGCACCTTGTCCTGCACCTTCTGGCACCTTGCCAAAAAACTTTCTAACAACTTTACTTTATCATCCTTCCTTCTTCTTTGCCACTCTGATGGCTCTGCAGGTATTTTTTCTACTGATAATGCAGAACTCTTCACTCAGACTTTCTCCTCCAATTCCACCTTAGACTGTTCCAGTTCTGTTCCTCCATCACTTACCCTCTGTGACTTCCTCATGGCTGACATAAAAAATTTCTTCAACTGATGTATTTTCTGCCATCACTGGCCTTAATACTATAACAAGGCATATGAGTCTGATGGGGTTCCTCCTGTTGTCCTCAAGAACTGTGCTTCTGTGCTTACACACTGTATGCGTAATCTCTTTCGCCTTTGTCTATAAACTTGTACCTTTCCTTCTTGCTGGAAGTTTGCTTTCATTCTGTCTGTCCCAAAGAAGGGTGGCCATTCCCAACCGTCAAACTATCGCCCAATTGCATTAACATCCTGTGTCTTAAAAGTTTTCCAATCTATTTTTAACAAAGAAAAATTTAAATCATCCTTCCTATCACAACCTTCTTTCTGATCATCAGTATGGGTTCCGTCAGGGACGCTCCACTGGCAATCTTTTCACCTAACTTTCAGACTCCTGGTCATCCTCCTTTAGGGACTTTGGTGAAAGCTTTGCCATTGCACATGACATCTCAAAGGCTTTAGATCGAGTCTGACATAAATCTTTAACTTCCAAACTGCCCTCTTACGGTTTCTATCATTCTATCTGTGCCTTCATCTCTAGCTTCCTTTTTTGGTCATTCTATAGCGTGTTGTTGTAGTCGGCCATTGTTCTTCTCCTAAATCTATCAACACTGGTTTTCCTCCGGGCTCTGTCCTATTACCAACTCTTTTCCTTTTATTCATCATCGACCATCTGTACTATACCTCTATCCCTACCCACCCATACGTTGATGACTCCACCTTTCACCTTTCCATTTGCTTCTTGCAGCGTCCAGCTCAGCGGTTACTTCAACAAACAGGGGATGAAGCTATGCCACACCTAATGTCTGACTTGGCTCATATCTCTTACTGGGGTAACAGTGATCTTGTTGTTTTTAATGCGTCAAAAACTCAGATCTTACACCAATCAACCCGACAAAATCTTCTACAGGAGTACCCGCTAATGTTTAGTAATATCCACCGGAATCCTACATCATCTCTAAACATACTTAGGTTTTCATTCTCCTGGGATTTATCTTGGAAAGATCGTATTGAATCTCTTGTAAAACCTGCTTCCAAGAGATCAGGTGTGCAAAGCCAACTCCATACCTTTTTTACCCCTGTGCAGATGTCGACTTCATACACGGATTTTATTCGCCCCTGTGTAGAGTACAACTCTCATCCGTGGGGAGGCTCCCCACATACAGCTCCACTCAACAAGGTCGAGTCAAAGGCTTTTCGTCTCATTAACTCTCTTCCTCTTACGGCTTCCTTCAACCCGTCTTTTCGCTGCACTGTTGGATTTTTATCTCTTTTCTATCGCAACTTCAATGGCCACTATTCCTCTGAACTGTCTGCTTGCAGCCCTCCACCACTACAACGGGTGCGTAGTACCCTTCTAGCAACAAAGTCTCATCCCTTTTCTGTCCAACTCTCTACTACGAGAGTTAACCTTTACTCCCAGTCCTTCTTTTATGCAACAGGTCAACTCTGGAAGTGTCTCCCTCTGTCTATATCGCCTGCTAACTATGATCAACGGTCTTTCAAACGCAGTGTGTCCAGGCATCTCAAAATGAATGGATCTTGAATGTGGCTCTCTTTTGTTTTTGTTTTGTTTTTTTCCTTAGAGGGAACGGTTTGAAGACTCATGGTCTTTGGTTCTTTCTTCCTTGCATTAAGGGAAAAAAACTTGCATTCTCGAAATGAAATGTAACATTGTTTTTTTTCTATTAAAGTGTCAATAAACAGGAAACTAAATGGAATCTATATAATATCTTGCCACGTAAATTTTGTCTCCATACTCTTATCTCCCAACAGTTGATATGAGTCATGGTGATTCCAAGTCAATGACGAAACGAAAACAAACAGGAAGCAGCACATGAGAATGCATCACTCTGGTCACCACTTTGTATAAGAGCTGAATATCTGACTTTGCAGTGTGCCTTAACTCTCGACTGATTACTCTCAAAGTCGAATTAACATCATCCTTACCTAATCATTAATCCTTCCACCAAGTTTGCTTCAGAACAGATCAGAATTGTTTGAGCTGACTTTGCCCATTGTCCACTGACCATTACATCTGACGTTTCTCTGTGACTTTGGACTTATGCTGGTTGGTCTCAAAATCTGATTCCCTTATCATTGCCTTACTTTAAACCTTTCCACCAAGACTGGTCTAAATCAGAAAAAGTCTTTTTTAGTTGGCCTTGCCATGTGACCTTGATACTGAATGTACTGTATGTCCTCAAAAAGCAGTAGTTTCATCTAATGGGTGATCCTCAAATCATCCACTAAGTTGGTTCGAATAAAACTGAAATTGTTTTTAGTTATTTTGTTCACAAACCGACACATGGGTTGCACTTTGTCCTTGCCCTGTAATCTTGACCTTTGACTGAATATTCTTGAAACTAAAGCTCTTCATTCTTCCCTGACACTCAACCCTTCCTCAAGTTTGATTTAAACAGGATAAAACTGCAAGTTGACTCTGCTAGTTATCAAACTCTGACCACAGCCCTTTACCTTGGCCTTGACCTATTGCTCTTCAAAAAAAGTTTACTCTGTGTCTGTTCCTAAGCCATTTCATCACGTTTAGTTAAAATCATATGAAAACTGTGGGTCACTTTGCTAGAACGAACTCGCAGGCACGAGCACCAGTCAAAGCACACCCTGGCTCTTGCTTTGAAAGGTATAAAAATCTTGAGAGAGAGAGAGAGAGAGAGAGAGAGAGAGAGAGAGAGAGAGAGAGAGAGAGAGAGAGAGAGAGAGAGAGTTTTTTTTTTTTTTTTTGCCTATCGACCATTGAGGCCGGAGCCCCTGGTCATTAAGGCAAAAATATATATATGTATATATATTGATACATATATACATACATATACGAACATATATATACATACATACATACATACATACACACATCCATGCATATGAACATACACACTTTCATGCACACGTACATATATATATAATAATTTTTATTTTATTATTTTTTTGTAGTTTTATTTTTATTATTTTTATTTAGTTTTTTATATTTTTAACCTTATATTACTTATAATCAAAAATACCTAATCTAAATACCCTAAAACCAACCACCTAACATACAAATCGCTAACCTATACTAAATCCTAAGAGACAAATAACTAGACCTACACTAATGTTAAAAAAAAAAAAAAAAATCGACCAAGAGAACACCATCGACTGCAGATATGTAATGCCTTTCTAAATTACATACCTGCACTCATCACCTGGTGACTGTCAGTCGAGGCACAACCTAATATAGGGGACATCAATATATGAAAGGGAACCAGACAATCAGGAACATTTCCATATACGTCAGCTGTCGTCCCTAATTAGAATAACTTAAGCAAGATAGTATAATGTATTTACATAATTTGTACAAAAAGTGAAGAACCTCACCCAGCAGACCACCATCGACTGCAAGTGCCCAATACCTTTCTATGTTGCACACTTACACTCATCAGCTGATGACTGTCAGGCGAGGAACTTGGCTTAATGTAGGGGACATCTATATTAGAAATAGATCAGTGGGAGGAGGAACTATTTAAAATATGTCAACTGTCAACCCTAATTAATATTACAATATATACATATTTCACACAGAAAAAAAGTCACATCACTTTGATCAGTCCGGTCTCTCTCAAGAAAGCCATCAATTTATCAGTCATAACAATGTCCACATCACCCAGGATGGTGGAAAGGGTGAAGGAGACGTCTACTGCGCCGCAGTAATTTATAAGTGAAGCACGTTCACGAATAAATCGCCGACAGCGCAGGATGATATGACTGATAGATAACACCGCATTACAGATGTCACAGTGTGGTGGGAAGCGTCTTTCCATATATGGTTTCATGTGAGTTAAAATGGTGGCATTGAGCCGTAGCCGTGCCAACACTTTTTCTTCTAGGCGACTGGGACGGTTGGCAGTGTCCCAGTCGCCCAGGTACGGCTTACAAGTTGGAATATTTAGTCTGGTCCACTGATCTTGCCACAGAAGATTTATTGATTTCTTTCCGAGAGAGAGACTCGACCGTAGATCACGAGGAACGTCCCAAGTCTCCTCGAGCTCTACAGCCGACTTTGCAAGTAAGTCAGCCTGCTCATTGCCGTAGATACGACAATGACCAGGCACCCAAATCAGCATGAATGACTTGTTGCATGAATGCAACTTATTAACGATGCGGCCCTGGATCTCGTGAGAGTCCGTAGTGCAAGATGCAATTGCCTGAAGGGCTGATTTTGAATCTGAAAATATGACAAATGAGTCTTGCCTAGAATTGAGAGCATAGTCTATGGCGTTGTCAATAGCAAAAAGTTCTGAAGCAAACACAGATGTATGAGTCGGCAACCGATACCTGAGGGCACATTCAGTCGACCACACACTTGCACCCACACATTCACTCGACTTTGAGCCGTCGGTGTACAAGTGATGGGATCCCAAGTGACGAATGATGATGTTACGAAACAAGTGGTGGACCTCCGCCTCCAGCGCCTTGGCCTTTGGTGCTGGGAGCCATGTAACATCAACAATAAAGCCAGGTGGCTCCCAAGGAGCTATATTTTTTAACACCAACTTGTCACAGTCACTGGGGTCCACACCAAGCTCCTGAGTCAGTAAGTGGAGGCGAACGGCAAGTGGCCGACACACACCCCGCAGAAGGTGGTGGTATTGACGCAGGGGGGTACAGGCCACATTGCCGATATTACTTTTCCTAATTGTCCTTACGCCGTAGGACAAGGCCAGGTGGTCACGGCGAATACGGAGGGGAGGCACATTCGCCTCCACTTCCATACGAGCCACACGGGTACACCGGACAGCTCCAAGACACATTCGCAAATATTTATTCTGTAGCACATCCAATCCTTTCAGCGTGGCATCGGATGCCGAGCCATACACCTGTGCGCCATAGTCTAGCTTTGATCGAATAAGGGACTTATACACCATTAATAAAGATTTTTTGTCGGCGCCCCAGGTAGTACCCGCTAGGTACTTGAGAACATTTAACGGTTTATCACAACGAGCAAGCAAAGTATAAACGTGAAGTTTAAAATTCATTCTATGATCAAAATGTATTCCTAAAAATTTTACAGAATTTTGAAAAGGTACCGCCTGATTATCCAAAGTTAAGCACAAATTAGGTACGTTACGATTAGTGAAGACTACAGTGGCACACTTACAGATGGAAAATTTAAATCCCCACTGCAAGGCCCATTGGTGGACGGAGTCGAGGGCTGCTTGAATCCGCCCAGCCGAAAATTGTGCATTACGGGACGAGTGCCATATTGCACAATCGTCAGCATAGAGCGAGTATTTAAGATTCCTCGGGATGGGAGCTGATGACAGAATATCATTGATCATAATACTAAATAAAGTAGGACTAAGCACACTTCCCTGTGGCACCCCGTTTTCCTGGATAAATATATCCGATGTTACGTTACGGGGCAATTTGACAGAGAAAGTTCTGTCCTTTAAGAATTTTGAAATAAAAATAGGCAAATTTCCTCTTAAACCATAAGCATAGAGCTTCATTAGTATACCGTGTTGCCATGTCATGTCATAGGCTTTATGGATGTCCAAGAACACCCCTATCATGAATTCTTTATTGGCAAATGCCTCTGCAATACAATGCTCCAAATTCATTAAATGATCTAGTGAACTTCTGTATTTACGGAAGCCACATTGTTGATCATTTAACAAATTCTTCGACCCTAAAGCAAAAAGAAGCCTATTGTTTACCATACGTTCCATGACCTTACATAGACAAGAAGTCAACACAATAGGACGAAATGAAGTGGGATTCATAAGACGACCAGCCTCTTTGGGTATCGGTATGATGTGCGCAAAGTGCCATGAGTTTGGGAACGTTCGAGACGCCCAAATCTCATTGTACAATGCTAACATCTTAATAAGGTTGTCCTGATTAAGATGCTGGATCATACCGTATGTGATGGTGTCTGGTCCAGGGCTGGTGTCTTTGCAGGATTTAAGGTCAAGGAGCAGTTCATCTAGCGTAAACTCTTGGTTGTACTGGGAGTCTACGTCTTCTGTGGCAAAGTCTAATATCTGTAGCTCAGCCATGCGATTATGATGTTGAAAACGCGGATCATAATTGGCTGAGCTACTTATATGAGAAAAACTCCTGGCGAGGATGTTAGCAACGTCCACGGGCTCGTCATAGATGTTATTTACCTGAAGGGTGGTCAAAGGGATTTTTGGGCCTTTATTATTTAATATTCTAATAGTGGACCAGACTTTACGTAATGGTGTTGTACAAGTCACCGTGGACACAAAGGACCGCCAGGAGTCACTTTTGGCCCTTCTTATTATTCTCCTTGCCTCAGCCCGTGCCTGTTTGTATGCAATAAAATTTATCTCAGTGGGCTGACTATCAAAAATCCTGTATCTCCTATTGCATTTTCTTAATGCTTGTCGGCAATCCGGCGTCCACCAATGTGCCCTATGCTTCACATGAACTGTAGAAGTGTTGGAAATAGCAGCCTTAGTTGCATGTAATATGGATTGGGTTATATTTTCGACTTTAACATCTATGGTCTCCCCAGATATATCCTTGAGAAGGATCCCCAGTCTGCTTTCTTATAGTTAAATTTTGGAGGTGGAGGGTCAGAAATGATGTCGCGTGTATAAGAAAGACAGATGGGTAAATGATCACTTCCCGAGGAGTCGTCATAAGGGTCCCATGAGAAATCTTGGTGTATACCAGGGGAGGCCAAAGAAAAGTCAATGGCCGAAAAGTTACCAGTACGATCATCTACACGAGTCACTCTACCATCGTTCAGAAGACAAAGATTGAACTGTAATATTAGGTCGGCTTCTTGCTCCCCACGACCATCAATCCTCAAGCTACCCCATTGATAGTGATGGGCGTTAAAATCGCCCAACACTAATCTATTTCCAGGAAGATGTTCAATTAGTGAATTCAAAGCATCACTATCAATGAGGCCATGTGGATGACAGTACAGAGAGCAAATAGACAGATATGTGTTATTAAATTTTACTCTGCACGCGACAGCTTCCAGAGTAGAATTTAGAATCACTTCCGTTTGTGGGTGTGATTTGTGGGTGTAAATGGCAACTCCGTGACCTTCATGTCTTCTATACGAGTGGTAGTGTTTGAACTGTGGAGCATCAGGGTGATCCTCCAGGCACGTCTCCTGTAAACAAATAACGTTTGGCCTGTGTATAGAAAGCAAGATTGCTATATCTTGTAACTTATTCCCAATACCTCTACAATTCCACTGTAATACACTGAAAGCGACGGTTTAAGATTTTCGTTGGGGGCCAGTGTGCTTTGTCTTTTTTTGTCGCCCGCCAGTAGGCGAGCGACTACCGGGGGACCTATCCCGGTGCTTGTTCACGGAAACCTCCATATTGTCGTCAATTACGAGGTTCCCTGACTCCCCCGAGGAAGAGCTAACCTTCCTCTCCCTCGCTGGAGTGGGAACTGGAAGAACATGAGGACGAGACTGTTTTGTGAGGGTGGTCATGTTACTTTTACTAGACTTGTCGGGCTTCGCTTTAGGCCGTACTGATGGAGAGGCAGCAGCAGCCTGAGAATATGTGGAAGCCTTAGGGATGTCAGTGAGAGAGTTGGAGCGGACGGGAGGCCGAGATGGAGAGGTACTGTGAGTGGCGGGACGGAGAAGGACAAGATCAGTCTGCGTCTCTACAGAGCACATCACAGGACGGGACATTACTGCCGAAGCATAGAACCTATTTGGAGTGGGAGTTGCATGCAACTCCTTCACCTTTTTCCTAGCTTCGTAGTAGGAAATGCCCTCCGTTGCCTTCACTGTGCAGACCTCCTTCTCCTCCTTCCACTTGGGACAATCCCTAGAGGAAGTGGAGTGAGTGCCCTTGCAGTGGAAGCAACAGACCATCTCAGATGTGCAATGTTCCGCATCATGACCTTGGCTTGCACACTTGCCACAAACTGGCTGGGAAGCCCGACAAGTCTTGGCACCATGCCCATATAACTGGCACTTCAAACAACGGAAAGGGTTGGGGATGTATGGCCGCACATGAACAACTTCGTAACCGATTTTTACATTGCTAGGAAGTGACACTTTACCGAAAGTCAAAACAATGGTCGCTGTCTTTGTCCTGACACCTTCCGAGAATCTGGTGATAAATTTAGCATTAATGACATCTTGCTGAGCGGGTTCATCTATGATCTCTTCCTCACTCATGACCATGAGATCCCTGCAAGTGATAAACCCCTTGCAGGAATTCATGGATGTTGGGATCTTGGCTTCGACATCATAGCAGTGAAACTTGCACAACTTCAACAAATCCTTTACTTGAGATGAGGTACAAGTCTTAATGAGGAGGTCTCCGTTTCCAAGTTTTTTTACTTGTTCCACCTCCCCAGCACAGCCATCAATGACCTTCTTGATCATGAAGGGATTGAGACTGCTCAAGGGAGTGGAACCTAGAGCAGTGATGATTACAAATTCTGCATTATTTATAGGGACGTCACGGGGCAAACGAGTCTGGGGCCGTTCTGTCTGGGGGCTGTCAGTCTGTGTAGTAGTCGGGGGTCGGTCAGGACTACCTCCCCCCCTGAGGGGGGGAGACAGCAGGGGCGTCCTCCATAGTAACCCACCCCCCAATGGGGGAAGTGGGAAGGAGAAAAGACGAGCAAGGGAGAAACAACCGGGGACCAGACACCTAAGTCTGAGGTTGCCCTCTCATACCACTCCAGGGAGGCCCGACCGTGTCAATTCACGCCCCAGAGCGATCAGTGGGGGGGACCTTCCGTGGGCAATAAGCAAAGGTAAACTCAGTTTATTAAAACAGACACCTACTGTTCAAAACTAACAGGGAGGGGAGGTATTTGAGATCTAGCTAATCCTACACGTCACCAGAAGGGTGAAAAAAAAAAAAAAAAAAACTAATGCCGGTGAGGCAGCCCTGAAAACTAGACAAGAGCGCAACGAAAACACGTCCACACTCCTCACGACCATGCATCAAAGTCCTCGAGAGAGAGATTGGAACACATCTGCAATAACTTTTTGATATGTTAAGAAGCGGGATTTGCTAGTTAGGAAGTCTGGACGTTTCTCAATGTTTCTGGTATTTTACCATTACGAGTCAGAGTTGCCAGTTAGCCTGCTATTGTGAGTGTAGTTATTTCGTAAGTTATGCATTAATTTGTTTGCTCTTTTTTCTTTAATAATGTTTTAGTTATGTGATTGTTAAATTATGCAGTTCAGGTTCAGTTTGTATGCTAAATAATTTACAGTGTTATATACTGTACGAAAACTGGCATGTTTTGGTTGTCTCCGAATTGGTAACTGTGCTCTCTCTCTGGAACACACCAGAACTGTGGAGAAGTAGATCATTCTAGTACAATGCAAGCTTATATAAGGGTGGGGAAGAGACTAGAGCAAGTTCGGTCGGTTTTCGGTTCAATTTGAGTGTAGTGCAGTGTCAGTGCAGTGGCAGTGTAGTTTGTATATTTTCGGTACTTGTGAAAATAGTGAATTGTTGTTGGCAAACAGTGAAGTGTAATTGCTGTTAGTAAAGTTTGTATAGCTCCAGCGCTTGTGAGAATGGTGAAGTGAAGTTGGAAAGCATTCAATGTAATTATTTGGGAAGTAAAGACAGTGAACTTGAGAAGCCAGTGTTTATTTACAATACCTCAGCTGACCTTGTGTACTGTACACCTAAAAGCTGAACATAGGAAGAACAACTCACTGGGCAACGTCCTTCCTATACTGTACTACTGCTGTTGGAGCCTATGGCAACGTAAACATAGCTTCATGAAATTAGTTTTATATAAAAAACTAGTACCATTTTCAATATTAATGTTACTGGAACTCTTTCCGTTTCATCCAAAGAAGCAAACTCGTGCATTTTAACGTCTGGAGTTATACTTTCACACACTACTGTACAATAATTATTTCATCCCATTTTATACAAAATGTATACATTTCATTTACAATACTACAAGTTATGAAGTCATACACGGTATCAATTTATTTTGTGGTATTTATAATGGCCCATCAAACAAAAGAGCCAGAATCTTTATTCTGTGGTTAAATTCTCTCCGTCTAACTTATGACATTACAACAAAGAGGTATTTTCCGCTTGCACACAGGACCTCGCAATGGGGAAAAAGTATCCACATCCTCCTCCTTCATATCCACTTGTATGGGCTTCCTTTTGAAACACCGATTAAGCTGATGTAATAATAAAAAAATATATATATAAATTTACCCGGAACAGTGATTTTGTTTTCATGGCGTAAACAGTGTTCAAAGAAGACACGATAAAACACTGTGAGGTGAGAAAAGAATTACCCTCCCGTCTTTCATTTAGCTGTTCTTGTTCCATCCCGTTTAAATTGAACTGTTTCAAATATGTCAAGAGACACGTAGACAGATGTTGAAGAGAATACACATGTAGCCTGCTCTGATTTATGAAACCAGGATAACCATTTAATAAATAATTTTTGTACTGAATGTAGCAAATCGGACTTCTGCCCAGAGTATTAATCCAGCCATAACCAACAAACCATTGACCTGATAATCGTTTGCACAAAAGCGCAATCACTAGAAATTAAATTAAAAATTAAACAAAAATTCAACTCTGATCAACAGACGCATGGTAGTAAGGTTGGCAATGTACTGTGGCATAAGTGCTGCTGTTCGAGTCCCAAATGTGGTCATAGTCTTCTCTTTCACATAAAACACTACTACCCTTAAATGTTCCTGAGTACTCTAACATAGCCTTGGTGTCCTATGCTCTGAAGGGAGCAATATGGGACTGGCAGTAATAAATATTAATTAAAGTGTCGAAGTTGAGAGTGTGTAGTAATACTGACGTGGAGCATGTGTACCAGAGTCCTCTACTGTCACACTTTCATTAATCACCAGTCAAGAGACATACTGCCATCCGGCAACAACTTAAGGCTAGGCAGTGACCCGCCATCTAATCTGTACCGCAGCGAGGGCTGTTTTTGTAGGTTTGACTGAAGAATCGGCATCAGCATGTGGAAAATGCGGTTGTGAAATACCTTTGTAAAGAATATTTTACATGGATTATACGTTCCAGCTAAAATTTCTCATGTTTCTACAAGACAAAATGTTGTCTATTAATTTTTACCATTATTATGATATACTAGTGTGAAACAGTATTTTGAAAAGACGTTTTGGCTTTGTGGTATTGGAAAATTGGCAATAACTGCAAAAATTTGTCATCCTTATTGGGGATTGTTTGCTAATGCACCAGTCACAGTAAGAAATGTCGATTTGAAAAATTGTACATTATTTTGAAATATCTGTAAGGAAATATAAAGCTATTGGTCCAATATAACTGAACTTTATAATTACATTAGTGCTTGATTCCACAATTATGAGCTAATGTGAGTGGACCACTTTTTACAGTTCCACTGACAATCGTTGCATCTTTAAGTGGGTGTAAATATTCAAGGCATCGTGAACGTACCTTTTTATCAATACATTTTTTTCTGTCAATATTCCACTCTCCTCAAAACCCTAAAAAAAAAAAAAAAGTTTTAGTTATCGAGCTTGAGTCCAGAATATATTCGTGTACCACTTCATTTTTTTTCAGCACAGCTTTCATTCACAAGTGGGAAGTGTTATTAGGATAATTATTATGTATTTTTCCAGGGATATGGCTAGGCGGCAGAGCCAGGACCTGGTTGGATGGACGCCAGGTGGATGCCCAGGAATGGAGATCTGGCAGCCCTAACGGCGACCTGAATGAGTGTGTCGGTGGTTATACATCTTGGTCCTCTGGTGAGCGTATCATTGGCGCCACAGATTACCCTTGCACATTTGAACAGCCCTACCCTTGTCAGAAAGCGGTCTCCTACCCTTAAGATGAAGTCTGCTTTAGCAGTGGGAGTGCAAATGTGATCAATATATTCTTCAGCCAAAGCACTGGACAGACCTTGAAAATCTTCATGATTTTTTCTCCCCGTATAGTGTATTAATGGCCACTACTACAAATAAAATGTTATACAATCGCTACTATGGAATTGCATAATTTATCCTTGAATTTACAATATATATATATTTTTGAATGTATTGTTGATACTTGCATTGTTGATACTTGTATTGTTGATACTGAATTCATAATATTCGTGATTCTGATTAATCCTTTGCCTTTTCACACACACACACACACACACACACACACACACACACACACACACACACACACACACACACACACACACACACTTAAAACTGTCCTTCTTCTACAGAAGACGACGTCTATACCCACAAGGATGGTGTTTCTCATTGTCTTTCGAGCCAACGTGTATGACTGTGCAAACCAATCCTGGATCCGCAAATTCTGCCACACAGTCGGCATGACAAGTCCGAGCTGGCTAGGTGAACTCTACTTTGCTTGTGCCTCCGTTGTCTACGTTCGTCACTGGCCAGCTTCCGAGCTTCTTCGAGATGAATGGTTCCTTCCCTGCAGAGGGCTCGCCATTATTTTCTGTCTGAGGCACTGGTTGCAAGATCTTTTGTTATGATGTTGCATTTTTTCAAGGATGTCTTTATATGATCATTATAGTTATTTCTTCTTCTATACCTCTAGCTTGTGGCGTGCTACAGAGAGTTGGCCATACAGAACCTGGAAGGGGGGGGGGGAGGAAGGCGGTGCTCAGGCATGGGGAACATGTGTCCTGCTCATTTCAGCTGCTTTTTAACCAACATGGTTTCTGTGCTGGTTGACTTCGCCTGCTGGAGAATTTCTAAGTGAGGGACTTTACCTTCCCATGAGTCCTAGGATGCGCAGTAGGCATCGGATGTGAAATGACTCAAGCTGTTTGATGTGATACCGATAAATAGTCCAGGATTCAACAATGTATAAGTGGGTGGAGAGGCATACAGCCGTATATACTGATACCGTTTCCCCGATTCTCAAGTTGATGCTTTCAGAGACTCTAGATTTGAGACGTCCAAAAGAGACTGAGGATTGGTTGATTCGTGCATCAATGTTATGCTGGTTTGTGAGCACACTTCCAAGGTAGATAAAATTATCCACCTGTTTTAAACTTTTGCCGTTATTCTGCAGTGCAAGAGGCGCCGCTGGGTTGTTTCTCTTCAGTAGTATTGCTGGTTTATTGACATTTGATTGCAGCTCCATTTCATGGTAGATGTTAGGGACGATGTTGAACCTCTGCTGTAGGGCTTCTGGAGGATGTGCGAGGACAGGACAGTTATCAGTGTATTGTAGTTCTAGGAAATGAACCATTTCAGTGTTTGACTGTGTTTCAAGACGTCTGAGATTAGATAACTTACTGTCTAGATGGAACTGAATTTTTAGCCCATCATTAGGGTTCGTTTGTTGGTGATTTAAAAAGGGTGACTGCGGTGAGGTAGATTTTTTTTTTTTTTTTTTAATACAAGGAAGAAGGAGCCAAGGGCCAGAAGCCCGTAAGATTGTTCCCTCCAAGAAAAAATTTAAATCAAAATAACAAACAGCCAAATTCAAGATTCGTTCACGTTAAGACGCCTGGACACACTGCATTTAAATGGCTGGAGATCATAGGCTATAGGAAATACAGACAAAGGAAGACAGTTCCAGAATTAACCTGTTGCATATATGAAAGACTGAGTGTAACATTTAACGTTTACATTAGAGACCTGGACAGAAAAGGGATGAGAATTTGTTGCTAGACGAGTGTTAAGCGACGCCATAGTGGTGGAGGGATGTAAACAGACAGTTCAGAGGAGCAGTGACCATTGAGGGAGCGATGGAAAAAGAGATAAAGATGCAACAGTGCAGCGAAGGGACAGAGGTTGAAGGGAGCCAGTAAGAGAAGAGTTAATGAATCAAAAAGCCTCTGAGGTCACATTGTTGAGAAGAGTTGTACGTGGGGAGCCTCCCCACACATGAAAGTTGTAATATACACGGAGGGAGGGGGGGAATGAAACCCTTGTTCATGGTCAACAACTTTTGTTGACCTGTGCAGGGATAAAAAAAGGCTCAGACTTGGCTTAGCACATCTAATCTCTTGGAAGTAGATTTTACGACGGGTAATATAATCTTTCCAAGATTAATTCCGAGAGAACGAAACCCCAAGTATATCCAATGATGATGCAGGATTGAGTTGGATATTAATAAAATTTAGAGGATATTATACTACTGCAGAAGATTGTGACGGGTCGAAAGATTTAAGAAGTAAGTTTTTGATATATGAATAATTATATTTATTCCTGTCAGAGCTATGAGAAAAGTCAGACGTTACCTTAGGTATACCATAGGCTCATCTCTTGCTTGTTGAAGTAACTGCTGAGATGGATGCTGCGAGAAGCGAATGGAAAGGTGAAGGGTGGAGTCATCAGCTCATGAGTAGACAGAGTCAGATGTACAGCTTAGTAGGCCACTGATGAATAGAAGGGAGAGAGTTGATGATTGGACAGAACCCTGAGGAGCACCACTATTGATAGCTGTAGGAGAAAATGCTGGCCGTCTACGACAGAAGCTATAAAACGACCAGAAAGGAAGCTATAGATGAAGGCACAGATGGAAAGATAGAAACCTTAAGGGTGCAGCTTGGGAATTAAAGATTTATGCCAGACTCGATCGAAAGCCTGAGATTTTAGTGCAATGGCAAAGGTTTCGCCAAAGTCCAGCTAGGAAGATGATGGGGAGTCTGAATGGAAGGTGAGAAAATCGCGAGTCGAGCGTCCCTGGCGGAACCCATACTGACAATCGGAAAGAAGGTTATGAATGGTAAGGTCTTTAAATATTTTTTGTTGAGAACAGATTTAAAAAAAATTTACAAATACAGGATGTTAAAGCGACTGGGCTATAGTTAAAGGGCTAAGAATGATGTAACTTCTTTGGAACAGGCTGAATGTGAGCAAAATTCCAGCAAGGAAAGGTACAAGTCAACAGACAAAGGCGAAAAAGTTGACCTTGGTAGGGTGTAAACACAGCACATTCTTGAGGACAACAGGAGGGGCCCCATCAGGCCCATATGCCTTGTTAGTATTGAGGTCAGTGATGTCAGAAAGTATATAAATTAAAAAAAAAAAAATCAATCATGAGAAAGTCAGAGGGGTGAAACGATGGTGGAACAGCACCAGAATCATCTAAGGTGGAACTGATGGAGAAAGTCTGAGCAAAAACTTTTGCCTTTTTAGAAGAAAAACAAAACAGCTATAGAGCCATCAGAGTGGAAAAGAGGAGGCGAGGAAAATTAAGTGGTTAGAAAGGTTTTTGGCATGGTGCCAGAAAGAGCAGGAATACTATGAGTTGGAGAGTTCAGAGCATTTTATATGAATTAAATTATTCTTAGCTGAGCGAAAAAAAGACAGCATGGTTCCGAGCAGACATTAAAGAGACTTGAGTCAGGGATGGGTTAGTTCCAGCACCTTTTGTAGGCCTTCTCCTTGTTGTGGAGAGCACTGGAACAAGCCTGATTAATCCAAGTATTTTTTTCTTATTAGCCACAGGATAAGAGAAAGGAATGCACGTCTCCATGCCTGAGAGAATAAATCCGTAGTGTGCGAGACACATTCAGATGTCTCTTGGCCATGGAAACAATAATTATTCCAGGGAATATCAAAGAAGCACTGCCTGAGGGCCTCCCAATCAGTACCTCCAAATTGCCACAGCTGCCACTTGTTTGGAGGGTACTGGAGCAACACAACAGGTTAAGGTGATGAGAGTATGATTAGAGGAGCCCAGTGGAGAGAAAAGATAAACAGCATAACCACAAGGATTAGTTGTAAAGGAGAAGTCAAGTATGCAGAAACTTTATCCAAGGTAGTCAGGCATAATATGGGTAAAGTGCTGTACAAGATGGCCTAGGTCATTATGGACAGAAAAGGTGTAAGATTGGTCACCATGTGGATCACTGAAAGGAGAGGAGAGCCAAAAGTTGTGGTGAACATTGAAATTACCTAAAATGAAAATTTCGGAAAATGGAGAAACTGGCAGGATGTGTTCCATCGTAGAGGGAAGATAAATAAAGAATTTTTCATAATCAGTAGAATTAGGGTATAAGTACACAGCACCGATATATTGGGTCAGAGAATGAATGGATAGACAAAGCCAGAAAGTAGATAATTCAGTAGATTCATGTTCAGGGACATGAGAGCAAGACTTGTTGTTGCCTACATATACGCAACAGCCACCTTTGCCTTGAAAGTTAATATAAAGTGGGAAGTTACTGAGAAGGGGGTCTTATCAGTCGCCATAGATAGCTGAGTCTCGGTGAGGAAGAGAAGTTGAGATTTAGAGGAAGAGAGATGGTGTTCAGCTGAGAGAAAATTAGAGGAAAGGTCACGAAAGTTGCAGAAATGAACATGGGGTGAGTCGGTGGTTCCTTGCTTCTCGTTTGGCCGTCACCAGGGGAAGGACAGATGGTGGGGGGCTCCGATGGTCTCTGAGGCTGAGTGTTGAGATGCCATTTTTTTCTGAATTTGGAATATGAAGTGTGGTATGTAATGTGGATGTAGTCTGGTACCGACACCTAGAAGATGTACAGGAGAGAATGCTGGCCTTCTTTCTGAGTAACTGAAACACTGAAAAGGTTTCGTAAAGGGGGATGGTCAGAAAGCAAACCCAGGGGCTGTTGAAACGGGAACTCCAGCTCTCCCTTTCATCAACTTTCTATCCACTTTGGGAATACCGCCTGTTTGACCGGTGCTGCAGTCTACTCCCTAACGAATGACAGGAGCCGGGACACATTCTTGTTTTACTCCAATGCCCATGTTGAAGGGTTCGAATTTGCTCCCACCTGTAGACATAAGAGCATTCTTGTTGTAATGCAGGCTTTTCAGGATGGTAAGAAATTTGCTTGGAACTCCAAATTTTTAAAAGAAAAAAAATCAAAAATATCTCTCTGTTGACAGTGTCAAGCACTTTTTGCAAGTTCTATGAATGCACTATGTAAGTCACGGTTCTACTCGTGGAATTCCCGTTGGCGGGCAAGAGATCATATCACAGGTGCTTTGTTCCTTCAAAATTCCACGTTGTGTTTTACGAAGTGTTGATTTAGTCAGTTGTTTTGTCAGTCTGGATAACATTATCTTGGCAAGAACTTTGAAAGCATTTTCAAGGAGAGAGATACCTCTGCTGTTGTCACAATTTTAGTGGTCCCCTTTCATACTGTATATGGTTACAATATCAGAAATAAGCCATTCAGATGGAATTCATTCTTTGTTTAAGATGGTCAGTATGAGATCATGGAGACGCTAGTGTAGTAACTGGCAACTCTCTTTGACTAGATCACATGGTATGCCATCAGGGCAGGGCTATGGTTAGCTTTCAGAGATCGGATGGCCTGAACAGCTTCTGCAAGTGTAAGTGGGACATCGAGATCTGCCTCTTGAGGATCATTTGGAATGTACAGTACTCAAGGATATTGTGCTCCACTGGGTTTCTTCGATTCAGCAAGGTATTGAAGTGTTGTGTCCAGTTTACTAGGATTGCTTGCTTGTCTTTCGGGAGCTCTCCTTCGGATGATCTAATAGGTGCTATGTTGTGTTTGATTGGCCCATAGATGGCTTTTGATGAATTTGTAAAACCTGTGTCAGCCATTAATATCAGCAAGTCTTTACACAATTTGCTTCCTCAGTCCACCATTTGTTCCACGACACAGTTTTCTTTGACTTGCACTTCTGAGATTCTGAAATTCAGTTTTTAGGGTTAAGGAGCTAGGAGGAGCCAACCAGTTGTTATTTGCTCTGTTCATCATTGCCAGAGGGTCATGTATGCCCTCAGCGTTGTCATCAAACTAGTTTTTGTGACGGCAAGTGGAGAAGCCTAGGGTTTCTTCCGCAGTGCTTTGAAGCAGTGGCTTAATGTTCAGCCACTCTGTGTCTAGGTTTGTTGCATTGTTGTTTAGGTCAAATGGTGGGCATTAAGAAAGCTTGTCCGTAACAGTGCTACAGAAGGTATTACAAGTTGATGCATCCTTTAAAATACAGTAGTTTGGCGTTTTGGAGGATGGTCTACGGAGCATTTATAGGCGTATGATTAGTTGCAGTTTGGTGAGTATAAGGTTATGGTGTGTTGAGGACTCAGCACCTCTCATATCTCAGGTTATAAGAACTTCTTTTTAGTCTCACTACCTTACAATGACAGTCAGTTAGGTGCCAATGTTTAGATCGTAGGTGCATCCATATGGCCTTGTGTTTTATTCTTAAGTTGAAAAATGGTGTTGGTGATGGCCAGACTGTGTTCTGACCATAGGGAAAGCAGTCTGAGGCCACAAGTCTCACAAGAGATATATTTTATGCTGCCACAGATACAATAGTATCCCAGGGCCGTCGACATGCAGAGAATGCTCACGGGATCCTCCCCTGGCTCTGTAGCAGATTAAGACCGACTACAACAAAAACCAATTATACCTACCAAGTTGATCTCAACTGGATGCGACTTCATCAACCATAACAACATGCTATTCCTCTAAATTACAACAACTGATTATACCTACCAATTTAGACTCAACTGGGTGTGACTTGATCGACTGACAACAACAAACTATTTGTACCAAACTGATCTCCACTGGATGCAGCATATTTATGCTATCTTTTCATATGTGTGTGTGTGTGTGTGTGTGTGTGTGTGTGTGTGTGTGTGTGTGTGACCCCATAAATCTGGTGGCCTGTGCCAGCAATAGCAGATTCCCCCAGCCTCAGCAGGAGGACAGGGCTACCCAATGTCAGAGAGACCATCAGTTAGGGGTCAGACTAAGTTTTCCAAGGCCTGCTGCCTTGTGAATTACCTGTGGATGAATTAAGGCTACGGGAGTAAACCCCAATCAAAAGCTCTGTGAGTGGAGTCCCAACGAAGGCGGGGTTTTACAGTCAGTGCTTCCAACAGAGTCCTGCAACCCTGATCAGTAGATGGTCGTTATGGTGAATCTTCATGCTACCATCGATGGCTGAGAAGAGCCAAGTCATGCAGTGGTAAGGACTGCACACCCTCATCATCACACCTAATCAAGTCATTGCACCAGCCCACTACTATTCTCATCCCTCATTTCATCCTGTCACTAAATTTAAAAGACTTGTGGTGACAGGATAGGGTGATGATGATCGGTCATGTGTGTGGCTGGGAGTCACTAGCTTGAGTCTCGCCCTCATTGGCAGTACTGGACCAGTGGTTACTATCATGATGGCATACTGTAGGAGCAGGTCATGCCTTCAGCAGGATCCAGTGTGAGTATGCAGCTGGAAATGGACTCCCATCTGCTTACCCCTGACAAGGAGGGGTTTAGAAAAGGTAACCTAAACATTTGCTGTTCCCACCACCTGGTAGATAACTGCGTCAGTCAAGACATCCCACACTGCTGTCGAAAAAGTAAAAGAATCCCTCTGACTCTTGCTACTTGGAATATACAAACCTTGCTTGATACTGATTAAGACACACGACCATGCAGTAGAACTTACCTTTTTGCCCATCAAATGAAAAAAACAAAATAGACATGGCTACCTTGTCTGAGACCTGCCTCTCAAAAGAAGGCAGCCTATTATGAGAACGAGCAGGAAGATATACCTATTACTAGAGGGGATACCTAATGTAAGAAGAAATTATGGTATTGAATTTTCAGTCCAATGTAACCTAGAACTCACGAGTCAAGAATCATTTAAGGGTATATCAGAGACGCTGATGTCCTGGCGCATGCCACTTTCTAGATGCAAATGTGCAACACACATCAGTGCCTGTGCCTCATCAACTTCTCTTGACTTTGAGGACACAGTCGACAATTCCTTTTATGACTCTGGATGCTACCATTCGCTCAGCACCCCATTTGACAAGTTCATCTTGCTTAGATAATCAGGAAAGTGTGAATTTCCTTTGCAGTCACGGTGTTCTGCCTTCCTCCCTGAAGTGTAAGAAGTGTGGAAGTGACCTACATTATAGACTGGACCTTCATCAGTGGTACTGTAAGAATTTTAAGCATAACGCAAACTCAAAGAAGCGGAGGGCATGTGGGTTTAGAGGACTGAGGCAAATTCTGCTTCATTCTCCTCCAACAACATTTAAGGTAGGGTAAGCTTAGGATAGGTTGGGTTTGGTTAACCTGCCGACTCCCATTGACGTATATATACGTCCACACGTTTTGTCACTGTAACTCCCATTGACGTATATAATCATGCAGCAATTGCAAGGTCGTGGCTCAATTGGTAGAGAGTTGGCCTGCAGTCCTAACGGACCCGGGTTCAAATCCCACTGGGGCAGGAACAGTTTAAGGATTTGAATTTCATAAATATCAGACTTTACTGATCTACCAGAAGACCCACCAATATGTCGTAAAAGTACTCCCGCCAATACCAGTACACCAGTCCTGTATGAGACAGCCCTAGCATGTATTCAATATGGACGGTGGGTGTTAGCACCGAAGTGGTGATGGAGAGGTGTACGGTACATAGGACGACTACTGGGCCTTGGGAGCAGGTTGTGAAGCCTATGCCCAGAGTTGAACACATAAAAAAAAAAGGTACCTAAGTTGCACAATTTTCAATTTCTGCGAGTGATTTTTGGTACATATACATGGGACACCTTCCCCTACAAGATGCCAGGCAGGGACAATGCCTTACCCCACATGACGTCCCCCTCCCCCGCACGCCATTGTCTCGGCAATTCACCTGTTACAAGTGACCTGGCCAGTAAAGACATGTTGTGCCACGATACGAAATTCAGGGCCAGTGTGATTCCCCAGTCAATGACAATGTGGAGGACAAACTTTCTGTAGCATTAGAGGAAGAAACAGTCAGAAATGATGATCAGGTAATGTCACCAAAAAAGGTCAGGTATGTTGATGTATTTTTTGAGTGAAACAATGCTTATATTGCCTATATTACTTTGTGAAAACCAATATACTCTCATACTACATAAAATTCGTACCAAATAAATAAATGAATACCGTTTATGAATGGTGAGCAATAGCTACCCTCCCACAGAACTCGTTTTCTTTGGAGTCAGCCTGATAGAAAACCCAGAAAGGTAAGGGGTACTGCTAGCTGTATCGAGTATTTTAAACCTCAGGTGAGCGATTTCTCTATGAATTTTCGATGTTTCTCACCAAAAGCGGTGGTTTAAGCCAAAAAAATTTTTTTTCCAAAATTGGTCAGGATTGGGGGGAGTCAGTGGTGGAAAATCGGTCGGGATGGGGCGGGTTAATGTTAGGTTTGGTCAGGTTAATAATATGAGCGGGTCTGGGGGGGCTAAGCCCACCCAGTAAGGGTATATGGTTCAATCCATGTCCTCGATTTTGAAACCAAAAATATTTTTGAAATATCGACTATGGCAACTGAGCACCACCGGGATGGAGTGACACCCCCCCAGAAGGTGACCACAGAGGGGCTCCAAAGGCGTGTGTGAGGTCAAGGCAATATGGACATATGTCTCCAATTACCTTGCGCCCCTATTCCCTGGAATAGACACAGCGAGAGTGCCACAGTCCCCGTGCACTACCCTCCAACCAGACTAGCCCTCGACAGGTTTGGGGTGGGGCTGAAAACACAGTCCCGAGCAGCACCACTGTGATGGCCTCTAGCCGCACAAACCGTGAGACAGCCTCTTGCTGCTCCAATACAGTGACAGCCTACAGCTGCACATCAAAAATGATGGCCTCCAGCTGCAAATGAAAGTGACTGCCTGCAGCTGTACACCAAAACGTGACAGCCTCTAGCCACTCACGTGCTGCTCGACCCCCCCCCTCTCCTGCAGAAACCAGCCACGGCCTCCAGCCATGTCTGGGGAGAGTTAGGCATGCCCCCTCTCCTTCTGCAGCTGCCTATGGGAGTACAACTCAGGTGACGACCTCCAGCTGCACAAGCAGGCAGGTGATGGCCTCTGCCTTTACCTTGACCTGACTTCCTGACGGGGTCACGGATGGAACGTGGCTACCAGCTGTCGCTTGTCTGCGGGTGCGGCCACAGGCTGTCGCTAAAACTCCATGTGAGGGGTGATGTGTAGTTGAAGGGTGACTACCATCCGTCCCTTGCCTACTGGCGCTGCTATCGGCCGTCACCGGTGTCGTGTCCCTCGAGGCAACTGCAGAAGGAGAGAGGGCATATCTTTCTCTCCCTGCTTGCGACAACAGGCCATTATGGGTTCTGCAGGGGGGAATATCAGCACTAGGAGTGGCTACAGGCCATCTCTGTAGGGCGCAGCTACCGGCCGTCACAGATGCATGGCTACAGGCCGTTGCCTTTGTGGCATGGCTACCAGCTGTCACAGGTGCACGACTACAGGCCATTGCAGGAGCACGGCTACAGGACATTGTTTTTGTTGCGTGGCTGCTGGCCGTTGCTGAGGTGCTGCTTGGAGCTAGTTTTTTAGTTCTACCCTGATCCTGAAGCAGGCTGGTTTGGTGAAGGGGTAATGCACCTGGACTGAGGTGTATATGCCAGGTGCATTCCGGGGAGTAGGGGCGCATGGCTACGAGGGACTTATGTCCATATTTCACGGACATCTCACGTGCTCGGTCTAACCCTATGTTGTCGCCTCCTGGAGGCGTTGTGATGTCTCCTGATGTTGTCTTTTTACCACCGTCGTCAAAGGAAAAGTCACGTCCCCGTGCTTGTAGGTAGTAGGTCTTGATATTGCCTGTGTCGTATTCTGGGATCAGATGCTAGAAAAGGGTGATCTATTGGGTGGTTGCTCTGTTTTCAGTGAGCTATGGGGTGTAGGTTATGAAGAGGGTGGAGGGCCGGGACGGAGTGTGGAGGATGCGGAGATGGTGAGGTCCACAGACGCAGCCCTTCCTGCCGGAGGCTGGTGACCAGGTAGCGTGTCTGATCCTCATGGTGGTAGGTGGTTGCTCCTCTGCTGGCCTTAGCTGAATGCTGGAGATGGTGACAAGGGTGGCGTTTTTATGTGGGGAAGGAGCGCAGGTGTTCTCCCTAGGGATAGGGATAGAAGGGGATGTTAGATGGGCCTGGTGGAGTCTGGGGGTGATGGGGTTGGTGTTAGGGGTGGACAAATCCGGTGGGAGAGGTAAGGTGGATGGGATGGGGGATGGAGTTGCGGTGTATCTGGTGGGAGGGCGCAATATGCAGCCGGATCAGGTGATTATGGCTTTTAGGGTGGGTGTGGGTGGCGAGGAAAGCGTGCTGCCACGTGGTGTTGTAGCCTGGCGTGGTGATGGTGTTGGGGTTGGGGATTTGGGGGTGGAGGGGGAAGTTGAAGGGATGTTGAGGTGTGGTGGTGCAGAGGTAGGGGTTGTGGTGGTTGGTGTGTGGGTGGGTGATGTCATGGGTGTTGTGGGCAGTCTGGGTGTGCTGAAGCAGCGTGGCAGTGATGGGGCGGTGAGTGGGATGGTATGGTCGCTGCCTCATGGTGAAGGGTTGTGGGGGGTAATGTCGTGTAGTGGCATTTGGAGTGGAGGTTTAGGTGTGGGGGAGGGGGATGAAGGGGCATCGGGGGTTGATGATGTGGTGGTGGGAGTGGCGGAGGATGCGGGGTGGCCACATGGGCATGCATGGGTGGTGGGCAGTTTTGGTGTGCCATGGTGGTGCGAGGGTGGTGAGGTGACAGGTGAGGTGGGGCGAGGTGGTGGGGTTGTGGGCGGAGGCAGTGAGGGGGTGGGGGGTTGGCTGGTGGAAGAGATTTATGGCGGAGGTAAGGCGGAGGGTGAGGTGGCAGAGGGTGAGGGAGTCGGTGAGGATGGGAGGGAGGAGGAAGGGGTGAGGCAGCAATCGTAGGAGTCGGGGGAGGTGCTTGAGGCGGCGAGTGGTGGTGAGGTGGTGCTGGAGGCTGATGGGGAAGACTGGGGGGTGGCAGTTGTATGGTATGGGCATATATGGCGGTTCCTGACTGTTCTCAGTGTGTTGTGATAATCTATGACCACTTGGCGAGGGTTAGGGACATTGGTGGTGGTGTGGGGGCCCGTAAAATGGGGGGATAGTTTGTGGGGGATCGGGAGCTTGGCAACCATCACCGAATCACATGGTTTGTAGGGATTTGTGAGGGTGGCATCGGGTTGGAGGTCCAGGCCATTCAGGAGGTGGAGAAGGTGCCGTTTGAGATGGTGGAGGGGGTCAGACTCAGGGTGTGTGGTGGGAGACTGGACGTGTCGGTGTAGTGGCAGGAGGAGAGGGGCTTCCCCGAAGATTCTTTCCTGTGGAGATGTGCCATCTTCTGGGGGACAGGGGTTGATTCCCTACTGGACGATTTTAAGGTGTGCTGGCCAATCTTTATTTTCAGTCTCCTCGATTCTAGTCCGCACTTGGTTCATGAAAGTGTGATGGCTTCTCTCGCACATCGCGTTTCCCTGTGGCTAGTATGGAGAGGAGTGGGAGAGACAATAGCCAAACAGGTCAGCTAGCTCTCACCATATGTTGCTGGTAAACTCGGGAGCGTTATCCAAGTGCAGGACTTGTGGGATCCCGAAATATGGGAATCAATGGCGGCCAAGGGCATTGGCCACGGCGATGGCATGATGCTCCTTGGCTGAACACATGATAAGGAACTTGGAATAAGTATCTACAAAGGTGATAATAAAGTGGTATATGGAATTAGGGGGAAGATGTCCCACCACATCCACTGATAGCAATTGCCAAGGCTTGTGGGCGGTTATGCTTCCTGTGGGCCTGCTGGTGCGGGTGATATCTTTGCTGAGCGCGCAAGCGTGGCAGGAATGGGTAACCTTCGTGGCTAAGTTGCTGGGGCTGGGAGGCCAATAGGTGTCACTGAACACCTGGAGGAGCTTTTTGATGCCCAAGTGAATTCCATTATCAGCGTGGAGATGCCTCATGGTGTCGGGATCGAGGAGGATGTGGCCTGATGGGGTGAATAAATTATCGCCTTGGCGGTGGAGTTGGGTGAACAAGCAGCACGGAATCCAGGAGGGGCGATCCTTATCATGCCATTGTTGGAGTAGCTCCGGCTCGTGTTGGATGGCGCAGAGGGGCAGGTGTGAGAGTGTGTCTGCATTCGTGTTGAGCTTGCTGGGGTGGTAGGCGATCTCATAGTTAAACTCCAACGTCTCTACATCTGGTGAGCTGGGCATTGTGGGTGTTGGATTGCCTCAGCCATTGGAATGATTGGTGATCTGTGATGATAGTCACATTCGTACCAAACAGATAGGCCCAGAAATGCTCCAACACCCAAAATAATTCCCAAGCACTCTCGCTTTGTTGCGGCCTAATTTTTCTCGGCCTGGTTCAGGGTGCGTCTGGTGCAGGTGATGATATGTTCGTGTCCCTCTTGAACTTGGGTGAGGACAGCACTGATCACAATCAGGGAGACGTCTGCGTATAGCCGGAAGGGCAGGGAGAAGTCAGGGAAGGCTATGACGGGGGCGGTTGTGTGTTTGTCTTTCAGTTCCTGAAAGGCAGCCCGTCATTCACTGATCTATATAAAAGGTTCTCCTTTTCGAGTCAGGCTGTGCAGGGGCTTGGCGATATTCGCGAATCCCTTCACGAATCGGCGGTAGTAGGAGGTGAGGCCCAGAAAGGCTCGGACCTCATGGATGTCTCGTGGAAGAGGGAGCTCCGCAATAGCGCACAGCTTGTCAGGGTCAGGCGAAATGCCATCTTTTGAGACTATATGCCCCAGGAAACCAACGATCCTGGCGACCAGGACGCACCTGGAAGGTTGGAGTTTAAGGCTGGCCTGTCGAATGCGCGCAAGACTTTCCTGAGGTGCTGTAGGTGGTTGGCCCATGTCTTGCTAAAGATGATCACGTTGTCTAAGTATGCCAAGCATATCTCCCAGGTGAGGCCACTCAGAACGGGCTCCAATAATAGGGAAAAGGTGGGAGAGGCATTGCAGAGTCCGAAGGGCAAGTCGTTAAACTCATAATGTTTTCCGTTGCTGGTGGAAAACACCGTTTTCCCTCTATCCTTGGGGTGTACAGGGACCTGCCAATACCCAGATTGGAGATCTAGGGTAGAGAACCAGGAAGCGCTGTGCAGTGAGTCGAGGGAATCATCAGTCCTGAGCAGCGGGGTGGCATCTTTGGTGGTGATGTTGTTAAGGTGACGGTAGTCCACACAGAATCGCATGGTGTTGTCTTTCTTCTTAACAAGGACAACTGAGAGGACCATGGGCTGGTGGAGGGTGAAACAACGCTGGCATCAAGCATTTCCTGGACCTGCTGGGCTTCCTCTGCTCGTTGTTTCTGGTTCTTCCGTCAGGATGGTTGGCGGATGGGGGGTCCCATGGTATGTATTTCGTGTGCCAGGTAGGTGGTGTGGCCAATGTCGTTATGTCCTGATTCGAAGAGGTCCTGAAAGTCCAGGAGTAGGTGGCAGAGAGTGTCGGCTTGGCAAGGTGAGAGATGCTAAGGTATGGGGGGTAGGGGGGGTGGGAGAGGAAGGCGATATGGGGGTGCATGGTACTGCCTCTTCCATTTCTTCTACCACGAGCCCCTTAGGTAGCGTGCGGGAGGTTGTGGTAATGTTAGCGATGTGGACCGCCGTGATGTGGAGGGGGAGGAAGGTCGGGGACAGGAGGCAGGCCGAAAGAGTTCCAGGGGGCAGGTCCGGGGAGAAAAGAACAGACATTCTGGTGGGCCTGTTTAGTGGCAGACATGTTTCATGGTGAGGGGGGGATGGTGATGGTGGAGGTGGTAGTAGCGGGGAAAGTGGGATGAGTGGGGGGGCTAGGAGGGAGATCGGGAGAGGGGGATGGACAGGTGAGACTTGGTGCTAGAGGGGGGTTGGGGAGAGTTTGCAGGTGCACAAGGGTCGTGGGGAATTGGGAGAAGAGGCTAGTGGTTCCCGAAACTGAAGTTGCCGCTTGTGGCAATTGATGGTGGTGAGTAGTTTTTGCAGGAGGTCCAGTCCTAGGTATCCATCGTAGGAGTGACAGGCTGAGTCGAACACGATGAAGCTGCACTGAGTAGAGACCTTTTGGTGGGTGTCGGTGCATAAGGCCCAGGTTTCCCCACAGATGGGCAGGGGGCCATTCCGTGTGTCCACGAGATGAGTCGACATAGGGAAAAGCTGGCCAAAAGCTGATTTGTGACAGGAGTAGAAATGACTATAGAGGCACGACCTGGCCGCCCCCGTATCGACCAGGAGCCTCTTTTTAACCCTGTTGAGTCTCATCTTATTGTAGACCATGGGGGGAGATTTCTGAGAGATGGCCCCAGCCACCATCAGGAGGTGTTGGGGCGGGCCTAAAAATCCAGTTGCTGTGGGCTTTCCTCTTCCTCCTGCTCAGTTTCCCTGGGACTGGAGTCTCCTGGTGGTGCGGTGTTGTCCTCGGGGCCCTCGTTTTCTAGTGAGGAGACCTTACATCGGCCAGGTGGGTTGGATTTACGTTGAGCTGCATAAGTGGCTCCTGAATGTCATGGAGTGGGCACATGTGGCTACAAGCGGAGAACTCCTATGGACTGATTGTGATTAAATTCTGGTTCTCCTTGTTTGCCAATCATTTGTTTGTGGGGTGTGCCCTAGGTGGAGTTGGCATAGGGTTGGTGTAGGTTGGTAGGGGCTGGGGCTTGCTGGGTGGGGCTGGTTTATTTGTCAGGAATTTACTCAGTACATTGATTTGTTTAGGGGTGTAGTGGGAGGTCATTAGTCACCGTATCAACTGGACGTCCCTGTCCAGATCTCCCGTAGGGTCGTGTATGGTAAAATGCTCCCCTAGAATGCTTACGTTATTATCCTCACAGTACTGCTTTCGCCGGGAGAATTTTACCCAATTTTGGAAAATTAATAAAAAATACTTAGACAAAATTTTTATTAAATTTGACAATGCAGATATCAAACGTAACTCATATACTTCCTTCTTACGTAGTAATAACCATCAGGGTAAGAAAATAAATTTTACCTGAATTTATTTAGGAGGTACTAAAAAAAAATGCTTTTTTTTTTTTTTTATAACATGAACATTAAAATAAAAAACACAATAACTATGGGTTCAATTGCCACTAGGCTTGGTGGTCCCCTCCTTGGGACGTTGAAGCTTAAGACTAGGTAGGTGGCTCCCCTCACATATCACCCTGGCCTGAAATGGGGGAAACGAAAAAAGGGTCAATTTTCAGGTTACGTAAAATGGCTTTATTTCCCAACATGTTTTTGTTTTGTTATCAACCACCTGCACATGAGTAGAAATTGTTATTTTATCATTTTTTATTATTACCTTGATATTATTGTTTATTATTACCTTGGTGTTGTGCACATTCTGAGCAGATTGGATGATAGTGACGAGGGCACACAGCTTTCTGACAATCATAGCACCTGTAACGTGTCGTCCTGTCCGCTTGTCCTGTGCAGAAGTGGCACCTTATATGGGGTGTGGTGGTCTCTGCAGCAAGAGGGCATCCATGACAGGCAGGAGCAGGATCAGGTAGTGACACCTTGAACATGTGTGAAATGATCAGCTGGAGACCACGGGATAAAGTTGGTGTATTCAATCTCCTGATTGCCCAAGGCCTGATCAGTTCCACAGCTAGTGCCTGCATATAGTGCCTCCTTGCCATTTCTTTTTTCTTCTGTTTTTTCATGTTCTCAGTGAAGATGATGTAGGAATTCAGATCCCCTGCATTCAGCATGCCATAGAACAGGCAAAGCGGCCACCTTTTAGTTTTACGGGATGTTGAATATATAGCACACATCTGGTCAAATGAGTCAACTCCACCCTTCGTACTGTTGTAAAATTCTATGACCTCCGGCTTCTTAGACTTCTCCACAATATTTCCCTGGTCATGCATTGTAGACAGCAGCAACACAATCTTCTTTGTACTCTTCTTGTCGGGCATGTAAGAAACTAGTGTCTGTTCTTTTGTGTATGGGAATGCCGAGGTCCCTGGCTTCCTATTTTCTTTCTCCCTCATGCAAGTCGGTATTTCCTTCTTAAGGCCTTAATGGTGCCAACAGTTGTCATACCACAGTTTTGAAGGAGGTCCAGTGCTAGAGGGACCGATGAAAACCAGTTGTCGGTTGTCACATTCCGACTGGTGTGGTGGTATGGCCTGGTTAGCTCCTTTGTATACTAATGGCCGAGGCCTAACCCTTTGACTTGGTTTGAGGGCTCCCTTCCCTAGGTACGGGATGCCGCCAAGCATGTACTTGCTCTCGTTGTCATTACGGAGTACCAACTTCAGTCCATATTTTGAAGGTTTGTTTGGGATATACATCCTAAATGAACAGTTCCCCCTAAATCCCAACAACTGTTCATCGACAGTCAGATTTTCCCCTGGCACATACATCTCTTTGCAGTGTCGAATGAATATGTCTCAAATCTTGCGGATAGGTGCCAGGCGGTCTCTTGCTTTCCTCTCCTCCCTGGTGTCGGGGTTATCAAACCTGAGACAGTTTAGTAGGAACTCGAACCTTTGCATTGCTAGGCCTCCACGGTACATTGGAGACCCTATGACCGGGTCCCACATTTCTCGCGTTGACAGGTGGTTATTTTGCTGGCACCCACTGAATATGAGTATTCCTAGCAGTGCCCTCAGCTCATCACTCACAATAGGTGCATGTGTCGCAGTCCTCTTGGTGTACTTGGCAACCCTCACCTCAATCATTCTATTGGTCCAAATTATTGTCTCATCTAGGATGTCCTCAGAAAAAAATAGTGTGAAGCAATCCCGTGGGGTGGTAGCAGACTGTGCCTCACGTGATGGACCTTTGGTGTACTTAGGCATTATGTTCTTTGAGGGCGTCCTAGATGACAGGGACACCTGTGGCCGAGAATACCAAGTAAACCCACTTTTGGTTTTGAAAGTGGCTTTTGTGAACTCGACTTCCAGTGAGGAGTCCGTGCTGTGTTTCCTTTTTGCTTTAGTACGGGATTCTACAGGAGGGTCTGGCTGTGCATGCGAGGGGCCTTAACGGGGTCTGCTTGTGCATGCGAGGGGCCAGGGACGGGGTCTGGCTGTGCATGCGAGGGACCAGGAACGAGGTCTGGGTGAGATGATGATTCAAGTTTCAGACGGTGCTTGGCAAGACGCTTCTTTGGTGTTGAAGTTGCATGCTTCTTTTTCATAGTTTTTCTGATAAATGTTTCTTCACCTTTTGAATCACTCTCATCATCAGGATCAGCTACATACTCTACATCATTGTCACTGTCATACAAAACCTCGCATTCTAAGTTATCGTCACTGTCTTCAGCATCACTAACAGGTTGCACATCATCCACATTCTCCTCTATTTCTTCCTCTTCCACCTCCTCAGCGGCACAATAAAGATCACTTAGACCTGATCTATTCATCATTGTCTGTAACTCTTCGTCACTCAAAATTTTGCCACCCATTGTGCAATTTTTTTTTTCGACATTTTATTTCAGTTTAGTCTATATTAGTCTCTGTACACTTTAGTCTCTTTGATATAATCAGACACTAATTATACACCTGAAGAAAAAAAAGAAAAAACAAAAATAAAAAAAAATGTAACACAAATGCTTTTGTCGGGTAAAAAACACTTAATCCACATTCTCCTCTATTTCTTCCTCTTCCACCTCCCCAGCGGCACAACAAACTTCACTTAGACCTGATCGATTCATCATTGTCTCTAACTCTTCTTTACTCAGAATTTTGCTATCCATTGTGCATTTTTTTTTTTTCAACATTTTCTTTCATTTTAGTCTATTTTAGTCTCTGAACACTTTAGTCTCTTTGATTATATCTGTGAAACACCTTTTTTTTATCAATTTAGACTCTTTTAGATTGTTTTCATCCTTTAGTCTCTTTGATTTAATCAGAAACTAATTATACACCTGGAAAAAAAGGAAAACACAAAAATAAAAAAAATGTAACACAAATGCTTTTGTTGGGTAAGAAACACTTTAAACCCAAATATCATGGTGATAAATGCGAGATGAAACCACATCACTACCTATGTAGGTAGGGGGTAGGGTGGATTGAAGGTATAGGGAAGGACAGCTCCAAAGCTCTTATCATAACATAATAGCAAATAAATAAATCGCCGAACAGGGAAATTACCCCGACGTAAGCATTCTAGGGTTAACCATACCGGGGAGAACTCTAAGCAGGGTGTTAAATGTGTGCTGTTCCCGGGTTTCCAAATCAGCTTCTGGGTAAGTGGTGGAAACGAGCCTCCTGGCCTAGATGAGAGCGTCATCCAGGCTTCCGTTGTATGTTAGATTGTCTAGTTGAGACAATGCCACCACTCTTCCTAGGATTGGTGTGATCGCTTCCACTACAGTGTTAGTAAAATTTGCCCATTTTAGGTCGGGGACGACTTTGGATGCAACGCTGGTTGCTGCCTTTCCAAAAAATGGTAAGGAGACAGGGATCTTCTGCCTGTCCTCAAAACCAATATCCAACAGTGGCTTGACTATGGATAAGTACGTATGGATATCTTAATGCCTCTGATCGAATTAGGGCAATTGTACATGTGGTTTAGTAACCACTTTTCTAATTACCCTGTTTGTTTCTCTCTGTGTATGCCCAGGTCAAGAACCACCGCTGTCCACCAGTGTTATGCCAGGCGTTTTTAGGGCGGCTTCCCGTCCTAAGAATGCCTAAGCTGTAGCTGGATTCCCTTTCTAGACCGGAGCTCAGACACAATATGAGAGGAACAGGGCATAAAAAACAGAGCAACAACCTTACACGTATATTGCCAAATTCAAATACAGACTGAGCTTTATCGAAATACAAACAGCTAGATGGTACATGTGTTTATGAGGTACAGGTATCTCGCAGGATACCAACAGACAGACAGACATACAGACACTGCTCTTAAGGTAAGTTGTGGTTATATTCGTTTCTAGGGCTGCTGATTTCTGGTTTCTAGGTTGTCCCGCGGTATGCACTGAGGGTGTATTCTCCAGTTCTTATTATATTCACTGTCTCCACACTGTCACTGTGTGCGTTCACTGCATCAGTCACTTTCACTTTCACTTGCGGGCAGAGAGAGAGTGGTCACTATAGGGATAAGGGAGGCAGAGTCAGCCGGGGGGGGGCAGGCGGCTCACAGTTGGTGGCCCAGGGTTAGTGGTGCCTCCTCAGGCACACCTTCGGTGAGGGGCGACGGGACTACCCGTGGGGGCGTCATCCGTGTGGGGCTGCAGTCGGGGGCGTGGAAGGACCTTACACTAGAGGGGCTTGGTACTGGAGTCTGGCCCTTAAGACTAGGGCTGAAGATTCGGCATGGTGAGTGCGTCGCTTCTCCTCTGGTCTGGAGAGGTCACGCTCCGGAGGGTTGGGGGTGGCATGGAGGGTCCACCGGCTGTGGTCTCCCTCTCGTTGCTTCGCCATTAGGGTAGGGCCGTGATGTTGCGGGCAGCAGGAGTCCGACAGGTGGAGGTTCCCCTCCAGTGCCGGCTGGATAGAGTGCAACCCTGGGGACAAGACAGGTCCTCTCCAGTAGTCCAGGGTCGGCAGGTGCTCCTCCTGTAGATTGCCTTGGGTTGTGGAGTCGAGGGCGGGACTTGCTTTATCGCCGGGAGGGTGGCTAGAACAGAGGTCTTCCTCGAGTTGTGGAGTCACAGGCTTCTTGGGAGCCCTTCCCTGGCTCGGCTACCGGCCATTGCCGAGGTCCCTTGAGCAACGAGAGGAGGGCGGCTACAGGCCATCCCTTCTCTGTCGGTATGACTACCGGCCGTCACTGGGCCCAACTCCCTGATGGGGTCGCAAACGGAGCAGGGCTACCGGCCGTTGCTTGTCTGCAGGTGCAGCTGCAGGCCATCGCCAAAACTGTGTGAGGGGCGACGTGTAGTCAAAGGGTGGCTACAGGCCATCCCTTGCCTACTGGCGCGGCTATTGGCCATCACCGGTGTCGTGTCCCTCGAGGCAACTGCAGAAGGAGAGAGGGTGTACTTTTCTCTCTCCATGTGCGACAACAGGCTGTCACGGGTTCTGCAGGGGGGAATAGCAGCATTAGGAGTGGCTACAGGCCATCTCTGTAGCGCACAGCTACCAGCCGTCGCAGATGAACAGCTGCAGGCCATTGCCTTTGTGGCGCAGCTACTGGTCGTTGCAGATGCATGGCTACAGGCCGTTCCTTTTGTTGCGCGGCTGCTGGCTGTCACCTGGGTGCTGCTTGGAGCTAGTTTTCTAGCTCCACCCTGATCCTGATGCAGGCTGTGTCGGTGAAGGAGTAATGCACCCGGACTGAGGTGTACGTGCCGGTGCATTCCGGGAAGTAGGGGTGCGCAGCTACGAGGGACTTATGTCCTTATTTCACGGACATCTCACGCGTTTGGTCTATCCCCATGTTGTTGCCCCCTGGCGGTGTTGTGATGTCTCCTGATGTCATCTTTTCAAATATAAACAGAAATACACAATACTCTATAGTCTATACAATGTCTAGGGGTGTTAGACAGGACTCAGACTGGCAGATATGATATACGTATCTCACAGGATACTCTCAGTCACGAGGATATAGGACAGACACTGTGTAATCAATAGCCTGAGTTTGTGCACAATTTTAGTCTAGGGCTGCGTTTCCCACAGTCTTGGTGCTAGCACCCTGTTTTACATGGAATAGTGGTAGAGTACTGTTTCAGACACTGTAAATTGGCAGGTATGCACTGTCTGAGGAGTAACTATCTGAACACTGCCTTCATCACTCACTATCTTCACTGTTCACTACACGGGCACTATAATCATTCTTTCTGGAGCAGTCACTGTTTGGTGGGAGAGGCTTGAGGGCTTGGGTCGGGCGGAGGGGGCCTGGGAACTCGCAGGTGTCAGCCAGGTGTTGGCAGAGTCCCTTCAGGTATCTTTTCCTCCGAAGGCCACGGGACTACCCACAGGGGCGGCGGTGCCCATCGTGGACTGTGGCTGGGTGTGGTGAAGGGCCCCTCACTGGTGGGGCTGGGTATGGGAGTCTGGCCTTTCGGGCTGGGGCCAAATAACTCCTGCAGGTGCTCCTGTCTATGCCTGGATTGGGAAGGGCAGTGCCGTCGTTTGGAAGGGCATTGCCGTCCAAACGACGGCAATGCCCTTCCCAATCCAGGCATAGACAGGAGCACCTGCAGGAGTTATTTGGCCCCAGCCCGAAGGGCCAGATTCCCATACCCAGCCCCACCAGTGAGGGGCCCTTCACCACACCCAGCCACAGTCCACGATAGGCACCGCCGCCCCTGTGGGTAGTCCCGTGGCCTTCGGAGGAAAAGATACCTGAAGGGACTCTGCCAACACCTGGCTGACACCTGCGAGTTCCCAGGCCCCCTCCGCCCAGCCCAAGCCCTCAAGCCTCTCCCACCAAACAGTGACTGCTCCAGAAAGAATGATTATAGTGCCCTTGTAGTGAACAGTGAAGATAGTGAGTGATGAAGGCAGTGTTCAGATAGTTACTCCTCAGACAGTGCATACCTGTCAATTTACAGTGTCTGAAACAGTACTCTACCACTATTCCATGTAAAACAGGGTGCTAGCACCAAGATTGTGGGAAACGCAGCCCTAGACTAAAATTGTGCACAAACTCAGGCTATTGATTACACAGTGTCTGTCCTATATCCTCGTGACTGAGAGTATCCTGTGAGATACGTATATCATATCTGCCAGTCTGAGTCCTGTCTAACACCCCTAGACATTGTATAGACTATAGAGTATTGTGTATTTCTGTTTGTATTTGAAAAGATGACATCAGGAGACATCACGACACCCCCAGGGAGCAACAACATAGGGATAGACCAAACGCGTGAGATGTCCGTGAAATAAGGACATAAGTCCCTCGTAGCTGCGCACCCCTACTTCACGGAATGCACCGGCACGTACACCTCAGTCCGGGTGCATTACTCCTTCACCGACACAGCCTGCATCAGGATCGGGGTGGAGCTAGAAAACTAGCTCCAAGCAGCACCCAGGTGACAGCCAGCAGCCGCGCAACAAAAGGAACGGCCTGTAGCCATGCATCTGCAACGGCCAGTAGCTGCGCCACAAAGGCAATGGCCTGTAGCTGTTCATCTGCGACGGCTGGTAGCTGTGCGCTACAGAGATGGCCTGTAGCCACTCCTAATGCTGCTATTCCCCCCTGCAGAACCCGTGACAGCCTGTTGTCGCACATGGAGAGAGAAAAGTACACCCTCTCTCCTTCTGCAGTTGCCTCGAGGGACACGACACCGGTGATGGCCAATAGCCGCGCCAGTAGGCAAGGGATGGCCTGTAGCCACCCTTTGACTACACGTCGCCCCTCACACAGAGTTTTGGCGATGGCCTGCAGCTGCACCTGCAGACAAGCAACGGCCGGTAGCCCTGCTCCGTTTGCGACCCCATCAGGGAGTTGGGCCCAGTGACGGCCGGTAGTCATACCGACAGAGAAGGGATGGCCTGTAGCCGCCCTCCTCTCGTTGCCCAAGGGACCTCGGCAATGGCCGGTAGCCGAGCCAGGGAAGGGCTCCCAAGAAGCCTGTGACTCCACAACTCGAGGAAGACCTCTGTTCTAGCCACCCTCCAGGCGATAAAGTAAGTCCCGCCCTCGACTCCACAACCCAAGGCAATCTACAGGAGGAGCACCTGCCGACCCTGGACTACTGGAGAGGACCTGTCTTGTCCCCAGGGTTGCACTCTATCCAGCCGGCACTGGAGGGGAACCTCCACCTGTCGGACTCCTGCTGCCCGCAACATCACGGCCCTACCCTAATGGCGAAGCAACGAGAGGGAGACCACAGACGGCGGACCCTCCATGCCACCCCCAACCCTCCGGAGCGTGACCTCTCCAGACCAGAGGAGAAGCGACGCACTCCCCGTGCCGAATCTTCAGCCCTAGTCTTAAGGGCCAGACTCCAGTACCAAGCCCCTCTAGTGTGGGGTCCTTCCACGCCCCCGACTGCAGCCCCTCCCGGATTACGCCCCCACGGGTAGTCCCGTCGCCCCTCACCGAAGGTGTGCCTGAGGAGGCACCACTAACCCTGGGCCACCAACTGTGAGCCGCCTGCCCCCCCCCCGGCTGACTCTGCCTCCCTTATCCCTATAGTGACCACTCTCTCTCTGCCCGCAAGTGAAAGTGAAAGTGACTGATGCAGTGAACGCACACAGTGACAGTGTGGAGACAGTGAATATAATAAGAACTGGAGAATACACCCTCAGTGCATACCGCGGGACAACCTAGAAACCAGAAATCAGCAGCCCTAGAAACGAATATAACCACAACTCACCTTAAGAGCAGTGTCTGTATGTCTGTCTGTCTGTTGGTATCCTGCGAGATACCTGTACCTCATAAACACATGTACCATCTAGCTGTTTGTATTTGGATAAAGCTCAGTCTGTATTTGAATTTGGCAATATACGTGTAAGGTTGTTGCTCTGTGTTTTATGCCCTGTTCCTCTCATATTGTGTCTAAGCTCCGGTCTAGAAAGGGAATCCAGCTACAGCTTAGGCATTCTTAGGACGGGAAGCCGCCCTAAAAACGCCTGGCATAACACTGGTGGACAGCGGTGGTTCTTGACCTGGGCATACACAGAGAGAAACAAACAGGGAAATTAGAAAAGTGGTTACTAAACCACATGTACAATTGCCCTAATTCGATCAGAGGCATTAAGATATCCATACGTACTTATCCATAGTCAAGCCACTGTTGGATATTGGTTTTGAGGACAGGCAGAAGATCCCTGTCTCCTTACCATTTTTGGGAAAGGCAGCAACCAGCGTTGCATCCAAAGTCGTCCCCGATCTAAAATGGGCAAATTTTACTAACACTGTAGTGGAAGCGATCACACCATCCCTAGGAAGAGTGGTGGCATTGTCTCAACTAGACAATCTAACATACAACGGAAGCCTGGATGACACTCTCATCTAGGCCAGGAGGCTCGTTTCCACCACTTACCCAGAAGCTGATATGGAAACCCGGGAACAGCACACATTTAACACCCTGCTTAGAGTTCTCCCCGATATGGTTAACCCTAGAATGCTTACGTCGGGGTAATTTCCCGGTTCGGCGATTTATTTATTTGCTATTATGTTATGATAAGAGCTTTGGAGCTGTCCTTCCCTATTCCTTCAATCCACCCTACCCCCTACCTACATAGGTAGTGATGTGGTTTCATCTCGCATTTATCACCATGATATTTGGGTTTAAAGTGTTTTTTACCCAACAAAAGCATTTGTGTTACATTTTTTTTATTTTTGTGTTTTCCTTTTTTTCCAGGTGTATAATTAGTTTCTGATTAAATCAAAGAGACTAAAGGATGAAAACAATCTAAAAGAGTCTAAATTGATAAAAAAGGTGTTTCACAGATATAATCAAAGAGACTAAAGTGTTCAGAGACTAAAATAGACTAAAATGAAAGAAAATGTTGAAAAAAAAAAGAAGTGCACAATGGATAGCAAAATTCTGAGTAAAGAAGAGTTAGAGACAATGATGAATCGATCAGGTCTAAGTGATGTTTGTTGTGCCGCTGGGTAGGTGGAAGAGGAAGAAATAGAGGAGAATGTGGATTAAGTGTTTTTTACCCGACAAAAGCATTTGTGTTACATTTTTTTAATTTTTGTTTTTTCTTTTTTTTCTTCAGGTGTATAATTAGTGTCTGATTATATCAAAGAGACTAAAGTGTACAGAGACTAATATAGACTAAACTGAAATAAAATGTCGAAAAAAAAGTGCACAATGGGTGGCAAAATTTTGAGTGACGAAGAGTTACAGACAATGATGAATCGATCAGGTCTAAGTGATCTTTATTGTGCCGCTGAGGAGGTGGAAGAGGAAGAAATAGAGGAGAATGTGGATGATGTGCAACCTGTTAGTGATGCTGAAGACAGTGACGATAACTTAGAATGCGAGGTTTTGTATGACAGTGACAATGATGTAGAGTATGTAGCTGATCCTGATGATGAGAGTGATTCAAAAGGTGAAGAAACATTTATCAGAAAAACTATGAAAAAGAAGCATGCAACTTCAACACCAAAGAAGCGTCTCGCCAAGCACCGTCTGAAACTTGAATCATCATCTCACCCAGACCTCGTTCCTGGTCCCTCGCATGCACAGCCAGACCCCGTCCCTGGCCCCTCGCATGCACAACCTGACCCCGTCCCAGGCCCCTCGCATGCACAGCCAGACCCTCCTGTAGAATCCCGTACTAAAGCAAAAAGGAAACACAGCATGGACTCCTCACTGGAAGTCGAGTTCACAAAAGCCACTTTCAAAACCAAAAGTGGGTTTACTTGGTATTCTCGGCCACAGGTGTCCCTGTCATCTAGGACGCCCTCAAAGAACATAATGCCTAAGTACACCAAAGGTCCATCACGTGAGGCACAGTCTGCTACCACCCCACGGGATTGCTTCACACAATTTTTTTCTGAGGACATCCTAGATGAGACAATAATTTGGACCAATAGAATGATTGAGGTGAGGGTTGCCAAGTACACCAAGAGGACTGCGACACATGCACCTATTGTGAGTGATGAGCTGAGGGCACTGCTAGGAATACTCATATTCAGTGGGTGCCAGCAAAATAACCACCTGTCAACGCGAGAAATGTGGGACCCGGTCATAGGGTCTCCAATGTACCGTGGAGGCCTAGCAATGCAAAGGTTCGAGTTCCTACTAAACTGTCTCAGGTTTGATAACCCCGACACCAGGGAGGAGAGGAAAGCAAGAGACCGCCTGGCACCTATCCGCAAGATTTGAGACATATTCATTCGACACTGCAAAGAGATGTATGTGCCAGGGGAAAATCTGACTGTCGATGAACAGTTGCTGGGATTTAGGGGGAACTGTTCATTTAGGATGTATATCCCAAACAAACCTTCAAAATATGGACTGAAGTTGGTACTCTGTAATGACAACGAGAGCAAGTACATGCTTGGCGGCATCCCGTACCTAGGGAAGGGAGCCCCCAAACCAAGACAAAGGGTTAGGCCTCGGCCATTATTATACAAAGGAGCTAACCAGGCCATACCACCACACCAGTCGGAATGTGACAACCGACAACTGGTTTTCATCGGTCCCTCTAGCACTGGACCTCCTTCAAAACTGTGGTATGACAACTGTTGGCACCATCAAGGCCATCAAGAAGGAAATACCGACTTGCATGAGGGAGAAAGAAAATAGGAAGCCAGGGACCTCGGCATTCCTATACACAAAAGAACAGACACTAGTTTCTTACATGCCCGACAAGAAGAGTACAAAGAAGATTGTGTTGCTGCTGTCTACAATGCATGACCAGGGAAATATTGTGGAGAAGTCTAAGAAGCCGAAGGTCATAGAATTTTACAACAGTACGAAGGGTGGAGTAGACTCATTTGACCAGATGTGTGCTATATATTCAACATCCCGTAAAACTAAGAGGTGGCCGCTTTGCCTGTTCTATGGCATGCTGAATGCAGGGGATCTGAATTCCTACATCATCTTCACTGAGAACATGAAAAAACAGAAGAAAAAAGAAATGGCAAGGAGGCACTATATGCAGGCACTAGCTGTGGAACTGATCAGGCCTTGGGCAATCAGGAGATTGAATACACCAACTTTATCCCGTGGTCTCCAGCTGATCATTTCACACATGTTCAAGGTGTCACTACCTGATCCTGCTCCTGCCTGTCATGGATGCCCTCTTGCTGCAGAGACCACCACACCCCATATAAGGTGCCACTTCTGCACAGGACAAGCGGACAGGACGACACGTTACAGGTGCTATGATTGTCAGAAAGCTGTGTGCCCTCGTCACTATCATCCAATCTGCTCAGAATGTGCACAACACCAAGGTAATAATAAACAATAATAACAAGGTAATAATAAAAAATGAAAAAATAACAATTTCTACTCATGTGCAGGTGGTTGATAACAAAACAAAAACATATTGGGAAATAAAGCCATTTTACGTAACCTGAAAATTGACCCTTTTTTCGTTTCCCCCATTTCAGGCCAGGGTGATATGTGAGAGGAGCCACCTACCTAGTCTTAAGCTTCAACGTCCCAAGGAGGGGACCACCAAGCCCAGGGGCAATTGAACCCATAGTTATTGTGTTTTTTATTTTAATGTTCATGTTATTAAAAAAAAAAAAAAAAAGCATTTTTTTTTAGTACCTCCTAAATAAATTCAGGTAAAATTTATTTTCTTACCCTGATGGTTATTACTATGTAAGAAGGAAGTATATGAGTTACTTTTGATATCTGCATTGTCAAATTTAATAAAAATTTTGTCTAAGTATTTTTTATTAATTTTCCAAAATTGGGTAAAATTCTCCCGGCGAAAGCAGTACTGTGAGGATAATAACGTAAGCATTCTAGGGGAGCATTTTACCATACACGACCCTACGGGAGATCTGGACAGGGACGTCCAGTTGATACGGTGACTAATGACCTCCCACTACACCCCTAAACAAATCAACGTACTGAGTAAATTCCTGACAAATAAACCAGCCCCACCCAGCAAGCCCCAGCCCCTACCAACCTACACCAACCCTATGCCAACTCCACCTAGGGCACACCCCACAAACAAATGATTGGCAAACAAGGAGAACCAGAATTTAATCACAATCAGTCCATAGGAGTTCTCCGCTTGTAGCCACAGGTGCCCACTCCATGACATTCAGGAGCCACTTATGCAGCTCAATGTAAATCCAACCCACCTGGCCGATGTAAGGTCTCCTCACTAGAAAATGAGGGCCCCGAGGACAACACCGCACCACCAGGAGACTCCAGTCCCAGGGAAACTGAGCAGGAGGAAGAGGAAAGCCCACAGCAACTGGATTTTTAGGCCCGCCCCGACACCTCCTGATGGTGGCTGGGGCCATCTCTCAGAAATCTCCCCCCATGGTCTACAATAAGATGAGACTCAACGGGGTTAAAAAGAGGCTCCTGGTCGATACGGGAGCGGCCAGGTCGTGCCTCTATAGTCATTTCTACTCCTGTCACAAATCAGCTTTTGGCCAGCTTTTCCCTATGTTGACTCATCTCGTGCACACACGGGATGGCCCCCTGCCCATCTGTGGGGAAACCTGGGCCTTATGCACCGACACCCACCAAAAGGTCTCTACTCAGTGCAGCTTCATCGTGTTCGACTCAGCCTGTCACTCCTACGATGGATACCTAGGACTGGACCTCCTGCAAAAACTACTCACCACCATCAATTGCCACAAGCGGCAACTTCAGTTTCGGGAACCACTAGCCTCTTCTCCCAATTCCCCACGACCCTTGTGCACCTGCAAACTCTCCCCAACCCCCCTCCAGCACCAAGTCTCACCTGTCCACCCCCCTCTCCTGATCCCCCTCCTAGCCCCCCCGCTCATCCCACTTTCCCCGCTACTACCACCTCCACCATCACCATCCCCCCCTCACCATGAAACATGTCTGCCACTAAACAGGCCCACCAGAATGTCTGTTCTTTTCTCCCCGGACCTGTCCCCTGGAACTCTTTCGGCCTGCCTCCTGTCCCCGACCTTCCTCCCCCTCCACATCACGGTGGTCCACATCGCTAACATTACCACAACCTCCCGCACGCTACCTAAGGGGCTCGTGGTAGAAGAAATGGAAGAGGCAGTACCATGCACCCCCATATCGCCTTCCTCTCCCACCCCCCCTACCCCCCATACCTTAGCATCTCTCACCTTGCCAAGCCGACACTCTCTGCCACCTTCTCCTGGACTTTCAGGACCTCTTTGAATCAGGACATAACGACATTGGCCACACCACCTACCTGGCACACGAAATACATACCATGGGACCCCCCATCCGCCAACCATCCTGACGGAAGAACCAGAAACAACGAGCAGAGGAAGCCCGGCAGGTCCAGGAAATGCTTGATGCCAGCGTTGTTTCACCCTCCACCAGCCCCTGGTCCTCTCAGTTGTCCTTGTTAAGAAGAAAGACAACACCATGCGATTCTGTGTGGACTACCGTCACCTTAACGACATCACCACCAAAGATGCCACCCCGCTGCTCAGGACTGATGATTCCCTCGACTCACTGCACAGCGCTTCCTGGTTCTCTACCCTAGATCTCCAATCTGGGTATTGGCAGGTCCCTGTACACCCCAAGGATAGAGGGAAAACGGTGTTTTCCACCAGCAACGGAAAACATTATGAGTTTAACGACTTGCCCTTCGGACTCTGCAATGCCTCTGCCACCTTTTCCCTATTATTGGAGCCCGTCCTGAGTGGCCTCACCTGGGAGATATGCTTGGCATACTTAGACAACGTAATCATCTTTAGCAAACCATGGGCCAACCACCTACAGCACCTCAGGAAAGTCTTGCAGCGCATTCGACAGGCCAGCCTTAAACTCCAACCTTCCAGGTGCGTCCTGGTCGCCAGGATCGTTGGTTTCCTGGGGCATATAGTCTCAAAAGATGGCATTTCCCCTGACCCTGACAAGCTGTGCGCTATTGCGGAGCTCCCTCTTCCACGAGACATCCATGAGGTCCGAGCCTTTCTGGGCCTCACCTCCTACTACCGCCGATTAGTGAAGGGATTCGTGAATATCGCCAAGCCCCTGCACAGCCTGACCCGAAAAGGAGAACCTTTTATATAGATCAGTGAATGACGGGCTGCCTTTCAGGAACTGAAAGACAAACTCATAACCGCCCCCGTCATAGCCTTCCCTGACTTCTCCCTGCCCTTCCGGCTATACGCAGACGTCTCCCTGATTGTGATCAGCGCTGTCCTCACCCAAGTTCAAGAGGGACACGAACATATCATCACCTGCACCAGACGCACCCTGAACCAGGCCGAGAAAAATTAGGCCGCAACAAAGCGAGAGTGCTTGGGCATTATTTTGGGTGTTGGAGCATTTCTGGGCCTATCTGTTTGGTACGAATGTGACTATCATCACAGATCACCAATCACTCCAATGGCTGAGGCAATCCGACACCCACAATGCCCAGCTCACCAGATGTAGTGAGACGTTGGAGTTTAACTATGAGATCGCCTACCACCCCAGCAAGCTCAACACGAATGCAGACACACTCTCACACCTGCCCCTCTGCGCCATCCAACACGAGCCGGAGCTACTCCAACAATGGCATGATAAGGATCGCCCCCCCTGGATTCCGTGCTGCTTGTTCACCCAACTCCACCGCCAAGGCGATAATTTATTCACTCTATCAGGCCACATCCTCCTCGATCCCGACACCATGAGGCATCTCCACGCTGATAATGGAATTCACTTGGGCATCAAAAACCTCCTCCAGGTGTTCAGTGACACCTATTGGTCTCCCAGCCCCAGCAACTTAGCCACGAAGGTTACCCATTCCTGCCACGCTTGTGCGCTCAGCAAAGATATCACCCGCACCAGCAGGCCCACAGGAAGCATAACCGCCCACAAGCCTTGGCAATTGCTGTCAGTGGATGTGGTGGGACATCTTCCCCCTAATTCCATATACCACTTTATTATCACCTTTGTAGATACTTATTCCAAGTTCCTTATCGTGTGTTCAGCCAAGGAGCATCATGCCATCGCCGTGGCCAATGCCCTTGGCCGCCATTGATTCCCATATTTCGGGATCCCACAAGCCCTGCACTTGGATAACGCTCCCGAGTTTACCAGCAACATATGGTGAGAGCTAGCCGACCTGTTTGGCTATTGTCTCTCCCACTCCTCTCCATACTAGCCACAGGGAAACGCGATGTGCGAGAGAAGCCATCACACTTTCATGAACCAAGTGCGGACTAGAATCGAGGAGACTGAAAATAAAGATTGGCCTGCACACGTTAAAATCGTCCAGTAGGGAATCAACCCCTGTCCCCCGGAAGATGGCACATCTCCACAGGAAAGAATCTTCGGGGAAGCCCCTCTCCTCCTGCCACTACACCGACACGTCCAGTCTCCCACCACACACCCTGAGTCTGACCCCCTCCACCATCTCAAACGGCACCTTCTCCACCTCCTGAATGGCCTGGACCTCCAACCCGATGCCACCCTCACAAATCCCTACAAACCATGTGATTCGGTGATGGTTGCCAAGCTCCCGATTCCCCACAAACTATTCCCCCATTTTACGGGCCCCCACACCACCACCAATGTCCCTAACCCTCGCCAAGTGGTCATAGATTATCACAACACACTGCGAACATTCAGGAACCGCCATATATGCCCATACCATACAACTGCCACCCCTCAATCTTCCCCATCAGCCTCCAGCACCACCTCACCACCACTCGCCGCCTCAAGCACCTCCCCCGACTCCTACGATTGCTGCCTCACCCCTTCCTCCTCCCTCCCATCCTCACCGACTCCCTCACCCTCCACCTTACCTCCGCCATAAATCCCTTCCACCAGCCAACCCCCCACCCCCTCACTGCCTCCGCCCGCAACTCCACCACCTCGCCCCACCTCACCTGTCACCTCACCACCCTCGCACCACCATGGCACACCAAAACTGCCCACCGCCCATGCATGCCCATGTGGCCACCCCGCATCCTCCGCCACTCCCACCACCACATCATCAACCCCCGATGCCCCTTCATCCCCCTCCCCCACACCTAAACCTCCACTCCAAATGCCACTACACGACATTACCCCCCACGACCCTTCACCATGAGGCAGCGACCACACCATCCCACCCACCGCCCCATCACTGCCACTCCACTTCAGCACACCCAGACTGCCCACAACACCCATGACATCACCCACCCACACACCAACCACCACAACCCCTACCTCTGCACCACCACACCTCAACATCCCTTCAACTTCCCCCTCCACCCCCAAATCCCCAACCCCAACACCATCACCACACCAGGCTACAACACCACGTGGCAGCACGCTTTCCTCGCCACCCACACCCACCCTAAAAACCATAATCACCTGATCCGGCCGCATATTGCGCCCTCCCACCAGATACACCGCAACTCCATCCCCCATCCCATCCACCTTACCTCTTCCACTGGATTTGTCCACCCCTAACACCAACCCCATCACCCCCAGATTCCACCAGGCCCATCTAACATCCCCTTCTATCCCTATGCCTAGGGAGAACACCTGCGCTCCTTCCCCACATAAAAACGCCACCCTTGTCACCATCTCCAGCATTCAGCTAAGGCCAGCAGAGGAGCAACCACCTACCACCATGAGGATCAGACACGCTACCTGGGCACCAGCCTCCGGCAGGAAGGGCTGCGTCCGCGGACCACACCACCTCCTCCGCATCCTCCACACTCCGTCCCGGCCCTCCACCCTCTTCATAACCTACACCCCATAGCTCACTGAAAACAGAGCAACCACCCAATAGATCACCCTTTTCTAGCATCTGATCCCAGAATATGACACAGGCAATATCAAGACCTACTACCTACAAGCACGGGGACGTGACTTTTCCCTCGACGACGGTGGTGAAAAGACAACATCAGGAGACATCACAACGCCTCCAGGAGGCGACAACATAGGGTTAGACCGAGCACGTGGGATGTCCGTGAAATATGGACATAAGTCCCTCGTAGCCATGCGCCCCTACTCCCCGGAATGCACCTGGCATATACACCTCAGTCCAGGTGCATTACCCCTTCACCAAACGAGCCTGCTTCAGGATCAGGGTGGAACTAAAAACTAGCTCCAAGCAGCACCTCAGCAACGGCCAGCAGCCACGCAACAAAAACAATGTCCTGTAGCCGTGCTCCTGCAATGGCCTGTAGTCGTGCACCTGTGACAGCTGGTAGCCGTGCCACAAAGGCAACGGCCTGTAGCCATGCATCTGTGACGGCCGGTAGCTGCGCCCTACAGAGATGGCCTGTAGCCACTCCTAGTGCTGATATTCCCCCCTGCAGAACCCATAATGGCCTGTTGTCGCAAGCAGGGAGAGAAAGATATGCCCTCTCTCCTTCTGCAGTTGCCTCGAGGGACACGACACCGGTGACGGCCGATAGCCGCGCCAGTAGGCAAGGGACGGACGGTAGTCACCCTTCAACTACACATCACCCCTCACATGGAGTTTTAGCGACAGCCTGTGGCCGCACCTGCAGACAAGCGACAGCTGGTAGCCACGTTCCATCCGCGACCTCGTCAGGAAGTCAGGCCCCAGTGACAGCTGGTAGTCGCACCGACAGAGAAAGGATGGCCTGTAGCCACCCTCCTCTCGTTGCCCAGACCTTGGCGAGGGCTGGTAGTCACACCAGGGAAGGGCATCCAAAAAACCCTTCATCCTCTATAACTCCGCAACCCAAGGAAGACCTTTGTTCTAGCCGCCCTCCTGGTAATAGAGCAAGTCCTGCACTCAACTCCACAACCCGAGGCAATCTACAGGAGGAGCACCTGCCAACCACGGACTACTGGAGAGAAACTGTCTTGCCCCTGGGGTTGCACTCTATCCAGCCGGCACCAGAGGGGAACCTCCATCTGTTGGATTCCTGCCGCTCGCAATGCCACAGCCTTACCCTGACAGCGACGCAGCGGGAGGGAAATCACAGCTGGCAGGCCCTCCACGCCGCCCCCAACACCCCCGATGATGACCTCTCCAGCCCAGAGAAGTGATGCCCTCCCCATGCCGAACACCTTGATTGAATCTTCAGCCCTAGTCCTAAGGGCCAGACTCCAGTATCAAGCCCCTCTAGTGCGGGGCCCTTCCACACCCCCGACTGCAGCCCCTCCCGGAGGACGATGCCCCCACGGGTAGTCCCGTGGCCCCTCACCGGAGGTGTGCCCGAGGAGGCACCACCAAGCCCAGGGTGCCACCCGAGAGGCCCCCAACCCCCCCAGCTGACTCTGCCTCCCTTATCCCTACAGTGACAACTCTTCCTCTGCCCGCAAGTGAAAGTGAAAGTGGCTGATGCAGTGAACGCACACAGTGACAGTGTTGAGACAGCGAATATAATAAGAACTAGAGAATACACTCTCAGTGCATACTGCGGGACAGTTTTTTTTTTGTGTCCCCCCCCTGTGGCGGGGGGGACACAACCTGGCCACACTCTGGGGTGGTACTACTACTCTGCAGCCAGGTTGTGTTAGGAAGAATACTCCCACCGTATTCCCTGCGTGTCGTAAAAGGCGACTGAAACGGGCGGGATGAGGGGACTAGGGACCCCCTCCTCTGTTTTTTAGTTCCTAAAAAGAGACAGGCCAGAGAAAGGGATGGGGGATGGAGTTATCCCCGTACCCTGAAGATTGGGTCTATGAATGTGCGTGGATGTAGTACGATTGAGGCTAAAAGGGAGGAGATTGGGAGAATGTTTGTGAGAAGAAAGTTGGATGTGTTAGCTTTGAGTGAAACGAAGATGAAATGGAAGGGGGAGTCTATGTTTGGAAGTGTGAATGGAAGATTGTCAGGTGTTGATAGAGGAACGGCAAGAGAAGGTGTGGCCTTGTTAGTGAGTCCGGAAGTACAGCAATGTGTGATTGAATGGAAGGAGGTGTCATCGAGACTGATGTGGGTGAAAGCAAAATTTGAACGTGAGTTGTTGGTGTTTGTGAGTGCATATGGGCCTGGTAGTGAAAGGGATGAACAAGAGAGGGAGTCTTTCTGGAATGATGTTGATAAGTGAGTGCAGAGTTTTGGAGCGAATGTGAATGTGGTAATGATGGGAGATCTGAATGCTAGAGTGGGAAATGTAGCAGTTGAAGGCGTAGTTGGTATGCATGGTGTGCCTGGAAGAAATGAAAATGGGGAACGAATGATAGCGATGTGTGTTGAGCGAGAGATGGTGATTGGGAATACGCTGTTTGAGAAGAAAGATATTTATAAGTATACATGGGTGAGACAGGACGGTGGAAGGGTTGTTGATAGAGCTTTGATGGACTATGTGGTTGTGTCTAGGAAAGTAATAGGAAGATTGTTGGATGTGAGAGTTCTGAGAGGGGAGGGTGGAGGTATGTCTGACCACTACCTGGTGGAGGGAAAGTTAAGAGTAGGTAAGAGATGGGTGAGAGCTAGGAGGGTTAGGTGTGGCAGGGAGGTTTTGAAAGTGAGTGAGTTGGATAAAAGAGAGAAAAAGATAGAGTATCAGGAGAAATTGAAAGATGAGTGGAACGCAGTGAAAGATCGGGAAAATGGCAGCGTGGAGGAGGAATGGCAGTTGTTTAAGAGTGCTGTGGTGGGGCATGCAGAAGAGGTGTGTGGTGTGAGACGTGTGGGTGGTGGTGTAAGAAAAGGAAGTGAATGGTGGTGTGAGGAAGTAAGTATGGCTGTGGCTGAGAAGAGACGTGCATATGAAGTGTGGCTGCAGAGGAAGGATGAGATGTCATATGAAAGGTATAAGGAAAAGAGGAATAGAGCGAGAAGGGCTGTGCGTGATGCTAAAGTGGCAGCAGATGAGAGGTGGGGTAGGCGGCTGACAGAGAATTTTCAACAGAATAAGAAAATGTTTTGGAAGGAGGTGAAAAGGGTGCGAAAGAGAGAGTCTGCGAAGGAAGAACGAGTAAAAGCAGAGGATGGAAGGATGTTAATTGAGATGGATGCAGTAAGGAAAGAGATGGGCAGAGTATTTTGAAAGATTGTTAAATGTAGAGGAGGAAAGGGTGGCTGAGATTGTGGTGGATGGAAGGGTGCAAGGAATAAATGTGTTGGGAGAGTTGAATGATTCTTTGATCACGAAGGAGGAAGTGGAGAAGGCAGTAAAGGAGTTGAAAACAGGGAAAGCTGCAGGTATGGATGGGTGTGCTGTGGAATGCCTGAAGGGTGGTGGAGTGACTATTGTTGACTGGTTAGTAAGATTGTTGAATGTGTGCTTTGAGAAAGGTATGGTGCCAATTGATTAGGCAAGTGCTTGTGTGGTCCCGTTGTATAAAGGCAAGGGTGATAAGTATGAATGTACTATGGTCCTTTCACCGCAAGAAGTCCGTTCAGGGTGGGGCCCACCTGGTGAATCACCTCTAGCGATGCTGCCAAATCAACCGTAGTACATGCATCTCTCCTCTCTCTTATTTCCCATCTATGTGCTATTTGAAATTGTTTTTTATATTCTGTATATAGTAATGGAAGCTATATAGTACATTGAGTATCACTTTTTAGAATTATAACAACGATTTGAATGAATTCTATGACACGTGGCAGTGCTTTTTTCCCATGTTGCCACGCAGTAGAGTTGCCAATTTGACCACCAATTATCGGATTATCACTGGCTCCCTACCTACCCCCATCCCACCTGTTTCTCTCTCCCTCCCTCTCTCTCTCTCTCTCTCTCTCTCTCTCTCTCTCTCTCGTCAATATAACAGAAAGTTCTGATGACGAAGATTATGATTAAAGATCAGAGAGAGGATTAGGCCTACAGGGCAAACTTCTTAAAAATAAAACGCGCCTAGACTTTTACCTCATAAGTGGTGTGGAAAAAAAATTGAAAATAAATAATAAATACATACAGTATATATATATCTATATATATATCTATATATCTATATATATATATATATATATATATATATATATATATATATACAGAGAGAGAGAGAGAGAGAGAGAGAGAGAGAGAGAGAGAAACAGGTGTGATGGGGGTAGGTAGGGAGACAGAGTGATAATCCGATAATTAGTGGTCAAATTGGCAACGTCGCACTCGGGGGAATTCCAACTTCTGCCACACCCTGAACGGACTTCTTGCTGCGAAAGGACCATAGCTTTAGGGGTATAGGTCTGTTGAGTGTTGTAGGTAAGGTGTATGGTAGAGTGTTAATTATGAGAGTTAGAGAGGGTACAGAGGGAGTGATAGGTGATGAGCAGTGTGGCTTTAGGAGAGGGAGGGGATGCGTTGATCAGGTGTTCGCTGTGAGACAAGTGTGTGAAAAGTATTTAGCGAAAGGCAAGGATGTGTTTTGGGCATTTATGGATTTAGAGAAAGCGTATGATAGAATTGATAGGGAGGCTTTGTGGACTGTTTTAAGATTGTATGGACTTGATGGTAAGTTACTAAAAGGGGTGAAAAGTTTTTATGTAAATAGTAGGGCTTGTGTAAGAGTGGGAAATGCTGTGAGTGATTGGTTTCCCGTGAGAGTGGGGCTGCGACAGGGATGTGTGATGTCGCCTTGGTTGTTTAATATTTACATGGATGGTGTTGTAAGGGAGGTGAATGCAAGAGTTTTAGGTGGAGGTCTGAGTCTGGTGAATGTTGATGGTGGAGAGTGGAATCTGAAGCAGCTGCTGTTTGCAGATGATACTGCACTGGTGACTGATTCAGAGGAGAGATTGAGACAGTTGGTAGAGGAGTTTGGAAGGGTGCATGAAAGGAGGAAATTGAAAGTAAATGAGAATAAGAGTAAAGTGATGAAGTGTACGAGGTTGATAGATGGTAAGGGGATGAATATAGTTTTGAATGGTGAGTTGCTTGAGGAGGTAGATTGTTTTAAATATCTAGGGTCACATGTTGCTGTGGATGGAAGAATAGATGCAGAAGTGAAGTTTAGAATAAATGAAGTAGGAAAGGTGCTGGGAGGAATGAAAAAAGTATTTAAATGTCGTTCGCTTAGAATGGATGTAAAGAGAAGGCTGTATGAGGGTGTTGTGGTACCGACTGCGTTATATGGGGCTGAAACATGGAATATGGGTGTAGCAGAGAGGAAAAGTTTGAATGTAATGGAGATGAGGTGTCTGAGGCGCATGTGTGGAGTGACGCGTATGGATCGAGTGCGAAATGATGAAGTGCAAAGGAGAACTGGAGTTGTTCGGGAGATGGCTGGTAGAGTTGAGCAGAGGGTGTTGCGATGGTGTGGGCATATGGAGAGAATGGATAATGAGTGATTGATGAAAAAGATAACTAGATCTGATGTGAGAGGTGTAAGGCTGAGAGGAAGACCACGAATAGGATGGATGGACAGTGTGAATAGAGCGCTGGATGCGAGAGGGATGTCTGTTGAGCAAGGAAGAGTGGCTGTGCGTGACAGAAATGAATGGAGAGAAATTGTGAATGAATAAGTGATGACGCAGCCCTGAGGGGATATTCTCCTGCATTTGGTCTGATCAGCTAGTCAGGTCAGGTGCAGGTAAGGGGATGGGTCTGTTATGATGTGGCAGGGGTAAACCAGTTCTGCTGTCGGGCCCTGTTGCGGATGTCACTGATTGCATTGCACAGTTGACCCTTGTGCGGTGTGGTGTGTTGAGGATCTGTCTGTTCTCCCGTTTGGGGCTAAGATGCGAATGAATGTGTTTGAATGGATGAGTAAACGGCGAGTGTGTCGTCCTGTCTCGGCTACCTCCCTTTCCTTGGGGGAAGCAGCCTAGGTATATAGATAGATAGATGTGAGGAAGAAGGAACCAAAGGCAACGAGCCTGCAAAATTGTTCCTTCCACGAGAAAAACAAAATATAAGAGAGAGCCAAATTCAAGATCCGATCATTTCCAGATGCCTGGACACACTGCGTTTGAAAAACTGGAGATCATAGGGAGCAGGAAATACAGACAGAGGGAGACAGTTCCAGAGTTGACCTGTTGCATAAATGAAGGACTGGGAGTAACGGTTAACTCTTGCATTAGAGAGTTGGACAGAAAAGGGATGAGAGTTTGTTGCTAGACAGGTGCTACACGCCCATCGTAGGGGTGGAGGAATGCATGCAGACAGTTCAGAGGAGCAGTGACCATTGAAGTAGCGATAGAAAAGAGATAAAGATGCAACAGTGTGGAGAAGAGACAAAGGTTGAAGGGAGTCAGTAAGAGGAGGAGAGTTAATGAGGCGAAAAGCCTTTGAGTCCACCCTATTGAGAAGAACTGTATATGGAGTCTCCCCACACATGAGAGTTGTACTCTATACAGGGGTGGAAAAAAACCCTGTATAGAGTCAACAATTGTGCAGGGGTAAAGAAGGAACGAAGACGGCTTAGCACACCCAATCTCTTGGAAGCAGATTTTACAAGAGATGTAATATGATCTTTCCAGGACAAGCCCCGAGTAAATGAAATCCCAAGCATGTTCAAGGATGATGCAGGATTAAGCTGAATATTATCAAACGTTAGTGGGTATACCTGTGGAAGATTTTATCGGGTTGATAGGTGCAAAGACTGAGTCTTTGATGCATTAAAAACAACAAGATTATTTTTACCCCAGTTAGAGATACAAGCCAAGTCAGACATTAGGTGTGCCATAGCCTCATCCCTTGTTTGTTGAAGTAACTGCTGGGATGGACATTGCAAAAACTGAATGGAAAGGTGAAGGGTGGAGTCATCAGCGTATGAGTGGATAGGGTTAGATGTCCAGCTTAGAAGGTCATTGATGAATAAAAGGAAGAGAGTTGGTGATAGGACAGAGCCCTGAGGAACACCACTGTTAATAGATCTAGGAGAAGAACGATGGCCGTCTACAACAGCGGCTATAGAACGACCAGAAAGGAAGCTAGAGATGAAGGCACAGATAGAAGGACAGAAACCGTAAGAGGGCAGTTTGGAAATTAAAGATTTATGCCAGACTCGATCGAAAGCCTTAGAGATGTCAAGTGCAATGGCAAAGCTTTCGCCAAAGTCCCGAAAGGAGGATGACCAGGAGTCTGAAAGGTAGGTGAGAAGATCGCTGGTGGAGCGTCCCTGAGGGAACCCATACTGACGATCAGAAAGAAGGTTGTGATAGGAAAGATGCTTTAAAATTTTTCTATTAAGAACAGACTCGAAAACTTTTGAGATACAGGATGTTAAAGCAATTGGACGATAGTTAGAGGGTTGGGAATGGTCACCCTTCTTTGGGACTGGCTGAATGAGAGCAAACTTCCAGCAAGAAGGAAAGGTACAAGTTGACAGACAAAGGCGAAAGAGTTTGCCTAGGCAGGGTGTAAGCACAGAAGCACAGTTCTTGAGAACAACAGGAGGGACTCCATCAGGCCCGTATGCCTTATTAGTATTGAGGTCTGTGACAGCAGAAAATATATCAACTGAAGAGATTTTAATGTCAGCCATGAAGAAGTCAGAGGGGGGAAGTGATGGAAGAACAGCACCGGAATCGTCTAAGGTGGAATTGGAGGAGAAAGTCTGAGCGAAGATATCTGCTTTATCAGTAGAAGAAATAGCTACAGAGCCATCAGAGTAGAAAAGAGGAGGGAAGGATGATGAGGTAAAGTTGTTAGAAAGGTTTTTGGCAAGATGCCAGAAGGAGCGGGAAGAATTCGAGTTAGAGAGTTGAGAGCACTTAGTACGGATGAAATTATTTTTAGCAGAGCGAAGAACAGACTTAGTACGATTCCGGGCAGAAACATATAAAAGTTGTGATTCAGGGGTGGGTTGGCTCCGGTACCTTTTATAGGCCCTCTCATTGTTGCGGACAGCATTAGAACAAGTGTGATTAAACCAAGGCTTTCGTGCATTAGTCAAAGGATATGAGAAAGGAATGTATGATTCCATGCTCGAGAGAATAACCTCTGTAATGCGCAAGGCACACCCAGTGGCTCCCGGCCATGGAAACAATAATTATTCCAGGGAAAATCAAAGAAGTACTGCCTGAGGGCCTCCCAATCAGCAGCTCCAAAGTGCCATAGACGACGTTTCTTTGGAGAGTCCGCAGGCCGTACTGGACCGATAGGACAGGTGAAGGTGATAAGGTTGTGATCGGAGGAGCCCAACGGAGAGAAAAGATTAACAGTGTAAGCAGAAGGATTAGTTGTAAGGAAGAGGTCAAGTATGTTGGAACTCTCTCCAAGGCGATCAGGGATACGGGTAGGGTGCTGTACATGCTGCTCTAGGTTATTAAGGATAGAAAAGGTGTACGCTTGTTCACCAGGTGGATCAGTGAAAAGAGAGGAGAGCCAAAGGTGGTTGTGAACATTGAAATATCCTAGAATGGAGATTTCAGAGAAAGGAGAAATGGATAGAATGTGTCCCATCGTACAAGTAAGATAGTCAAAGAATTTTTGATAGTCAGTAGAATTAGGAGATAAGTAAACAGCACAGATATATTTAGTCAGAGAATGACAGGAAAGCCGAACCCAGAGTGTAGAGAATTCGGAAGAATCAAGTTCAGGAACACGAGAGCAAGATAAGTCGTTGCGTATATATACACAACAGCCGCCTTTGGCTTTGAAATGAGTATAGAGAGTGTAGGAGGATACAGAAAAGAGTCTGCTGTCGGTTGCCTCAGACAGCTGAGTCTCAGTTAGAAAAAGAAGGTGAGGTTTAGAGAAGGAGAGGTGGTGCTCAACAGAGCGAAATTTAGAGGAAAGGCCACGAATGTTGCAGAAATGATGAAGAGAGTCAGACAGTGGTTCCAGGTATCTTGAGTCGTCACCGGGAGAGGGGCAGAAGATGGGGGCATTTATGGTCCCCCCCCCCCCGGGTACTCCGAGGCTATGTTATTCGATGCCATTTTTTCTTTTAAAATTTTGAAAAGGAAGTGTGGTGTGTACTGTGTATGTAGTTTGGTGTTGATAGTTAGAGAGTCTAGAAACCAGAGAAGAGATCAGCAGCCCTAGAAATGAATATAACCACAACTCACCTTAAGAAGTGTCTGTCTGTCTGTCTGTCTGTCGGTATCCTGCATATAATGTTAGGTGTTTTAGGGTCGGCTTCCCGTCCCTCTAACGCCTAGTGTGCAGCTGAGTTCTCTTTCTAGACCGAAGCTTAGACAAATAAGAGAGAGGTAGGACACAAAAACTCAAGGCAACAACCTTACATGTGTATTGCTAAATTCTACAGTGGAATGGGCAGATGTCACAAATACAGGTATACTGGACAATTATAATTTTAAGGCCTAGATATGGGATGTTAGTATTATGCAGGATACTACTCAGGACAAGCTTGGGTAGGGTGAATAGCACTTAAGGCAGAGAGGTTATGTACTATTATTGTAGGAAAGTTTAGGTTCTGTGTACTGGTGGAGATGGTGCCACTATTTCACTGCGGGTAGGCTAACGGGTTTGTTGGTCGGGTCGTTAATTATTACTTTTGCATTGGGGCCTCCGTATGATCTTATTGTGAGGCGGTGTCACCATCTGGTAGAGTGTTCATTGAGATAGACCCGTATTTCACTGCCTTGCCATGTTCGCTGCTTCACTGTTACCTTGCTTATTCCACCACTCTTATATTATTACTGATGCTTTTCTCACTTACTTCCCCTATTCTGTTAACTCACTGTTCTGCCCTTACTTCACTATGTCACTGACACTGTACTTTCATTATCACTCACTTTTGGGTCTGGGCATAGTGGCGGTCAGGTACAAGGGCGGCGGAGGTGACTCAGCCTCACTGCTGATGGGGCTGAGTTCCACCAGGGGCCATGGGATCATGCGTAGGGACGTCCTCTCTCGTCCAGGGTTGCTGGTGGCGAAGGGTCCCACGCTTTCAGGGCTTGGGACGGGAGTCTGGCCCTCAGGGCTGGGGCTGAATAGCTGCCTGAACTTCTCGCTCAGGCGCCTGACAGAGGAAGAAGATCTCCACTGTTGGGGTGTAGGGAGGTCCCGCCCGGGGGTCCTGGGGGCGGTCTGGAGGTTTCAAGAGCTGTGGTCCGTGGCGGTCGGGGACACCGTCAGGAGGGGGTTGCAGTGTTGGCCTATGTTGGGGTCCATCAGGCGAGTCCTCTCAGGAAATGGCTGCAGGAAGAAGAGCCCAGTGGTAGTCACGGGGCCTCTCTAGTACTCCTCCAGGCTGGGGACTCCCTCTGGGTCATAGGTTGATGGGCAGGAGTCAGCACCTGACCGAGGAGTGGTTACTGGCCGTCACCTGCTATACGGCCCGGCTACTGGCCGTGGCCTTCTAGGGGTGTGGCTACCAGCTGTCACTAAGGCCCAGGTACTGGCTGTGGCCTGGGGAATGGAGCGGGTACAGGCCGACTCTGGGGCACCTTTGGAGCGGCTACAGGCCGACTCTGGGGCACCTTTGGAGCGGCTACAGGCCGACTCTGGGGCACCTTTGGAGCGGCTACAGGCCGTCTCATGACGAAGGCAGGAGCGGCTACCAGCTGTCTCCTTGTTACCTCTGGAACAGCTGCAGGCCATCTCCTGTAGGAGGGTTGAGTGGCTACAGGCCATCTCTTGCGGGGCACCTTCAGAGTGACTACCAGCCGTCTCTTGAGGGGCACCTTCAGAGTGGCTACCAGCCGTCTCCTTGTTACCTCCGGAGTGGCTGCAGGCCGTCTCCTGTAGGAGAGTCGGGCGGCTACTGGCCATCTCATTCAGGGCACCTTCAAAGCGGCTACCGGCCATCTCCTTGTTACCTCCAGAGCAGCTGCAGGCTGTCTCCTGTAGGAGGGCCGAGCGGCTACCGGCCGTCTCATTAGGGGCACCTTCAGATCGGCTTCTGGCCGACTCCTAATAAAGGCGGGAGTGGATACCAGCTGTCTCAGGGGTGCTGACTGGAGCTGGAGTAATAGCTCCACCCCGTGATTGTCAGTGGTCGACTCACCCGGAAGGTAGTCTTGCTTTCTGGCTATGGTGGGAGCGGTTGAGCTCTGGGTCATAGGGGCGGGCGGCCCGGGCGGACTTATGTCCCTGTTGCCCGGAGTCCAGTCGCTCTGCATTTGCCCCTCCGTAGGCTCCTTCTGGGGGTGTTGAGTTGCCCTCTGTGAAACTGCACTGCATTTTACTGCAAAATACCTGTACCTCATAAACACCTGTACCATCTAGTTGTTTATATTTGGATAAAGCTCAGTCTGTATTTCAATATGGCAATATACACGTAAAGTTGTTGCTCTGTGTTTTATGCCCTGTTCCTCTCATACTGTGTCTAAGCTCTGGTCTGGAGAGGGAACCCAGCTGCAGCTTAGGCATTTTTAGGACGGGAAGCTGCCCTAAAAATACCTAGCATAATAGTATTGTTCTGGAGAATATACTGTTATGAAGGCAGATTTGTCAGTTAGGTAGTCTCGTACCTTCGAGACATTTCTGGTACCGTAAGTTCCTGTACGAGTCATCAGAGTTGCCAGTTTGCCTGTTGTTTGTGAGTGTAGTTATCTCGTAAGTTATGCATTAAGTTTTGTGCTCTTTTTGTTATGGTGGGTGTTTTTAGTCCAACCTCTTGTTCTAAAAATGCCCACGACTGAGCGGGGTCCTCTTTCTAGACCGGAAGTAAAGCACTCACAAAGGAAAAGGGCATAAAAACTCGGCAGTATACCTTAGCACATCTATTGTCTTAATTCAAACTCCTTACAATACAAGAACAAAGGTATACTGAATGTGGAATGGACAAGGTGACAGAGTTGTTATTATTGGTATAATGTGTTCACAAGCACAGTAATGATGTTGGGGCAATATACAACTTCATTAACCCTCTCAGGGTCACTCACGCAATTCGAGTTTCATGTGGATTGTTCTAAAGATGTTCAGTCACGCGAATCGTGTTTCTAAGCACACAAAAATTTGCCAAAAATTAAGTTTCTGGCGGATTTGTGTCAAATTTTGACGTGTCGTACCGAGTGCAGCGCTTTCCAACGATAAGGCATTGGCAACACTGAGCTGCCTCACGGGGTCCAGCACATAGCAATAAACCTCAGTCTCTTCCAAGCAGCCAGGCTGTGAGGTTGCGTCGCGTGTACTGTCCCTTTAAACTCCTACTAATTCTCCCCCTTCTGCCCGAGCCAAAGCCCCCATGGACTCAGTGCGATAATCCAATATTTGTGAGCATATTTGTATGTGATATTGTCGATGGAACATAGATATATGTCACAAAAAGGAATTGTGTCCGTTATCAATCGTTAGGCTTAGAGGCGAAATGCGTGTTCACTGTTGCGGGGTTTCGTCTCTTGCCCTCCCCAAGCCCTATAGTGTGATTATAAATACGTATATAATGAAGCCAATGCCTAAACTGTATTTTGTGTGAAAGATATTGTGGCTGGCTTGGTGAAATTATGGAACTAGTTAGCGTTATGGACGCCATGAACCATAGTGTAGAATGAGGCAGGTATCATGTACAGTTTTTATAGTCGGGAAGGGAGAATTAGAGGTGTTTAGGGATGGAATTATTGTGATTCTGATAGTGAAAATGCGTATGGAATTGTGTGAAATATACGTCAAACATGCTGCGGGTGTTCGTGAAGGAGTGTGGTGTGTGCCAATACATTAGAGTTGCATCGTACTCTCCCGGCGAAGGATGCTGCATCACAGTCACGTTGAACCGTAGTAAGGAAGGGAATAATTGCGGTGGTTAGGGTGGAATCATTGTGGTAATCATATATTTGTGTATGATATTGTGTGAAGTGTAAGTGAAATGTGCCACATATCCTCGTGACGGCATAAATTATGGTGCATAGCGTAGGTTAGCAATACTTTAGCGGCATGTGTGCTGTGAAAGGTGACGATGCCAAGGAACGAGGGACGTCATTGAACAGGTACTGTACCTTGGTCTGACATTTAATGATAAACTGTACTTTATGTAAAATATACGTGAACTGTGCCGCGAGTGTTCGTTTAGGTGCATAGCATAGGTGAGTGGTACTTTAGCAGCAGGTGTGCTTTGAAAGGTAACGAAGCCAAGGAATGAGGGACGTCACTGAACAGGTACTATACCTTGGTCTGACAGCTAGTGATAAATTATACTTTATGTAAAATATACATGAACTGTGCTGCGAGTGTTCGTTTCGGTGCGTAGCGTAGGTGAGCGGTACTTTAGCGGCAGGTGTGCTTTGAAAGGTAACGATGCCAAGGAACGAGGGACGTCATTGAACAGGTACTGTACCTTGGTCTGACATTTAGTGATAAATTATACTTTATGTAAAATATGCATGAACTGTGCCGCGAGTGTTCGTTTAGGTGCGTAGCATAGGTGAGCGGTACTATTGCGGCAGGTGTGCTGTAAAAGGTAACAACGCCACGGAACAGGGGATGTCAGTTGACAGGTACTGTACCTTGCAACGCCGGGCAACCACGGACGTCAGTGGACAGGTAGTGTACCTTTCTAAAGCAATTGTTGAAATTTATGATTCTTATCTAAAATGTTTGTGACATGTGCCACGAATGTTTGTGGAAAATATTGTACCATGTGTTGGGGGAACGTTTAGGGAAGGAGGGGAAAATGTCTGTATATATAAATATATACATATATATATATATCTATATATATATATATATCTATATCTATCTATCTATCTATCTATCTATATATATATATATATATATATATATATATATATATATATATATATATATATATATATGTGTGTGTGTGTGTGTGTGTGTGTGTGTGTGTGTGAGGGAGTATATCATGTGTGGGGGGAACCTTCAGATATTGTAAGGGAGTATATTATATGTGTCGTGAAACTTAGGGGAAGGAGGGCTGAAAAATAAAATATAATAAAATTATATATATATATATATATATATATATATATATATATATATATATATATATATATATATATATATATATATATATATATATATATATATATATAAGAGTATATCATGTCTGGGGAACCTTTTATTATATATATATATATATATATATATATATATATATATATATATATATATATATATATATATATATATATATATATATATATATATATATATATATATATATATATATATATATATATATATATATATATATATATATATATATATATATAGTAGGTACCGACCGGAAGAGTATTCTACCTTTGTTGTCCTATTACTCGAAAACTATTGGGAGCATCAACTTCTTGTATGAACCATGATAAAGAGCAGTAAATTATATGTATGTTCATTTGCAGAATATAAGCCTTTGGGAGCATTTTCTTTTGGAAAAGTTGGGGGAACAGACTTTGTTTTGTTCCTCGCTATAGTAGGACTCGCCTACGTTTGCGGCTGTGGTGTAGCCCGCACCTGTGTACAGTGTTGCCACGTTTTCTATACCGTTATCTCTCTCTCTCTCTCTCTCTCTCTCTCTCTCTCTCTCTCTCTCTCTCCTGGCGGGAAATGTGAGCCACCCTGAGTACTTTTGATTCTTTTATAAGTTATTTATAATTGTGCTTTCATTTGTTAATTTGGTTTTGTTATATTTAGTGATGCCGACAATGCATTCAATGCATGCCCCTCTCCTGCCTCTCTCTCTCTCTCTCTCGCTCTCTCGCCGACTGGGTGTGGAAGTGTTGCCGCTCGCGAGTGAATAATTTTTTTTTTTTACTTCGGTATTGGCATATGCCTACTATTTTGTCCTACATATTAGCTTATGATTATAAATGTGATTATTCCTCGTCCTTAAAATTATGGTAAAAGCCGGTAAATGTGAGCATTTTTCCCTAGCAACACCTGTACAAGCTATGGTTGGGTATACGAAGGTACTTTACCGTAGGCCAGACTGGTAAGTGTTGCCACTCAGAAGAATTACATGAATTATTTCTTTTACTTTGGATATTGGCATATTTCTTCTTTTTTCAGGCTCATTATCTTATATCCATAACTGTGATATTATTACCCACCCTAAAACTACGCTAAAAACCATTAAAAGTGACTACAATTTCTTTTAGCAACACTGTACAATATGTATGCCATGTTTCTGTGTTACTGTATAAATATTTTATGCATAATAAGATTACTGTTGATTCATCCATCAAAATACACAAGTGTAAGTTTTATTCATCTGAATTTATCGAATTTGTGATGCCTTGTAAATAAATAGCTTCCGTTTCACATCGCAAGTTGGGGAAACATGGCACCATTGTACACAGTTGCGAGCCACACCACAGCCGCAAACGTGCGCGAGTCAAACTATAGCAGTAAAGTCGGAAAAGCAAAAAGGAGTAATCTCAATTTGTCGGCCAATTACTCGAAAACTGTTGGACGTATCGACTTCCTGTAAGAACCATGATAAAGAGCATTAAATTCTATGTATGTACAAGACATAAACATGTAATATCTATGATAAGAATTCGTTGTTACGCAGGCGGGAATATTGCGTATGCTATGGCACATCACGAAAGTGACGTACGGACGTGAGTTCCCAGTCGTTTTTGGCGATTTACTCGAAAACTATGAGGCGTATCGAAACCATTTTTAGGTCATTAGAAAGCTCGTGAAATCCTGCATAATATTATGCAATAAAAACATAACGTGCGAGAAAAGTTCAGAATTTGAGTTCCATGATTTTTTTTCAAAAATGGCTTTAAATTTTTGGCTATTTTCACGAAAACTACAAATCGTATCACAACCTGATTTGTCTCTTTAGAACGCTGATGAAATTCTCTATCAAAACTTCTAATAACATTTTCCTGTATGATGGAACTGAACATGACATAGAGAAATGTTTATTCACAGCCGCCTAATGTTTTATTCGTGTTTTCCTGTTTTTTGTGGTGCTTATCAGCTAGAACAAAAATAGACAAATAAGATGACATAGGTTTCATGGTAGTATATTGATGTTTGGGTGACGAAAATAAGGAGAGAATACGTGTTATTTGCAGCGCGCGGGCAGCCGGGCCGGGCAGCCTCGCAGAAAAAGTCATGCGCCGGAAAACTTACTGAAACTTATCGTGCGTGAGAAGGTTAATATACACAGATATGACAGGTCACTAGGGCACAATGTAGGTGTTAGAGTTAAGGCACAATTTTCATTAATACACTCATCAGGATACACTATATATAGATGAAGTGAAGTGCCAGGTTAATCAGTATTACTATACATATCACTTAGGCGCAATGTCTGTACCCAAGTTGCGGCACGTGGGAATGTCACATAGCCACGGCGACACTGTTTACTGGTTCTGTCTTTACTGACTGGTCTTAGTTAGTCTCGGGCCACCACTGATACATTTCCCTGGTTCCGTAGGGCTTGGATGTAGACACAGTACCTTGGGTCAGTAAGGATAAGAATCTGGGTATATCACTTTCGTCTCGCTATTCATATTCACCGACCATTAGTTTCTGTCTTTATGTTCATATTCACTGGCCTTCACTTTCTAGTATATTGTTTCTGCTTTACTGGTCACATTCACTACTGTCACATTTACTGAAGTCTCTGACACGACTAGAGAGGTGGAAATGTCGTCACTGGACTGCTTATTCCTGGGGTTAGCAGAGGTGGCGCCCGGGCGTGGGAGGGGGCCCCTTGGGAAATCTCTCCTGTAGGAGGCAATGAACAGCTCTCGGGGGCGTCACTGCCCGGGCGTGTTTTGTAGCTGGGGTGCAGGGAGGCCCTTCTGTCGAGGGGCCTTGCCCTGATAGGTGGCCCTCGGGACTGTGGCCAACCAGCTTCAGGAGTCTGGCCTGCCGCCTCTTACTTCGGGCGGAGGGCCGACGGGGAATGGGGCCTGAGCGGTCCCACCTTGAGGTCTGCAGGCTGGCCCTGGGAGGCCTGGTGCTGCAGTCGCCTACAGAGTGGGGCGCCGTCAGGAGCGGGCTGTGGCACCTCTTCTGCAGGGCGTCCATCAGGGGCTCGCGTCATCTAGGGACCAGCTGCAGGGCAGGAACAGGACCTCGCCACCACTCTTGGAATGGCAGCACCTCTGGGGACCACACCTGGAGGGAGAGAGAAAAGGCCGTCCCAAGCAGCCGAGAGGTAGTGAGCCGACTGCGCAAGGGGCCTTCCCCTCCGTGAGAACCCTTGAGGCTGCAGACGAAGGGAGTACGGTGGCCGTCCCTTCCCCAACATGTATGGTGGCCATTGTTGCGGTTCCACAGTCTCTAAGGGCAGCAGCAGAAGGATGTACGGTGGCCGTTCCTTCCCTGGTATGTACGGTGGCCATTACCGTGGAGCTGCTCCCGAAGGAGGAAGGGGCAGATGACGGATGTACGGTGGCAGTTCCCTCTCCGACACGTATGGTGGCCGTTGTCGCGGTTCTCCCTGCCCAACGGGAAGTAGCTGAGAGGCATAAAGTGACCGCTCCCTCCCCGGTACATACAGTGGCCGTTACCACGGAGCTACTCCCATAGGAGGAGGAGGGGGTGGATGAGGGATGTACGGTGGCCGTTCCCTCCCCAATACGTATGGTGGTCGTTGTCGCGGTTCCACTCCTCCTGCCTTTGCCTGTCAGTGTGTGCTCAATAGCTAGCGCACCAAGGTAGTCTCCAGATGTGGCTGTAGCTGAGGGGCGTACGGTGGCTGCTCCCTCTCCGGTACATACGGTGGTCGTTACTGCAGAGCTACAGGGGGAAGCAACTGAGGGGCATACGGTGGCTGCTCCCTCCCTGGTACATATTGTGGCTGTTACTGCAGTGTTGCTTGGGACTGTATCTGGAACAGTCCAACCCCGATCTTGGTGAGGGCTGCTCCGTCCGTGAGGTCGTGTCTCATTCCTGAGATGCCGCAGTTGGGTAGGTTGAGGGGAAGAGGGACTCAAGGTAGAGGCACCCCCAGCGCCCATCTTGCTCTGGGCCAGTCCCACACTCACCTGGCCCGCCGTGGTGTCCTCTTGGGGTGGGGCTAGGGCTGTGGCTCTGTAGCGGGGTGGGGGGTACAGCGGCGGAGGCACGTATTTTACCACCGTCCGTGGTCAGAAAGTCACGTCCCCGTGACTGAAAGTGGTAGGTGCTGGTAGTGGATGTCTGGTGGGCAGGTGTAATGTGTTGGAGGAGGGTGGTCCAGTGGTGTGTTGTGTGGTTGGGTTCTTGGTGTGGGTTGAGGGTGAGGTGGAGTGTAGAAGGGTGTGTGGTGTGGCAGAGGTTGAGGAGGAGCTGGTGGGTCCCTCGTACTCTGAGGGCCGGACGGTGTGGGAGACGCCAAACTATGCTCTGGGTCCTCATCTCTGGTGGGGGTGCTTGGTCCAGGGGCGATGGCTGTATGCTGGCTAGGGGTGAGGTCCTGGGCTTTTTATGGGGAAGGTCTGGGTGGGAGGCTCGTCTCCCCCTAGGGAATTGGGTATGGGGAAATTTCCACCATGCTTGGTGTAGGGTGAGCATGATGGGGGTGGTGTTAGGGGTATGCATTGTATGTGTGGGTGATGGTGGGGAAGTAGGGGAGGTAGGAGTGGGTGTAGGAATATATCTAGTCGGTGGGCGTGAGAGGGGTCCGGATCTTGTGGTAGTGGTAGTAAGGGCTGGTGTTTGGGGTGAAGCTGTGGAGGCATGTGGTGGTGTGGGCGTCCTGTTGTGGCAGTGGGCGGTTGTTGGTGGTGGTATGGAGTGGCGTGTGTAGTGGGCATGGTTGGTGGGTAAAGGGAGAACAGGGGTGGAGGAATGAGTGGCGTGGGTGGCAGATGGAGTTGGTGCATGTGGGAAGTTAATGGGTGAGGTGGTGCATGGGGTGGTGCGTGGGGGGGTGCGGGGTGTCGTGGCGGTACAGTGGGGGTGGTTGTTTCCACGGTGGTGAAGGCGGGAGTTGTCGCAGAGTGGTGTGGTGCGGGTTTGGCGGTGGGGGTAGGGGGTGGTGATTTAGAGTGCTGGGTTGGAGGAGGTGGGGTGGGCATTAGAGATGAAGGCAGAGGTGAAGTTGGTGAGGGATCAGAGTCGGAAGAAGGTGGCGATGGGTCAGGTGAGGGTGTCGTAGGAGAAGGTGTGATGGTAGGTGAGTTAGAAGGGGAGGATGAGAAGGAGTAGGTGTATGAATCAGTGGGGTGATTCTCGGAAGGAGCTGAGGTGGGTGGTGCGTGGCGGGAGGTGTGTGGCATGCGGTTGAGTGTAGGGTTATTGTTGGTGAGTTGGAAGGGGCGCACATGTCTGTTGCTTTACGTGCGTGTCTGTCCCTGCTGTTGGATAATGACTTGGTAAGGGTTGGGGACTTTGTTGATGGTGAAAGGGCCTTCGAATTAGGGAGAGGTTTTGCTGGGGGTGGGTAGGTGTGCCACTATGACAGAATCTCCCGGTTTGTAGGGGTTGGAGGGGATCGTGTCGGGCTGTAGGTCTTGTTGCGATTGAAGGTGGTGCAGGCGCCTTTTGAATGGTGTAGGGGGTCAATGGTGGAGGGTGGGGGAGGGGGTTGGAGGTTTTGGGGGAGGGGCAGCAGGAGCGGGGCTTCCCCGAAGACTTGCTCGTGGGGGGTTATTCCATCGTCTCTGGGGCACGTGTTGAGGCCCCATTGCACAATTTTGACATGGGCTGGCCAGTCGTCGTTGCCTGTTTGAACAATTTGGGTTCATACCTGGTTAAGGAAGGATCGATGGCTTCTCTCACAGACAGTAATTCCCTGCGGCCAGTATGGAGAGGAATGTGAAATATGGTAACCGAATAGTGTTGCGAGTTCTTCCCAGACCTCGCCCGTGAATTCAGTGGCATTATCTGAATGTAGGGCCTGGGGGATTCCAAAGTAGGGGAAGATGTGGCGGACTAAGGCATCTGCAACTGTTACGGCGTTATGGTCTTTAGTGAGGCAGGTGATGATGAATTTGGAGTATACATCAACGAAGGTGATGATGTATGTATAACCCGCTTTAGGTGCGAGGAGTCCAACCACATCAACCGAAAGTAGTTGCCAGGGTTTTTGTGTGGAGATCTTCCCAGCTGGTCCAGGTGTGGGCGTGATGTCTTTACCCAATGAACAGGCTCGGCACATTTGGATGATGTTTTTGGCAATGGTGGAGGGGTTTGGTGTCCAATATATGTCATTGAAGACTTGCAGTAACTTCTTTGTGTCAAGGTGGATGCCATTGTCAGCGTGAAGGTGGAGCATGGCGTCGTGTGCAGTGTTGGGATCGAGGACAATGTGGCCGTCTGGGTTGAATAGATGGTCGCCGTGTTGGTGTAGTTTGGCGAAGGTGCGTGCCGGGATCCAGGAGGGGCATTGTTTGTCATGCCACATTTATAGGAGGTCTGATTTGGTGCGAACTGCATTGATGGGGAGGCGAGAAGGGCATTGGTGTTAGTGTGCAATTTCCTGGGTCGATAAGATATTTCGAAATCGAGTTCTTCCAATGCCTCTTGCTATCAAATCAGTTGGGTGCTGGTGGTGTTGGACTGCCGTAGCCATTGGAGCGATTGATGTTCCGTAATGATGACTACATGGGTGCCTGAAATGTAGGAGAGGAAGTAATCCAATGCCCAGATCATTCCCTGGCACTCACGCTTGGTGGTGGCGTAATTCCTTTCTGCTTGATTGAGGGTCCTGCTGGCACAGGTGATAATATGTTCCCGTCCGTCCTGCACCTGGGCGAGTACAGCCCCTATGGCAATGAGGGAGATGCTGGTGTAAAGACGAAAAGGGAGGTTGTAGTTCAGGAAAGCTACAATGGGGGCTGAGATGAGTTTGGTTCTGAGGGTGTTGAATGCCGCTATTCTAGTATCTGTCCACACAAAAGGTTTGCCTTTGTCAGATCGTGTAATGGTTTGGCGATGTCGGCGAAGCCTTTGATGAAACGCCGGTAGTACGAGGTAAGTCCAAGGAAGGCACGCGTTTCGTGGATGTCCTTAGGTAGGAGGTTGGCGATGGCGTGCAATTTGTCGGGATCAGGGGAGATGCCCTCGGCTCTGATCACATGTCCTAGGAAGGAGACAGATCTTTCTCCTATGACACTTTAGGGGGTTTTAGTTTAAGTCCGGCCTGGCGTATTCATATGAAGACTTGTTTGAGGCAGTGGAGGTGATCGGCCCAGGTACAGCTGAATACGATTACGTCATCTAGATATGCCAGGCAGATCTCCCAGGTCAGGCTGCTTAGGACCAACTCCATGAGGCGGGAGAATGTGGCCGGGGCATTATGTAGTCCGAAGGGGAGGATGTTAAATTCATAATGCTTGCTATTGGAGGTGGAGAAGACAGTTTTTTGTTTGTCCTCTGGGTGGACGAGGACCTGCCAGTACCCCAATTGCAGGCCGAGGGTGGAAAACCATGATGAGCCGTGTAGTGAGTCGAGGGAATCGTCATTTCTGGGTAGGGGCGTGGCGTCCTTGGTGGTGACATCGTTTACAGTAGTCAACACAGAACTGCATGGTGCCATCCTTTTTTCTAACCAGTACGACGGGGGATGACCAGGGGCTGGTAGAGTTGGAAATAATGCCGGCATTGAGCATGTCCTGGAACCTGCCGGTCTTCCTCTGCCCGTAGTTTAGGGTTCTTGCATTGTGAGGGTTGGCGGATGGGTGGTCCCGTGGTGTGAATTTCGTGGTTGAGGTAGGTGGTGTGCCCGATATTTGCTGGGCCGGATGAGAAGAGGTCTTGGAAGTCTAGGAGCAGTTGTCGGAGGCTGTTAGTTTGGGAGGTGGAGAGGTGAGAAGGTAGAGTAGACAGAGTAGGGTGGGAGGGTAGTGGTGTTTCACAAGGCTCGACCTCCTCCATGTCGCCTATTATTAACCCTCGCGGAAGGGTAAGTGGTGTGGCGGCGAGCTTGGTGATTCGCACTGCTCAGACATGGGGAGGAAGGAACATGGGGGAAACTAAACATGACAAAAGGGGCCCGGGTGGTAGGGTGGAAGAAAAGAGTATGGAGGGCCTGTTTAGTTGTAACTAAGCCTCATGGTGGGGTGGAATGGTAATAGCAGAAGTGATGGTGGCAAGAGAAGTTGGAGGGGGAGGTGAAATAGGGAAGGCAGAGGATAAGGGGTGGGGGTGAGAAGGTGAGGTGCTGGGTGATGGGAGGGGTGTGATTGGTGGTGTGATGCATGTGCAGAGAGGTTGAGGGTGGTGGGGGGCAGGTGGTGTATGTGGTGAGGGTGTGCACACGCTGCATGAGTGGTTAGGGGGGCTGGAAGGAAGTGAAGGCAGCGCTTGTAGCAGTCGATGTTTGCGTGCAGCTTCTGCAGGAGGTCCAGCCCCAGGTAGCCGTCATATGCACGGCAGGTGGAATCAAAGACGATGAAGGGATGTCTTGTGGTGACTTGCTGGTGGGTTTCAGTCCGCAGGTCCCAAGTTTCTCCATGGATAGGCAGGGGGCCATCCCCTGCATCGACGAGGTTGGCTGAGGTGGAGAGAAGGGGGCCGAATGCGGAGCTGTGGTGGGAGTAAAAATGCAACTAGATGCAGGATCTGGCTGCTCCCGTGTCCACCAGTAGCCTTGCCTTGACCCCGTTCAGCCTTATTTTATCATAGACTGGGGGTCTCTACTTATGTGAAGTGGCCCCCGCCACCGTGGGGAGGTGCGGGGGCGGACCCAAAAATCCATTTGCTGTAGGGTGCTTTCCTCGTCAGGTTCCTCGTCCCCTCGGTCTGTGTATATTATGGGTGGAGCATCGTCTTGTGGAGCGTCGTCTTCCAGGGATGACACCTTGCAGTGCCCTTGTGTGGCCACACTGTGTCGATTGGCTTTCAGCTGCTCGCGGATGTTGTGTAGCGGGCAACTGCGACTGCAGGTGGTAAATTCCCAGGGGTTAATGGAAATCAAATTGAAGTTTTCCCTGGGGTTAGGGCGTTTCTTCTGGGGGTGAGCCCTGGGTACAGGAGGTGACAGCTCTGCAGTAGGCTGTGAGGCGGGCAGCCGTGGTTGAGTGGTGCCGCCTTGGTCATGGGGAATTTACTTACAGCGTGGATAGGCTGGGTTGTGGGGCGGCAGTGGGGAGGGTACTTGTTGCAGGTCATGGTCCATGTCTCCCAAGGGATCATATATAGTAAGATGTTCCCTGACTGTGCTCGGGAGGATTCTCAGCAGGGTGTTGAAGGTATGTTGGTCCCGAATGGCTGTGGTTGCTTCGGGATAGGCTGTGGTGACAGGTCGCGGTGCCTGGACGAAAGTGTCATCCAGGCTGCCGTCATATGTTAGGGCGTCGAGTTGTGAAAGGGCGACAACTCTGTCCAGTGAAGGTGTGACAGCCTGTTTCACAATACGTGTGAATTGGTCCCATGTCAATTCGGGGACAATTTTTGTGGCTATAGTTGCTACAGTTTTGCCCAGGTTAGGAAGTGTGATGGCAATTTTCTTTCTGTCACTGTCAAACCCAATGTTTAATAACGGTTTAACCATATCCAATTAGACATCAATGTCGTATTGTTCAGGGTGAACCTTGGCAATTGGATGCGAGGTTTGGCTGCCACTGTGCGATATTTCCCTTTTTGTTTCTCCATGCTCTAATCGAATCCAGAACCATCACTTGCCACCAGTGTTATGCTGGGTGATTTTAGTCCGACCTCTTATCCTAAAAACACCCGCGACTGAGCAGGGTCCTCTTTCTAGACCGGAAGTAAAGCACTCACAAAGGAACAGGGCATTAAAACTCGGCAATATACCTTAGCGCATCTATTGTCTTAATTCAAACTCCTTACAATACAAGAACAAAGATATACTGAATATGGAATGGACAAGTTGACAGAGTTGTTATTATTAGTATAATGTGTCCACAAGCACAGTAATGATGTCGGGGGCAATATACAACTTCATTAATATACAGGTACATAGATATGACAGGTCACTAGGACACAATGTAGATGTTAGAGTTAAGGCACAATTTTCATTTAGTGCACTTGTCAGGATACACTATATATAGATGAAGTGATGTGCCAGGTTAATCAGTATTACTATACATATCACATAGGTGCAATGTCTGTACCCGAGTCGTGGCACGCGGGAATGTCGCTTAGCCGCGGTGACACTGTTTACTGGTTCTGTCTTAACTGACTGGTCTTAGTTAGTCTCGGGCCACCACTGATACAATTCCCTGGTTCCGTAGGGCTTGGATATAGACACAGTACCTTGGGTCAATAAGGTTTGGAATCTGGGTATATCACTTTCGTCTTGCTATTCATATTCACTGACCATTAGTTTCTGTCTTTATGTTCATATTCACTGACCGTCACTTTCTAGTATATTGTTTCTGCTTTACTGGTCACATTCACTACTGTCACATTTACTAAGTCTCTGACGCGACTCGAGAGGTGGAAGATGTCGTCACTGGACTGTTTATTCCTGGGGTTAGTAGAGGTGGCGCCCGGGCGTGGGAGGGGGCCCTTCAGGAGAGCTCTCCTGTAGGAGGCAATGAACAGCTCTTGGGGGCGTCATTGCCTGAGCGTGTTTTGTAGCTGGGGTGCAGGGAGGCCCTTCTGTCAGGGGGCCTCGACCTGATAGGTGGCCCTCGGGACTGGGGCCAAACAGCTTCAGGAGTCGGGCCTGCCACCTCTTCCTCTGGGCAGAGGGCCGACAGGGAGTGGGGCCTGAGTTGTACCACCTTGGGGTCCGCAGGCTGGCCCTGGGAGGCCTGGTGCTGTGGTTGCAGCACTTCTTCTGCAGGGCGTCCGTCAGGGGCGGGTGTCGTCCACGGACCGGCTGCTGGGCAGGAACAGGACCTCGCCACCACTCCTGAAACGGCAGCACCTCCGGGGAACCACACCTGGAGGGAGAGAGAAAAGGGCGTCCCACACAGCCGAAAGGTAGTGAGCCGGCCATACAAGGGGCCTCCCCCTCCGTGAGAACCCTCGAGACTGCAGACGATGGGCGTATGGTGGCCGTCCCCTCCCCAACACACGGTGGCCGTTGTTGTGGTTCCACAGTCTCTAAGGGCAGCAGCAGAAGGACGTACAGTGGCCATTACCGTGGAGCTGCTCCCGAAGGAGGAAGAGGCAGATGAGGGATGTACGGTGGCCGTTCCCTCCCCGACATGTACAGTGGCCGTTGTCACAGTTCTGCCTGCCCAACAGGAAGTAGCTGAGAGGCGTACGGTGGCCGCTCCCTCCCCGGCACATACGGTGGCCGTTACCGCGGAGCTACTCCCATAGGAGGAGGAGGAGGTGGAAGAGGGACGTATGGTGGCCGTTCCCTCCCCGACACGTATGGTGGCCGTTGTCGTGAAGCTACTCCCATAGGAGGAGGAGGAGTTGGATGAGTGACGTACGGTGGCCATTGTCGCAGTTCCACTCCTCCTGCCTTTGCCTGTCGGTGTGTGCTCAATAGCTAGCACACCGAGGTGGTCTCCAGATGTGGCTGTAGCTGAGGGGCGTACGGTGGCCTCTCCCTCCCCGGTACGTACGGTGGCCGTTACCGTGTAGCTACAGGGGGAAGCAACTGAGGGGCGTACGGTGGCCGCTCCTTCCCCGGTATGAGCAGTGGCCTTTATCGCAGTGTTGTTTGGGACTGTATCCGGAGCAGTCCAACCCCGATCCTGGTGAGGGGTGCTCCGTCCGTGAGGTCGTGTCTCATTCCTGCGATGTCGCAGTTGGGTAGGTTGAGGGGAAGAGGGACTCAAGGTAGGGGCGCCCCGGCGCCCGTCTTGCTCTGGGCTAGTCCTGCACTCACCTGGCCCGCCGTGGTGTCCTCCTGGGATCGGGGTAGAGCTGCGGCTCCGTTGGGGGGTGAGGGGTCCGGCGGCGGAGGCGCGTATTTTACTTTTTCTTTATTATGTTTTATTTAAGTCATTGCTTGTTGAATTATGTAGTTTAAGTTCCTATGGTAAATGATTTAGAGTGTTATGGAATGTAAGAAAACTGGTAGGCCTATGTTTTGGTTGTCTCCGAATTAGAAGTGCTGGCAAGCATTAAGTGTACTAACAGTGAAGTGTTGTTAAACATTAAGTGTAATAGCAGTTAGTAAAGTGTGTATAGCTCCAGTGCTTGTGAGAAGAGTGAAATTGAAAGTCATCAAGTGGAATTACTTGGAAAATACAGTGAACTTTAAGGAGCCAGTGTTTAATTTCACCTCAGCTGATCTTGTGTAGCCTACAGTACACCCACAGTGTAGAGTGTGTACACACAACAAAAAAACTATTTTACACCTTCTGCGGGATATAAAATGAAACACGAATGAAGGTTTTTGATAACAGCCTCCTCCATTGGTATCCCTGCGTGTGTTTGTTGCATATTTATTATAAGCTATATCCATTGCTTCTCCCATGCATATTTCTACCTCGTCCTATTTGGCAACTCACCAACTGTCAGGCTTACCAACCCTAGCGAGACAGCCAGGTTGTTCAGTATGAAACACATCGGACGGTTCGGACCCCCCTGTAACGATAGTTTTATTGCTGTGTGTACACCTAAGGCTGAACATAGGAAAAACAACTCGCTGGGCAACGTCCTTTCTGTACTGTACTACTGCTGTTGGAGCCTGTGGCAGTGTGGGGACTGGGACGTAACAATAGTAATATACGTGTTGTTACGGAACAGAGAAAGATAACGTACACTTTAAGTGAGAATACCAAGAGTCACCACTGTCCCGTAAAGTTCCAGGTTCAAAACAAAAGAGTTAGGTAAAATTACAAGTTAAAGATTAATGCTCAAACTAACAACAAAACATTCAGGACTCATAAGGATAATGTAATGGCAAATAAACAGGTTAAATATATGGTTAACTGCAATAGCCTCTATTAACACGAAATTAGCAATAGTAAATTTATCTAAGTCAGCCCTGATAAAATGGAAATACACCTGGTAATACTCAGTGAATGCAAGATATATTATTAAAGATACAAAATATTATCAATAATGACTGACAAAAAGAACCTTCACACGAATTACAAAAACTTCACTAGGCCTACAAATTAACACCTTATGCTATACAGTACAAGAACAAAATGCAATAACACTCATACTCAAATCACACAGCTGCTAGATGGTTGGAGACTTCCTGAGAAATTCACAATAATAATAACTGTAAAGGGGAGGACAGAGATGTGAAAAAAATGAGGAGCAGATCTAAGTGGCAATGATGCAGAGACTGAGCTCATTATATAGGGGCCAGGAGAGCTTGATACAACTTGTAAGAAGGACGCGCAAATGAAGCGATGGGGACAGACAGTTGACAATCCCGCACTGAATAACAGAAAGGACGACTTACTCTACTATAACGGTAGAAGGGGGGGACTGAGGCAGAACACGCACGTGATCAAACATGCAGCATACTGTGCGTTAAAATTACACAAAGGATGATGAAATCAAAGGCTATGTAACACCTCTCCACAAAGAAAAAAGAAATTTACAAAGGAAATTTCTTATTACTCTAAAACAATCTGTATATAGCATTACAGAACATGCAAAAGTCTTTCCTAATGTTACAGAACATGAGATCTCCCTAGCACGTTCAGTCATAGGTACTTGCCAGTATCCCTTTAACAAATCAAACTTACTTATGTACCTAACCTTTCCGATCTTGTCTATGCAATCTTCCACGCGAGGGAGAGGGTGTCTGTTTTGGTTATCTGATTAACACGTCTGTAGTCGATGCAAAGCCGCTGTGATCCACCTGGCTTAGGGACCAGAGTGACAGGACAACTCCACTCGCTCTGACAGGGCTCAATCATCTTGTGGTCCAACAGGTAGCCAAGCTCCTTCTGGATGAGAGGAACTTTCACTGGGTTCACACGGTAAGGAGGCAATTTAATTGGCTTTGCGTCTCCAACATCGACATCATGCATCAACACAGTGGTTCTTCCTAGAGTGGCACGGAACACTTGCGGGTACTCCTGCAGTAATGCCGAAAACTCCTGCCTTTCCTTGGGAGGTAGATGAGAAAGCTTAGTCTGGAGATCATTCATGATATCAGGATTCTTCCCCAAACTATCACTCAGGCTCATACTGCATGGGAGAGCTTCACTTGCAGACTCGGGTGGAACAGCTACAGTGCAGATTGGATTATATTCGTCCCGCCTGTGATATAACTTTAGCATGTTGATGTGACATAGTTGCTTGTTCTTTCTACGATCTGGTGTGGCGATGACATAGTTGACATCACTGAGTTTCTTCTCCACGAAATAAGGGCCACTAAACTTGGCTTGAAGAGGTTGCCCATGAACTGGTAGCAGAATCAAAACCTGATCTCCTGCCTGAAAGTGGCGTAACCTGGACTTCTTATCATACCAAGTCTTCATCTTCTCCTGAGCAGCTCCTAAATTCTCTCTCGCCAGCTGTAAAGCAGTGGACAGCCGTTCTTTGAACTTCATCACATACTGCAGCAGGTTGACGTCATCTTCCTCCGACAGCCAGCATTCCTTGAGTAACTTAAGGGGTCCTCTTACTTCATGGCCAAACAGTAGTTCAAAAGGTGAGAAGCCCAGTGATTCATTTGGAGATTCTCTTGCGGCAAACACAACGAATGGAAGACCTTTATCCCAGTCTTTCTGATGTTCCAAACAGTATTTCTTGAGCATCGATTTGAGTGTTTGATGATATCTCTCCAACGCTCCTTGGGTCTGGGGATGGTAAGCTGAAGACGTGATCTGGGGGATGCCCAACTCTTTCAGAGACTGCTTGAAAACGTTTGACATGAAATTACTTCCCCGGTCTGACTGTACCTCCTTGGGCAGACCAAACTTTGTGAAGAACCCTAGCATTTCCTTAACCACGTTCTTTGCTGAGATATTTCTAAGTGGAATGGCTTCAGGATAACGAGTAGCCATATCAATCATGGTCAACACATAAGAAAATCCTGAAGAAGCCTTAGGAAGAGGGCCCACAATATCCACCAACACACGGGTGAATGGAGCCTCAAAAGGAGGAATGGGAACTAGAGGTGCAACCTTTTTCGGTCTGATTACACTTCCCCACAACTTGACAGGTGTGACAAGACTTACAATACCAGGAAACATCCCTGAAGATACCTGGCCAGTAGAAGTGTTTCAAAATGCGTGCCACAGTCTTCCTCACTCCAAGGTGTCCTGCCAAACTGGAATCATGAGCCACTCTAATGATATCCTGCCTACAAACACGAGGGATGACAACTTGATGTACAACCTCCCATTCACAGTCGGCTGATGCTGTTGGGGGTCTCCACTTCCTCATAAGTACTCCTGACTTTACATAATAACAAGTAGAAGCACCGGCTGACTCTTCTTCACTGTAAGCAGAGTTAGCTAGACCTTTCAACTCAGGGTCAGCAACCTGCAACTCAACCAACTCTTGACGAGACAAATTATCAACACTACGGGGTACTGCCTCATCTGGTGAGTGGTCCAAATTAGCAAGAAAAGTGTCAGCTAGGATAACATCATCATCATCATTATCCTCTAAATCACCAGTAACTTTAGACTTAGCCCTAGTGACAGCACATGCAGGGAACACATCAGGGACATCACAATCCTGGGCCGCAGCCACTGGCTGACTAGACAACTGAGGAGCTGGGCACACTTGACTTCCACCAATATCATTTCCAAGTAAGAAAGTTACACCTGACATTGGGAGTGTCTCAACCAACCCAACCATAACAGAACCATTAACAAAACCAGACTCTAAATTCACTCTGCACAGAGGGACAGAGAAGTAATTATTCCCTACACCTTGTAAGATTACAGTTTCATCAGAGGAATTAACATTAGAGCCTAGAACACTGGTCAGCATAAGGGATTGGCAAGCACCTGTATCACGATATATTTGAACTGATTTCCTGTCATTACTGTCCAGAGGACTGACAAAACCATCAGACAGGAAATTAGCACATGAACTCTTGAGAGTGTCACCCACGTTACTGCTCAAAAGAGGAGCTCCATCATGAGAATTTAAGTTACCCCTCAAAGCAGGTTCAGTTAACTCAGTTAAAGAATTCTGGGAACTCTCAAGAGTGGACACTAGACCAATTGACTGAATATTTAAAGACTCCTTTTTGTTCACATCACGCTGTCTCCTGAAACATCTCTCCGTAGTATGACCAAGCTTACTACAATAAGTACATTTACTTTTCTGAAATCTAGAGGTGAAGCTGGTATTTACTTCCTGAGAAACATCATCCTTATTCTCTTTCCTGTTACCTGTACTCTGAGTAGAGGCAACGTACTTACTCTCAGCTTTCCCTTTTTCTCTAGAATATCTCTTGTGAGTGAGGACATACTCATCAGCTAAAACTGCAGCATCAGACAAATTATCTATTCTTTTCTCATCAAGATATAGGCTTACATCTTTATAAATACACCTTTTGAAGTCCTCCACAAAATCATCTGCTTAAATTTGTCAAAATCAGAATCCACATTCTTAGAATTTAACCACTGCTCTAACAGATCTTCTTTGATTTTTGCATACTCAACATGGGATTGCTTATCTTGCTTATAAGTTGTCCTAAATTTTACTCTATAGGCTTCAGGAACAAGCTCATAGGCCTTAAGAATCAAGCTCTTAACTACATCATAATTATCAGATTGATCCTGAGGCAAAGATGCATAAGTTACTTGAGCTTTACCGGTGAGAACAGTTTGAAGGAGTACTGGCCAATAATCCTTGGGCCAATTAAAATCTGTAGCTACCCTCTCAAACAACTGAAAATACTTTGTTAAATCAGATTCATTAAAAGGAGGGACAAGTTTAACATTTTTAGCCACATCAAAATCATCAGAGCTAGATGATCCAGTTCCACCTTGTTTCATGGGATACTCATGGTCTGCCTGAATCCTGGCAAGTTCAATTTGTGCCTGTATCTGTGCCTCCTGAATACGAGCATTTGCCTGAAATTCAGCCTCCTTAGCTTTTGTCTCCTGCAGGGCTAGCTGTAACTTAGCTAATTCAATCTGCGTTTGCTCATTTGGAGGAGTTACATTAAACAAGCTTTCATTAATCATGTCAACAATTTGATCTTTAGAATGATGAGAGCGAACAGCAATTCCCAATTGTTGAGCAACAAGCTTAAGTTCATTCTTTGTTCTGTTTTCTATATCACACACTGTTTGCACATTTGACAAAAAATCTTTGGCTTCATCAAGTGTAGTAATAGTAGACATCATGAATAAGTAACAGTCACAAAATATCAAGCAATATCCTTATGATAATATCCTGAATATCCTGGCGAGGTCGCCAAATTTAGGTTACGGAACAGAGAAAGATAACGTACACTTTAAGTGAGAATACCAAGAGTCACCACTGTCCCGTAAAGTTCCAGGTTCAAAACAAAAGAGTTAGGTAAAATTACAAGTTAAAGTTTAATGCTCAAACTAACTACAAAACATTCAGGACTCATAAGGATAATGTAATGGCAAATAAACAGGTTAAATATATGGTTAACTGCAATAGCCTCTATTAACACGAAATTAGCAAGAGTAAATTTATCTAAGTCAGCCCTGATAAAATGAAAATACACCAGGTAATGCTCAGTTAATGCAAGATATATTGTTAAAGATACAAAATATTATCAATAATGACTGACAAAAAGAACCTTTACATAAATTACAAAAACTTCATTAGGCCCACAAATTAAACTTATGCTACACAGTACAAGAACAAAATGCAATAACACTCATACTCAAATCACACAGCTGCTAGATGGTTGGAGACTTCCTGAGAAATTCACAATAATAATAACTGTACAGGGGAGGACAGAGATGTGAACAAAATGAGGAGCAGATCTAAGTGGCAATGATGCAGAGACTGAGCTCATTATATAGGGGCCAGGAGAGCTTGATACAACTTGTAAGAAGGACGCGCAAATGAAGCGATGGGGACAGACAGTTGACAATCCCGCACTGAATAACAGAAAGGACGACTTACTCTACTATAACGGTAGAAGGGGGGGACTGAGGCAGAACACGCACGTGATCAAACATGCAGCATACTGTGCGTTAAAATTACACAAAGGATGATGAAATCATAGGCTATGTAACAGTGTAAGGTAGTTGCCCAGAGTTTTTATGCCCTGTTCCTCTTGTTGTGTTATCCTTACTCCGGTTGGACTGGTTTAGACAAAGAACCCGGCTATAGGCCTATCATAGTGTTCCTAGGACGGGAAGCCGACCTAAAAGCACGTAGTATAACACTAGGCCTATCTACAAAATGAATGATTTCCGACAAAAATGAAGGTCAAATTCATTCAAATCAGACTAAAATTGACCAGAAAAATGTTTTTGGTTTCGAAATGGAGAAATGTAGTTTTCCTAAATTTATTTTATCTGTTGTACTACACAGATTCATAACTAAACATCTTTATAGTTACCGTACTGTAGTATACGTGCTATATACTGTAAACTGATACGTAAATGAATGACGGGGAATCGTCCTGACGGCGAAAAGTCCTGACAGGGAAATAGCGAATAGTCTTGTCATTTGTTGTCCCGGAACTGGAACAGCCCGCAGTGTTGCCACTTCTACAGATTTATCTGTAGATCTACAGATTTTGTAGGTAATTTCAGATTGTCAGATATTGTTGGGAAAAGAGGCTTAGTCTACAAATTTTTTGGTTCTGAAGACATTTTCGTAATAGAATACAAACTTAGTTTCATCGTGAATATATTGCTTTAGCCTTTTGAGAAGCTTGTTTAAAGTTCCTTAATGAGTTAACATTTTACATACTCGGTGTGAACTACCGGTTACATTAGGATTTACTCAGTAAACCAAACGATACCGTTGCATGATGCTGGAGAGATGCAAAGAACGATAAAACTCAGAATGGAAAAGCTTTGTACTTACACCGACTCAGGCTTGCGTCCAATGCAAGATTGGGTTAATATGACTGAAGTCTGGTGAAAAAGATACTTGATCCTTTTTTAGCTTGGTTCACGGCCAAGTGTAGTCATTTTGGAGGGCGAATTTGACTTGTAACCAAGGAGATTCGTTCCTACCCCATGGGTAAAGCTCACCAAAATTCATGCAGCCACTATTTTGTATGAAGTTGTGTGAGGCCCAGTTCCTTCAGATGATGACAAAATGTATATACGGTACCCACTATTTTTGAAAAAAAAAAAAAAAAACTTTTTTTTTTTTACCTCTATATAGTGTATTAACTAATGGTATGTGACTTCTCCAGTCAGTTAGTGATAATTTCAGGGGATCTAGAGGGAGCTGTGAAAAAATGTAGAACTTCAAGTTCTCCATTTCCACCAAATGTTGCAGATTGTGTTATAGGCTAATGGTTTTCACTGAATGGTCATTTGGGGGATCTACAGATTTTTAGGCATCCAGCATCAGATTTCCCATAATTCTTGGTGGCAACACTGCCATCAATAAACATTGGTGTACAAGGCGAACCCGGCCTCTTCCTTAAATGCCCCCAGATGGGTATATTTTGTCTTTTTCCAATCACTTTTTGCAGTCACAATGCAACAGTTAACAATCTGTGCTGCATGTGTACCAAAATTACGTACCTTGAGATCATAAGTTTGTTAAAAGTGGAATCGCTGCTCCCTAAGAATGGAATCGCCTCTCCCCAAGAATTGGTAAATTTCTACAAGTTGCCAATACACCCTCTAGGTTGTGCAGTATATTTTTCTGCTAGTTTTTGATGAGATTTGGTATATTTTTGCAAGTGGACAATACATCCCTCAGGTAGAGCAATATATTTTTCTGGCAGTTTTTGATGCGATTCGAATGTTTCTGACCAATTTTTGTCGGAAATTCCTCTTTTCCTCTCCTTTCCAATCATGACCTTTGATTGGACAAGTAGGTGAAATGAAGCATTTTCAGAAAAAAATGAAATAAAAAACAAATCACATCAAAAACCACCTGAAAAATATACTGCACCGCTGGTTAATGTAACCAAACAGACAAACCCAACCCAACCAAACCAAACAGACCTAATCAAAGTGACTTAACCTAACCTCACCAAACCTAACCTATCCTAGGGGAATGCTTACCTAAGATACGATGGTCCAGGATGAGGGTTGTCTGGGTTGTTGTCTAACACCAGGTCCCCTGATGGGTGGCTAGTTCTGTAGCCACGAAAGGGTCACTTCTGAGCAAAAGCTTCGCCAGTCCACACTTGTCTTTGTCGACCACTTTAAACATGTGATAATAACATCATGGTTCCAGAACTTCTGATTCCAGTGCTTTATGAACAGTATACTTTGCCAAGCCGGAAGGTGTGCGTTGTCCCAAAAAGTTCCTTTGTAGTCAGAAACACAAAAACTACACTGGACCAGTTTCTTGGTTTGTGCGTACTTTTTGTACCAACCACAGTACCGCTGATGTTTGTCTTTTCTAAATTTGCACGGTTCCTGACAATATGGGCAATACACTTCTGAAAGTAATACACCATGTTTTCTAAAAGAAACTCAGAGGCCTCCTCCGGTTCAGAGTGGAAACGCTTAATCTCCCGTAAATAATCAATATCACACCTGGGACATCCAACACTTCTTTCTTCTTCAGAGGCCATACTTAGAAGGACTTAAATTTTCCATCCACAAGGAATCAAAGACCGCGCTTCAAATTCATTGGTAGGATACCATCACGTGACCTAAAGTAGGCCTATGAGTGGGTGATACAGACCTATGAGACGCATGCGCAGGCGAAGGGAAGAGAAACACACGTACAAACACATGCATTTGTTACATGGAGTGTCCGAGTGAAGATCCAAGGTAGTTTTTTTTGGAATTTTAAATTAAATACATTATCTCTGAGAATATCAATTTCTGAATGGGGTTATGGGGGTCCATTATCATCCTTGGGGAATATATACATTGCTAATATTCCTGAACCGTGTATTGTCCACTTGTAAGATAATACCTTGAGATTTGAGTGATTTTTTGGTGGCAATATCCCTGAACTGCATATTGGCAAATTGTAAAATAATACCTAAGAATTACCCATTATAATTTCAATCAAGAACAGAATTACAAGATTTTGATCCATTTTTTCATTATTTTTTCTATGGCATTTTCATTGCAAATTATTTTTATTTTACTCCTGAAGAAAACCTAACCAAATTTTCAAAAATAAATTAAATTTGCAATGACAGTGCTGTAGAAGAAAAGTGGCTTAGAATTGTCCAAAACAACCCCTCCCCCCTGCCAAAAATAGGATCAGAGTCTTGCAGGTAATCATGTGTTTGGCTGAAACTATAATAAAACCATTTTGGCCTTAGGCTGTGTACGACAATGATGTGGTATTTCCAAATTTCCTGTTGGAATGAAGTGTTGACAGGATCCTTATTATTATTATTATTATTTTTATTATACATATATATATATATATATATATATATATATATATATATATATATATATATATATATATATATATATATTAGATTAGCCTATAGAGAGGAGAATTTTTTTCACTGTTGGTTTTTAAAAAGTTTGTAAATTGGAGGTTCCACTATTGTATGTAATACTGCACATATCTTTTATTTTATGGAATATAAAGTGATTAATTTAATCACTGAGCACTGTATAACTAACCTGTATCATATTTTAATGGATGTCTCCTATGTGGCGTATGTAAAGATTTGCTTTATAATTACACTTAGCTGTGCCATCACATGGCCGCGCGATGATTGCGCCATGATTAATGAGGGCTCTGAACACACGATACTGTTTTGGTGCAGGTTGTAAAGTTTAGTTTGTAACTGTTAGGAGGTCTGGGGGCAAAGCCCCCCAGTTAGGTTTCAGCACTTCCAGTTAGGCTTCCACTGCTCTTTACGATTTAAATTGTGTACGTTTGAGTTTGTTCTGGTGTGCTGATATCCAGTTGGCGGGATCAGCCATAAACACACTATCGAGGATGTTCAGGTGGCTTTCTGTAATACAGTAATCACTCAATTATCCGATGCAGTAGACCCAAAGGCATGTATGGATAATGGACTTCTCCCCTGGTCCCCTTTCGTACTTATTCTAACTTGGAAAGCCATTGTAAAAGGCTACTACAGTACATTGTGCGACACTTATTCCTGGTGTTTTACACTGCCAAGCAATTTCCATGGTCCAGTAGACCCATCAACCACAGACAAGCAGGTGACATGAAAAAAACTGGCCCAGTTAGGTGAAAATGTTTGGTTGTCCAAAATTTCCATCTGGATGCCAGCATTTTGTTTGGATAAAATGGAAAAATTTATGAATAACGATTTTGAACAGCCAAATCTCACCATCTGGATAATGGATTGTTCGAATAATGGATGTCTGGATAATCGAGGGATTACGGCTAAATAGGTAGCTATATTTAGTTTGTTCTCCAGTATTTTGTGATTGAAAATCAGTTGTCAATCACCTGACATGTATATAATACCAAATAATTATCCCTGAGAATATAGATCTATAAGAAATCAGCTCGAATACCTGCATCACTTTCATTCACATTTACTGCCATGGCCTATCATAAATAAGTTGAATTGTCTCTGGGTATGCAGACCCTTATTACAGTGAATAAGTGACTTTTTGGTTGGGTGTAATGTGAGATGGAGGCCTGTGATATTTACCTTAAGTATCGGTCAGCAGGTACCCAGAGGGTAATAAGACCCTACCAAGGTGTTGAGGTTGGTGGCTCCTAGTAGAAGTTGCAGCAGCACAAGTCCGGGTGGTCACTCCATTCCCAGGCCAGATGTTCTTTTAGGCAGTGAACTGTGGTGCTGGAAACCGTAGCCTCTGAGAGCTTTTTCTAGGCTTTGGTCACTCTTGTTGGGAAAAAGTTTGCTGTTGATTGCTGAACTTTATACTTGAGATAGTGGCCCCTGGTGGTAGTCGTAAGACTTGGTGCAAACATAATGTACTTCAGTCACACATGGTTACGAACGTCAACTTGGTCAGTGTTGTGATCTTGTAGAGTTGCCTAATGTCTGTTTGCTGCTGTGTGAAGTTTAGGGTTGGTAATTCTACAGTATAGTTGCAGCATATAACTGAGGTTGTCATTATCGTACCCTGGCAACCTACCCATCAACAGTGCTTCTGATTTCATGTATAATATACGCTTGTGATTCGTATATAATATAGTAATACCTGTAAGACCTGGACATCCCAGGTCCCGGACATTTTGGGCACAGTCCTCGGACACCAAAAATGGCCAAAAAACGTAAAAATGCAAAAAAAAGATAAAAAAAAGTTTTCATTCCTACTTTGAATTTGCCGCCTGCTGACGAACAGCTGTGTTTTGGCGCGTACTTCCTCCGGTGTCCGCTAGAGCGCCCCTGTTTCCTCCTGATTTCCCACCTACCTACCGTCGTGACTGCATGCTTGTTACTATGGCTGCTTACATGCTCACTTTATTGTGGTGGTGCCCTGCCTGCTGCAGGCCCTGCTGTTCCTCTGCTGCCTCTTACTCATGTGTGTGACGATGGCCCCTCCGCCCGAGAAGAGGAAACGAGTGGTTCTGACTGGAGAAAAAGAGGGAGATATTGGAGAAGCTGGACACGGGATGGTCGACTTCCTGCATCCCCCATGAATTCAACCTGGTCCGCTCAACCTTGTTCGATATCAAGAAATCCCGAGACAAACTCACCCAGTACACGACAGACATCACATCAAAGACCAAACACAATGTGCAAAGGAAAATTATGTTCTCTCCCAGGTTTGCAGAAGTCGACCGTGCCACGCTGATTTGGTAATCATCAACAGCATGCTGCTGGTGTGCTGGTGCATGATATGGAGTTGAAGGCTGCTGCTGAGAAGTGCGCAAGGTTGCACGACACCCCAGACTTCATGGCATACAAAGGGTGTCTCTTTGCTTTCAAGGTACGACATGGACTTACCAACCATAAGACCCATGACGAAGCTTTGGACACCAACAAGGGTGGAGTTGAAGAGTTTCAGCAGGAGGTGAAGGGCTTGATCGACAGGGAAGGCCTCACTCTCGGTCAGATCTACCACTCTGACAAAACTGGTCTCTTTTATCGCTCGCTGCCCACAAACATCCTAGCAGAGGAGACGGAGAAGTGTGTACTTGGATGCAAGCTCTCAAAGCAATGAATATCTGCTTTGTATTGTGCCCATGCTAATGGTATGCACCGGTTCAAGCCCATTATTGTTGGCCTTGCAAAGCAGCCTCAATGCCTTCGTGGTTTGATGGATGTAATCCTTTCGTTTGGTACCATTTTGTGAAGGCTTGGTTCACAGCCAAGATCTTCAAAGACTGGTTTCACCAGCACTTCATCAAGGTCATCCATTATCAGACGAGCAGACTGGGAATCCCACGCAACCAGGTAAAGGCTCTCCTTCTTCTGGACAATGCACCTGCACATCTGTGCAACAAGGAGATGGTGGCTGAGAATGGCCTCATTATAGTCCTTCCAGTATATGTTGAGCATTTGGGCATTGGCCTTTCTTGGGATTCCCCCACGTGCGTTGCTGCCAAACTGCATACAGGGTCAATTGTCGGATTGCTGGGTCAATTATCGGATTTGCTCTCTCTCTCTCTCTCTCTCTCTCTCTCTCTCTTTCTCTGCGTAATAAAAGGAATGCTATACATTTTGTGTGATAAGCCTATACAATATGATGAATTATTCAAATTTGAGAAGCATCTCTCTCTCTCTCTCTCTCTCTCTCTCTCTCTCTCTCTCTCTCTCTCTCTCTCTCTGCATAATAAAAGGAACATGATAAATTTTGTATATATTTATTTATATAATAAAGCTATACAGTGTGATGAATTATTCGAATTGGAGAAGCCTCTCTGTCTGTCTGTCTGTGTCTGGCAGCCAGAGAGTAAGTGACCTTACCTTTGGATTAGCATGGTCAATCCTGACCGTGTCACCTGTCCCCATGCTCGGAGGAAAGCAACGTCGGACAGCAACGCTGCCCAGTAGGCTTTTGTTGTATTTATACAAAATCATTGCTATTATAAAAAAAAAAGATACATTCATAACACTACGGTATATAGCCTTATTAGAGAAGTAAATATATACAAATTAATTTAGAAGTAGTAAACAGTTGACATAATTATAAGACAGAGTGATGTGTGTTGGGTTTGATTTGACAGTAACGCGGGCTGTGAAATCCCCGGAAAGGCCAACGCCCAAACGTTCAGCATATACTGGAAAGACTGTTGGTGCTTGTTTTTGCCACCTAATACAGTAGAGTCTTCATACAACATGAGATAGGTTGTGTAGAACCTTGTGCAAAATCAAATTTGCGCAAAAACGTGACATACATTTACATGTAAAATAGGGGATTAGGTTCTAGGAACCTTATATTTTTCGTTAAGAATATATTATAGATAGATTGTTACAAATATGTCTGTCTTAAGACACCCAAGACAGTGTGTTTTGATACGATCTCACCAACTGGACACATCAGTCCATAACGCATTCTAACCTAACCTGACTGATTAGTTTTGCCCCATAATACTCACCATTAAAAACTTTAATCACCAAGGATTGAAAGTCCTCATTACCAATCAATCAAAAAACTTTTGACCTAAACAACAGGTGAATAATGGCAGTCCAGCTATCAGGCATATTTCGCCAAGAATCACTTTTGGCTGTCATTAAAAAAACAAAAATGCAGTGTGAAACTATTTTTGAAAGCCGTTAGTCATCAACAATAAAGGAAACAAAATGCTATAGTCGTCAGCGTGGAGTGATTGCATATTTCTCACTTCTCAGATACACACGAATGCAGTAATCGTGAATAATAAGCAAGTCAGCTAAGCAGGATAATTTATATGACAGTATAATTCACAAGAACTGAACTCACAGACAGTGGAATCTCAAATCTCGACAGTTTAGAATTCGATTATTCAAATTTCAATGCATTTTGGAGTGGTCTGCCTACCTAACTTCCCGATGCAAAGTCGCGTATTTCGATGCTCTCAGGGCCAGACTCCAATCAAAACAAGCAAAGATAATATTTTTGATGCAAACCAAAATGCTAGAAGTGAAGGAAAATTATAAGAAAAAGTATGAACCTTACCTAATATTGTATGTGACATGTGCTTTCAGGGCCAGACTCCAACCAAAATAAGCAAAGATAATATTTTTGATGCAAACCAAAATGCTAGAAGTGAAGGAAAATGATAAGAAAAAGTGTGAGCCTAACCTAATATCGTATGTGACGTGTCAAGAAGAGAATGAAAATCAGCATCATTTATTCATACAGTATATGAAGCATACGATGATATGGTTCCGAGACAATTCACCGTCAAGTCAATTCGCCCTTCAGATAATTCCCCATCAAAACATGGACAATTTCCCGTCAGGACAATTCGCACCTGGACGATTCCCCGTCATTCTATAAATATACTTATTATTAATTAATCATTGTAATTAATCAATTGTAAGGAGAGTGGAAAGGTTACAAGATGGTGAGAAAAAGGCAAAGTATAAGAGAGAAGTGGAGGAACGATTGGGCAAATATGAATTGGAGCAGATGGGGGACGTGGAAGGTGTGTGCAGGATATTTACAGAAGAAATATGTGCAGCATGTGATGTGGTGTGTGGGATGAAGAGAAGACGGAGGGGTGTGCAAGGAACAGCGTGGTGGAATGAAGAGGTGAGACGGGCTGTGGCACAAAAGAAGAAAGCATACAATGAATGGATGAGAAATAGGGCCGTGGAAGAAGTTGAGAGGCGGAAGAGAGAGTTATATGTAGAAAGAAAGAGAGAGGTGAAAAGATTAATAACAGAAAGTAAGAAGAGAGCGGATGAGGAATTTGGAAGGAACTTGAGTGTAAAGTGGAGGGACTGTAAGAAAATGTTCTGGAAAGAGGTGAAAAGAGTAAGACAGGGTGGAAGTGAAGTTAGCAGGGGAGTGAAAGATAAAAATGGTAGATTACTAGTGGAGAAGGGAGAAAAAGTGAGCAGATGGAGAGAACACTTTAAGGAATTGTTGAACATAGAGGATGGAAGTAATGCGAGTATAAGTGGCTGGGGAATGGCTGGGAGAAGGAGGGAGGTGAGAAGACAGGAAGAAATCAGTAGGATAGAAGTTGTGGAAGCAATGAAGAAAGTTAAATTGGGGAAAGCCCCAGAAATTGATGGAGTGTGTGGTGAAATGCTGAAGTATGGGGGAGTGATAGTAGTAGAATGGATGTAGAAAATGTGCAGATTGGCCTGGGAGGAAGGTAGAGTCCCGGAGGATTGGAAGTCAGGTATAATTATTCCCTTGTACAAAGGAAAAGGGGAAAAAGAAGTGTGTGGTAATCATAGGGGCATCTGTCTTCTTAGTATAATAGGAAAAGTGTATGGTAGGATACTTATTGACAGAGTTAGAGAAAGAACCGAGGAATTAGTTGGAGAAGAACAGGGAGGATTTAGGAAGGGAAGAGGTTGTGTAGATCAGATATTCATTCTTAGATCTTTAGTGGAAAAATTTATAGAGAAGGGAAAGAATTTGTATGCAACTTTCATGGATTTGGAGAAAGCATATGACAGGGTGGATAGACAAGGATTGTGGAAAGTATTAAGAATATGCGGAGTAGATGGGACGTTGTTGAATGCTGTGAAGAGTATGTATGATGGTGCTAAGGCTGCAGTGCATGTGGATGGTGAACTGAGTGAATTTTTCTCTTTGAAGGTTGGGTTGAAACAGGGATGTGTCATATCTCCATGGTTGTTCAATCTGTACATGGATGGGGTACCGGTAATAAAAGAGGTACAAGGTAGAGTAGTGGATGTTGGAGTTGCCCTGGTGAGAGAGGGTAGTGTTTGGAAACTCCCTGTACTGTTGTTTGCAGATGATACTGTGTTGTTGAGTGAAGATGAAGGGGAGCTGCAAGGTTTTGTGGATGAGTTTGGGAGAGTGTGTAAGAAACGGAATCTAAAGGTGAATGTAGGGAAGAGTAAAGTGATGGTCTTTGAGAGAGGTGAAGTCAGTGAATGTACAGCGAGATTGGATGGTGAGGAATTGGAAAATGTGAGTACGTTTAAGTACTTGGGTAGTGTGATGAGTAAGGATGGAGGTTTGGAGGGTGAAGTGCTTGAAAGGGTACAGCAGGGAAGAAAGGTTGCTGGTTCCTTGAAAGCAGTGATAAGAAGCAGGGAAGTGAGCATGGAAGTGAAAAAGTTACTACATGACAGTATTGTGATACCAACTCTAATGTATGGAAGTGGAGCTTGGACGTTGCTGGAAGGACACAAGTCAAGAGTGAGAGCAGTGGAAATGAGTTATTTAAGAGGAGCCTGTGGAGTCACATGGAGAGAGAGGCTGACAAATGAGGATATAAAGGAGCGTTGTGGTGTGGATGTGAATGTGATAGGAAGCGTTATGAGGAATACGCTGAGGTGGTTTGGCCATGTGGAGAGGATGGAGGGTGAAAGACTGACAAAGAGAGTGTATGTGAGTGAGGTGGAGGGGGGAAGAGTGAGGGGGAGGCCGAGGATGAGATGGAGGGATGGGGTGGAGAGGTATATAAGAGAGGGGGGTGTGAGTTGGGAGCGGGACAGTGAAATGGCGGGGGACAGAGCGACAACGAGGCGATTTGTTTGTGGACACCCCGAACGGGATTGAGGCGTCTGGCAATATATAGATAGAATTAATCAGTACTTTAATAACTCGAAGATATAACAAGAGAAATTAAAGAAAGAGAATCAATAGTAGAAATACTAAAACAAAATGAATTACTGGTGGTAGCAAATTCTGTACAGTAGGCAGAAAACTGAAATGAAGAGAAGTATGTTAATTATGAATATAAGGAGCAACATAGAAATGAACACTAGAGACTAAGAAAAAAAATAGTCATTTTATTTAAGGACAAGAGCTCCGGGATGGGAGGAGGAGCTGTTGTCAGCGGCCATTTTGCGACTGTCCTGCCAGCAGCCAGCCGTCTACAGCCAAGTGCTGCACTTTCAGCCTGTACCTTCCATATGTGGACATCCATTTCACTGCAATTTAGTTGTATGTACAGTATTTTCTTTGTATTTTCATCACAACTTATGTATTTCAAGATGGCAAGCAAGAGTGGTTCTTCGGGTAGCAGTGGTAATGGACGAGAGCAGCCTGGCACCTCAAAATCTTTGCAGCCAAAGAAGAAATGGCAATACAGGAAAGGGCAGAAATACACCAAGTATGCACTTGGTGACAGTATGGCAATACAATGCACAACTACAGTTACTTAACCACAATTATAGTTCATAAAGGTTACAGGGGGTATGGACAAAAAATCATGATTTTAGGTAGTTAGGTTCAGAGGCCCCAGACCCACACTAATTTTTCTCATAAGAAGTTCAGTTTAAATTTCGATGATTTGAATTTCGCGGTGATTTATAGGTACAGACGTCGGAATAAGTTCATTTCCTTTTCCGTGGACTAAGGCGTTTTTAACACTGCTCGATGGAGAACTATCCCCTCCTCCTCCTTTCCTCATAGTCCCACACTCCTACCCAACCCACCCACTTTTCTCTCCGACCCCACAGCCCCACCCGGTACCCTCCATACTCTCGTTCACAGCCAGCTAGGGGTTTCTGTACTTCAAGCACCTCTCTAATTACCTGTAGTCCGAACAACTAGTAAAGGACTAGTACAGTATACTGTATATCATAAACCAAATTAGGAAAAGGTTTACTACACTGTGTTGTGTGTGTGTGTGTGAGAGAGAGAGAGAGAAAATAAATCTGCTGTGATTAAATGTTGTGGTAGTAGACACCCCTTATACACACACACACACACACACACACACACACACACACACACACACACACAGATAGAGAGAGAGAGAGAGAGAGAGAGAGAGAGAGAGAGAGTAAAATGATGTATAATGGGGAAGAGAAAAAGAAAGGTGGAAAGAAGACTGAGAAGGAAAGGAGGGGAAGAGAATACTGAGAGAGAGAGAGAGAGAGAGAGAGAGAGAGAGACTTGGAATGGTATGAACAATTAGGAGAAATACTGATAAAAAAAGTAAGTTAGAGAAGCACTGCAGCAGAGAGGAAGAAAACACGCAGGTGAAAAAATGGAACAGTGTTATAGGTGTGACACAGGGACGGAAGCACACACACACACACACACACACACACACACACACACACTTTCTGAATATTTGTCGACCTATCTGTCTGTGCCTGTCTGTGTACTGCCCCCCCCCCTCTCTCTCTCTCTCTCTCGATCCATTGTCTCATCCCCAGTTTCCTTTTCCCTCCTTCCCCTTTCTTTATAGCTATCTGCCCAGTCCCTACTTTCCTCCCTCCCTCTTTCCTTTCCTTCGTCTCTCTTCCCTTTTGTCTCTCCTTCATTTCCTCAATCTTCTTTCTCCCTCCCTGTCACAACTTTTACTTTTTTCATCTGTCACATGTCTTACCTTTTTTTTCCTCCATTACTCTCTCCATATTTCTTTACCTGTTCTAAAGCCATTTCCTTCACTGCTTTCTTCCCTCAGTTATAAATGCATGCTCTTTTTCTCTCTCCTCTCTCCGTCTCTCCCTGGCACTCGAAATCTCTTCTTTCATTCCGCTCTTCCCACTGTCTTTCCCTCCCTCCCTCCCTCCCTCTCCCTCCCTTTGTTTTCCCTTTTTAACATCCCCCTCCTCTTTCTTGGTCCCCAAATTCACCTATTTTCTTCCCACCCTTAATCTCTACTTTCTCTTTGCAAATTTCTCTTTCCCCTTTTACTTGAATGTTACATTCATACTACTCAGCCTCAATGCTTTCGTCTTATCCTGCTTTCTTCCTTCCCTGTGTCCTTGCCAGAATAACACACTTTCTTCCTCCTCCCTATTACCTTGCCTCCTTTTCTAATTTTCCTCATTATCGTTCTCAGTATTCCGTTCCGTAGCTCTCTTTCCCACTGTCTGCTTTTGTTATCCCTATTTCTGTGTTTTCTCCATTTCCATTTTCTCTCACTTGTCTCCCTTTTTGTCTCTACTTCCCTGTCTCCCGGCCTTTATATTCATATCTCCATTTTCTCTTTCCCTTTCACACTGCTTGTAGCCCATCTCATCTCACCTCTGTCTCTGCTTTTCACTCTCTGTCTCTTTTCTTAGCTCTCGTTGTTCTCGCCTTGCCTCTCCCCTTCGTATTTTCTCCTTAACTGTCCTCTCATTTCTCATTTTTCCACTCGCCCTCCGTCTCCGCCTGTCGCTCACGGTCTCTCTCTCTCTCTCTCTCTCTCTCTCTCTCTCTCTCTCTCTCTCTCTTTCTCTCTCTCTCTGTCTCTCTCTCTTTCTCTCTCTCTCTGTCTCTCTCTCTCTCTCTCTCTCTCTCTCTCACTGTCACACACACACGCACACAGTGTAGTAAACCTTTTCCTAACTTGGTTTATGATATACAGTATACTATACTATTTCTTTATTAGTTGTTCGGACTACAGGTAATTAGAGAGGTGCTTGACGTACAGAAACCCCTAGCTGGCTGTGAGCGAGAGTATGGAGGGTACAGGGTGGGGTTATTATGGGGTCGGAGAGAAAAGTGGGTGGGTTGGGTAGGAGTGTGGGACTACGAGGAAGGGAGGAGGAGGGGATAGCTCTCCATCGAGCAGTGTTACAAACGCCTTAGTCCACGGAAAAGGAAACGAACTTATTCCTACGTCTGTACATATGCCCATCGAAATTTGAAATTCCACTGTAATTATTTTACCTAATTATGTATGTCAACACGTAGTGTCTTCATATATGGTAAGATTCGAATTTTCTTGACCAAAGACCATCAGTTCGTAACAAACATCAGGCACAAAGCTTTTTTTTTTTTTTTTTTTTTTCCTCGTTGCACAGAAGGTGAAAACATGAATTTTACTGCTCCTTCATCATTAACTTTTTTTTTCCAACAATATCCACATCATAAACACACCCGACTCATATCTGTCTGATTGTTTGCATCCAAGCTCCCACACCACATGCTACTTCCTCAGACAATTTTACATTTTCATTTAGAATAAATGGTTTTTTTGTGTTCATGGCACCTTCAGGGTGTTTAGGTGTAACTAAAGTTGCTCAGGAACCACATGCTTAGAGTTCTGAGAAGAAATGAGGAGCAGGGAAATAAGCAAATAAACTTCTCATCACAGCAACTGTCTACACAACACTGAGGCAGGCTGTGGCAGGTGGTATGGGACATGGATCACGTGGGTCAGGTCAGGTTGAGGAAACCAATCAGTGACCGACACAAGCATAACACACAAGTTGTATCTGGAAATCCAATACCTAAATGCATCCATTTCCCACAAGTTTCTCCCACGCAGTTGAGTGGTATGCCGAGCTGTTAAGTAATTATGGGAGAAATTAAATGCCCATGTTATTGTTAGATTGTTGTTAAATCGTGACTCTGCTATACTACTGCTGTCATCCAGCCAATGGACCATGGGTCCCACATATCAGGAAAACCACCCACAGGAGTGTGCAGGAAGAGGATGTAATGGATGCAGGGGTAAGGTAGTTTACCATCCCCTGCTGAGTCCGTTTCCCGATCACACAGTGGGGCACAGTTGCGCGCTTGCGCCCCCAAATGGCAATGATAAAAACAGTACTGATGCACATTATCATGAGAAGCCCCACTTGTGGCCATGAGACAGTTCTCAATATTTTCTAGGTGAGATACAATTTTTTTTAGCACCACTGTGCAGTCATGATGGGTGAGAGTAGCACTAGGGGGAGTGCACTGCGGGCCGTGAGGCAGCTTTCAATATTTTTGAGGCAAGATAGCACTGTTGAGCATTTAGAGACAGGCTGACAAATGAGGATGTAAATGAGCATTGTGGTGTGAATGTGGATGTGATAGGAAGCGTTAGGAGAAACACATTGATGTGGTTTGGCTGTGTGGCGAGGATGGAAAGTGAGAGACTGATGAGGAAAGTATATGTGAGTGAGGTGGAGGGGGAGAGAGGGAGGGGGAGGCCAAGGATGAGATGGGGGAATGGAGTGGAGAGGTATATGAGAGAGGGAGGTGTGAGTTGGAAGCTGGGCAGTGAAATGGCGGGGGACAGGGCGACGTGGAGGTGATTTGTGTGTGGCCACCCTGTATGGGATTAAGGCGTCTGGCAGTAGATAGATAGATAGCATGTTATCATTTTTATTTATCCAATTCTTGTCACTGGGGTTGTGATCACGTTCACTTTGTGGGACATTACTGACCTGATTACTTATTGCATTAACAGATGGCAGACTGTTAGCATGAAGGGCCGTGGAGGGGGTCACATACCCTGTAGTACGGTTGAGCATGAGGAGATTGTATAGTTGATCTACACTTTACACATATCCTGTAACGGGAAGTCTGCCTTAGAGCTGCTAGGTGGAGACGAATGCCAGGTGGCATTAACTGCAGAAGTCGATGACGTAGGAGGGCATCTGGTAAAGGCATTTCTGTTGCGGAGTTAAGTGCCTGCGTATGTGCTAAGAGTGCGGAGGGGCGGCGTCTGTCAAGCTGAATGTTGTCCAGCTCCTTAAGGTAGGACATTTTGGTTCTTCCCAGGGCTTGCAGGAGGGCTTGCTTAACCCCTTAACCACAGAGCATCACTTTTGTGACGCTCAGGAGCAAGGGATCATGCCGCGGGGCGTCACATTTGTGATTCTGTGTTATTTTGAATTCGCCCAGGCTTTCAAGTGGTGGCTTGTATCATCTATCAGTACTACCAGTGTCCAGCTATACTCAGTTCTGCTAATGTCACCTGTACTTCCATCCACTGTTGACATTTTTGCCATTTTTCTCCCCCCCTCCTAACCTCCCCTCCATTACCCTTTCCTCCCACCTGACCAGCTGCGCTGCGCTACACAAATGCTGGACGGATTTTTCCACTCATTTTATCCATTGAAATGTGCCCTTTGTCCTATTCTTATGCAAAATAATATATAAAAGAAAGAGAAAAGGTAATTGATACTGCCATACATCTGGAATGGGCTAATTATCACCTGGCAACACCTCACGTGCACTCGTTCGCAAATTTTCCCTGTTTATTTCCCCTTGAAATATGCCGTATGATCTGTTCTCATATTAAAAATATATATAAGAAAGGAAGGGAGAAGCCTAAGTGATATTTACATTCACCTGGAACTACCTAATTTATTATGTAATGTCTAGATTTCCTGCCAATCATTTCGTAGCGTATATATTAGCAGCTGTCACCACACTGACATTGGCAGCCCTTCACTGGCCCTAGGCAACAGCATTCAGTTTACTGTCGTCTTTCAAAGTGAAATCTCGTCGGATTCGCGCCTGTCCAATTCTGCCGTTTTTTGGCCCCACGCAAAGGGTCCTGTGACCTCTACCCCTACTAAACCTCGTGTGGAAAGGGGTAAAGGGCTAAGTGACTGCTGGGGAACATCTGTCTATCTGTCTATTGCCAGACGCCTCAATCCCGTTTGGGGTGGCCACAAACAAGTCGCCTCCAAGTCGCCCTGTCCCCCGCCATTTCACTGCCCTGCTCCCAACTCACAGCCCTCTCTCTCATATACCTCTCCACCCCATCCCTCCATCTCATCCTCGGCCTCCTCCTCCCTCTCTTCCCCCCTCCACCTCACTCACATACACTCTCTTTGTCAGTCTTTCACCCTCCATCCTCTCCACATGGCCAAACCACCTAAGTGTGTTCCTCATAACGCTTCCTATCACATCCACACCACAACGCTCCTTTATATCCTCATTCGTCAGCCTGTTTCTCCATGTGACTCCACAGGCTCCTCTTAAATAACTCATTTTCACTGCTCTCACTCCTGACTTGTGTCCTTCCAACAACGTCCAATCTTCACTTCCATACGTTAGAGTTGGTATCACAATACTGTCATGTAGTAACTTTTTCACTTCCATGCTCACTTCCCTGTTTCTTATCACTGCTTTCAAAGAACCAGCAACCTTTCTTTCCTGCTGTACCCTTTCAAGCACTTCACCCTCCAAACCTCCATCCTTACTCATCACACTACCCAAGTACTTAAACGTACTCACATTTTCCAATTCCTCACCGTCCAACCTCGCTGTACATTCACTGACTTCACCTCTCTCAAAGACCATGAACTGGCTAATTTATCAATGATAATAATGGACAGTGACTACGATCTTTCTGGTGACTCTAAAACAGTGCAAGTGGAAATGTAAATAATGTGTAAACAGCAAGTGAAAGCAATGAATGTAAATATAACTGAACAGTGGAAAATAGTTTTATAAGTTACTGTAAGTGACAGTGCATAACATAGTGTAAATAAAATAGAAATGTAAATAATGTAAATAAAATTGAGAATGTAAATAGAAATGTAAATAAGTAGTAATATAAGAATACGAGTATATATACGGTACTAGGAGTAATGAAAGTGAAAATTTCACTCTAGCATGTATGATTACTGGAAGTTATGAGAGTGAAAGTGGCAGATTCGTTCTCCACGCTAGTATACAGGATGAGAAATTGAATGCTACGTATTTTACTGAAAGAGAAATTGAATGCCTACAGTGACAACAAACTAATATTACTCAAGGAAACTTATGGATAAAGACTGCAGATATATATAAGTGTTATATAGTAATACGAATATAAAGTGTGAGTGTTTTTATGAATAATAAATGACAGAATACCAACGGGGAATGAGCGCAAGTGGGAAGCTCATACGCACTTGTAACTTTCATTGCTTTCACAGTTTTTTTTTTTTTTTGAGTATGGATTCCAAACTATTTGAAAATCATAGAATAGTGTTTCTAGTGATAATATCAGGCTGTGGTAATCATATTACCAGGTGTCGGGAAGTGTAAAGTGGAGACTTCGTTACCCAACTTCAGAAGTCTCCACAAGTCCTACGGTACTCGACGAAGGCTCAACAAACATCCCAGGAGAAAGCTGAAGGTATTTGCCGTATCATATGTAATTATAATATTCTAGGACTAATAACTGATTTTTGGCAAATATTTTTACAAATTCTGTCGGAGCGCGAATATCCTAGCGGGATATGCAAGGAGTGCCAAAACAACCCCGTGGTTTAGGGCTTAAGTGCAGTATACAGTAAAACCTTTGCAATTTTGCATCCAATAAATCTGAATTACGCACAAGTCATAATGGCACATGAAAACCGTTAATGAAAATAATTTAAAATGCGTGAAATCAGTCAAAAAAAAATCTTGGAAAAATTTCCTGAAAGTTGCAAAATGACGTCTAATGGAAGGCCCATCTTGGAATAATGACGCATCATTCTAGGCTGTGAGGGCTTGTATTTCTCCATGCTAAGATGTGAAATCTCGGCTAAGGGAAGCCATATCTCAGTATGATGATGCACCAGCTCATCATGTTCTAGTCTGTGTGGACCCACCAGCCACCTCCTGCCCAGTGTTGGTAATATGGCGACTTGCCTGCTAAATGTGGAGGTTAAAAAAAAAAAAATGATAATGATAAAGCGGGCACTACAGCAATCCCTCCACTGTCCGATGTAATAGAGCCAAAGGCATGTCCGGAAAGTGGTCCCGTCTGGAAAGTGGGCCCCTGCCTGCTGGATTGGTACTTAACCCGCCCTGTTCCGACCACTTTTCCACCACTGACTCCCCCCAATCCCGACCATTTTTGGAAAAAATTTTTTTTGGCTCAAACCTCCGCTTTTGGTGAGAAACATCGAAAAATCATAGAGAAATCACTCACCTGAGGCTTAAAATACTTGATACAAGTAGTAGTACCTCCTCACCTTACTGTGTTTTCTATCAGGCTGGCTCCAAAGAAAATGAGTTCTATGGGAGGGTAACCATTCCACACCACTCATAAACGGAATTTATTTATTTATTTATTTGGTACGAATTTATATGTAGTACGAGAGTATATTGGTTTTCACACAGTAATATAGGCAATAATAGCATTGTTTCACCCACGAAACACATCAACATACCTGACCTTTTTTGGTGACATTACCCGATCATCATTTCTGACTGCTTCTTCCTCTAATGTTATGTAAAGTTTGTCTTCCACATTGTTATCAATTGGGGAATCACTCTGGCCCTGAATTTCGTACTGTAGCACGACATGTCTTTACTGGCCAGGTCACTGGTAACAGGTGAATTGCCGAGACAATGGCGTGCGGGGGGGGGGGAAGGTCATGCTGGGTAAGGCATTGTCCCTGCCTGGCATCTTGTAGAGGAAGGTGTCCCGTGTATACGTACCAAAAATCACTCGCGAAAATTGAAAATTGTGCAAATTAGGGACCTTGCAATTGATTTGTGTTTATATACGTCAACGGGATTGGCAGTGACAGAACGTGTGGACGTTCATTCACGTAAACGGAACGCGGCGGGTTAAGGACCCTAACCCAGCCTAACTTTGAAAGCCACCTAAATAACTCCCTACCGGACATGCATAGCACCTATTTGAACCTATTTAAGACCCTATTCACATGAATAATGGACATACAGCATGAAATAAATGAAAAGGAATCAGAGAATGAGGAATTAGAAGTGGTTATGGAAAATATTTAGCAGTGCAAAGGGTACTCACAGTATGTCAGTGGCCGCCTGCTCTAAGGCTTTGGCAGTGGTGACAATGCTCTTGATGCATGTACAGTAATCCAGTGTTGTGCTGCACTTAATTCTTTGCGCTGTGAGTTTTAATTGTTTAACACTGCACATTTTGTTCTTAATTGCACCACGCCAGTCTCAACCGCCTTTTTGCACTCCAGTTAATCCTTTGCACTCTAAATTCTAATTTCTTATCACTGCACAACACTGTAAATCCCCGTGTGGTCTAGTGGCGAGGTATTGCAGCTTACTCACTCTTTATTCACAAAAACAAGCACATGCAGCATCCATTGTGATGAGCATCTACTCGTTATGGCAGTTAGGCGTAACTGGTGAGGGGGGAGGGAGGAAGGAAGGGGTGAAGGGGCCGTGTGTAAACACAGCTGGCCTGTTTTGCACCATGTGGCAATTTCAAATTACGGGTGGGAAAAATTTCGGATTTTGGGGGGATTTTTGTCTTTTTTTGGCCACTTTTGGGTTCCAAAGGTCCAGGCCCACAATGTCTGGTAAGTGGGGAGTCTGGAAAGTGGGCGTCCGGATAGTACAGGGATTAGGCCTACTGTATATCTGGCATATTGTAAAGCCCTATCTACCATTGTTTTCCTTAATGTTCCCTAATTTCCATCAGTCTGTAGGATTTGACTGTCTGGGCCAGTCTAGCTGAGTTCTGTGCTGTACAGTACTGTACATTCTTTTTGTTAGCGCTTCTAAGTCCCACAATCTTCCGCCTCACTCTGCCCCTGTCTAGCATCTGCTACCACTTGTGTCAGTATTCTCTTTCATTCCACTCCATATTCTGCACTTTTATTGCTAACCAGCATGGCTTCCAAGGTTCTTTCAGGCAGGAAGGGGATGAAGCTGAAGACCCTGAGCATTCAAGAGAAGCTGAAAGTTTTGGAAAGGATCGATGTTGGTAGCTCAATGCGTGTAAAAGTGTAAGGTACAGTACATTACTGTACTGTACTGTTGTTCAGTTGTGATTATGATTAGGAATTGCTCCCCTGGCACCTCTACATCCTACCAGAAGGCCCTTCTTAGGCTTGGATTACACCCTCTGCAAGCATGGTAAGTCTATCTATCTATAGCCCGACGCCCTAATCTCGCAAAGGGTGGCCACAGACAAAACGCCTCCAAGTCGCTCTGTCACCCACCATTTGACTGCCTTCCCCCCAACTCACATCCCCCTCTCTCATATATCTCTCAATTCCATCCCTCCACCTCATCCTTGGTCTTCCCCTCCCTCACCCTCCCTCCACTTCACGCACATAGCCTACACCCTCTTAGTCAGTCTTATCATTCTCCATTCTCTCCACTTGTCCAAACCACCTCAGTGTATTGTGTATTTTCCTAATTTTCTCAACCACATCCACATCCACCCCACAACGCCCCTTCACTTCTTCATTCATCAACCTGTCCCTCCATGTCACTCCACATGCTCCTCTCAAGTAACTCATTTCCACTGCTCTCAGTGTTGACTTGTTCCCTTATTGCTGAGTCCATGCCTCGCTTCCATGTGTCAGGGTAGGGATCACAATACTATCATGCAGTGACTTCCTAACTTCCATACTCACCTCCCTGTTTCTCATCACTGCTTTCAGTGAACCAACAACCCTCCTTCCCTGCTGCATGCTTTCAAGCACTTAATCTCCAAAAGTTCCATCCTTACTCATCACACTACCCAAGTACCGGCTTAGAATGCACTCACATTCTCCATATCCTCACCATTCAGCCTCACTGTGCATTCTGTGACTTCATTCCTCTCAAACACCATAACTTTACTCTTGTTTACATTCACTTTCAGATTCCTCTTCCTACACACTGTCCCAAATTCATTCAGCAAACCTTGCAACTCCCATTCGTCTTCACTCATTAATACTGTATCACCAGCAAACAGCAACATAGGAATCTTCCACATCTCACCCTCATTCATTAGAGCCTCCCCCACATCCACTGCCCTACCTTGCACCTTCTTTACAACCCCATCCATGTATATATTCAGCAGCCATGGAGACATCGCACATCCCTGTTTCAGTCCCACATTTAGATCAAAGAACTCACTCAGCTCACCATCCACCCACACCGTAGCCCTAGCTTCTTCGTGCATACTCTTCACAGCACTCAACATTATTTCCCCTCCACTCCATATATTCTTAATACATTCCACATACCTTGCCTATCTGTTCTGTCATAAGCTTTCTCCAAGTCCATGAAGGCAACATACACTTTCATTCCCTTCTCTAGATACTTCTCCATTAAACATCTTGGAACAAGTATCTAATCTACACACCCTTTTCCCTTCCTAAATCCCCCTTGTTCTTCTCCAACTAACTCCTCTGTTATATGCCTAACCCTATCAATGAGTATTCTACCATACATTTTTCCAGTCACACTAAGAAGGTAAATACCCCTATGGTTACCACATACTTCTCTCTCCCCTTTTCCTTTGTATAAATGAACAATTATACCTGATTTCCAGTCCTCTGGAACCCCTACCTCTTCCCAAGCCAATCTACGCAACTTCCATATCCATTCCGCAGTGATCGCACCCCCTTACTTCAGCATTTCACCACACACTTCATCAATTCCTGGGGCCTTTCCCATCTTGATCTTCTTCATTGCTTCCACTACTTCTCCCCTGTTGATCTCTTCCTCCTTCCTCTCATCTCATCTTCTCCCAGCCATTTCCCAACCACTTATACTTGCACTGCTCTCATTCTTTACATTCAACAAATCCTCAGAGTGCTCCTGCCATCTCCTTATTTTCTCTCTCTTCTCCACCAACAATCTATTATTCCCATCATTCACTCCCCTACTATTTCCCCTTTCACACTGTCTTACTTTCTTTACCTCATTCCAAAACAATTTCTTACTCTTCCTCCATTTTACACTCAGGTTCCTCAGGTTAGTCAGGAATCTCATCAGTGTTGCCAGGTCGATGGGTGTTGTTGGCGCCCAATCCATCCCGAAAATGCGCCCAAAAAGCACAGACAGCAAAATGACACACACACACACACACACACACACACACACACACACACACACACACACACACACACACTTCTCCTCCATCAGTCTTGGGAATGGTGAGAGCCAATTATAGTAATTCTTCTCTATTGTTAACCCATAGAGGTGTGTGTATGTGTTCTTACCTTACCTAATTGTTCTTACCTAATTGTATCTTTACAGGAATGAGTCAAGCTCGTACTGTCCTGTGTCTTAAACCATATTTATCGTACATATCCTTAAATTTGTGAATTGTTTTGGCACACACTATTTCATTCGGCAGTGCATTCCATTGATCAATTGCTCTGTTTGGGAAACTGAATTTCCGTACGTCTTTATCACTTCTCTTCTTATGCAGTTTTTTTGCAGTGTCCTCTTGCTGATGCTTCTCCATATGTTAAGTAATCATTTATGTTTATTTTCTCCTTTCCTGATATGCACTTATATAGCATTATCATGTCACCTCATTTCCTTCTCTCCTGTAGTGTTGGTAGATTCAGTTTATTTAGTCTTTCTTCGTAGCTTAGGTCCCTTAAGCTTGGTATCCATCTTGTAGCGGCCCTTTGAACTTTTTCAATCTTGTCTATATGCTTTTTGAGATGAGGACTCCAGACTACTGATGCATATTCCAGGGTTGGTCTAATGAATGATGTTATTATCCTTCTTAGCATGTCTTCATTTATGTATGTGAATGCTATTCTCATATTTGCATGCAGTGTATACATGTTCCGTACCTTCTCGCTGATGTGGTCAGCCGGAGATAGTCTGTTATTGATAATCACACCTAGGTCTTTCTCCCTTTCTGATGTGTATAGGGTTTTATTTCCTAGCTTATAATCCCAATCAGGTCTTTTTCCACTTTTACCAAACTTGATTACATGACACTTGTCCACATTGAATTCCATTTGCCATGTACTACTCCATTCATGAAGTTTATTTAATTCTTCTTGTAGCTCTTTATAAGAGTCTGTGTTAGTAATTCTCCTTTGTATTTTTGCATCATCTGCAAACATATTCAGATAGCTCTCATTTCCAGTGTTACTGTTTATATCATTTATATACACTAAAAACATGATTGGTGCCAGCACTGAACCCTGTGGTACTCCACTAGTCACTTCTTTCCATGATGAGTAGTTTCCTCTTAATACTGTCCTCATTTCTCTTTTTATGAGAAAGTCTTGCATCCAACAAAACAGTTTGCCTCGAATTCCTCCTTGATGGTACGGTACAGTTTCCATAAAAGTCTTTGGTGTGGTACTGTGTCAAAAGCTTTCTTGAAATCTAAATAGATACTGTCCACCCATCCTTCCCTTTCCTGTATTGTGTTTGTTACTCTGTCATAGTAGCTCAACAGATTAGTAACACATGATTTTCCTTTTCTGAAACCAAACTGTCTTTCTGTTATCATACTGTGTTCTTCTAGATGATTTACCCAAGCTTTTCTTATAAGTTTTTCTAATACCTTGCTTACAACACTGGTCAGTGATACTGGTCGGTAGTTGAGTGGATTTTGTCTATTTCCTTTCTTGAATAAGGGGACAATATTTGCTTTTTACCAAATATCAGGTAGTTTACCTTGACTCAAGGATTTCTTGAAAATTAAAAATAATGGTTTACTTAACTCCTTTGCACATTCTCGTAATACCCAACATGAAATTTCATCAGGACCACTTGCTTTTCCTCTGTCTAATCTACTTAACTCCTCCTGTATTACTTTTTCTGCTATTTGTCTTTCTGGTAGTATGTGTGGACATGCATGTTCCACATAGTCCTTCTCAGAATTTTTTTCTTCTGTAAAAACTAATTGGAAATTCTTATTTAGAGCTTCACAAATATCTTTCTCTTGTGTATAAGTGATTCCCTCGTCCGTAATGGATTATATTATATCTTTTACTTTGGTTTTGCTTCTGATATAGCTGTAAAACAGCTTTGGTTGATCACTACTTTTATTTATTATATCCTCCTCAAACTGTTTTTGGCCTTCCCTCCTTATTCTTGTATAGTCGTTTCTTGCCTGTTTGTAATTATTATACGCCCTTTCACTGTTGTGTCTTCTGTATCTATTCCACAACAAATCTCTTCTTTCTTTTGATTTTTTACATTCTGTATTGAACCATTTCTGTATTTTCTTATCTGCTTCTTTGTGCTGTGGGATGTACTTCTGGACTCCTATTTCATAAAATTCACAAACTTTTTTATATACAGCATTTAAATCTTGTCCTCTAAGCTCATTTTCCCAATCAACTTTTAAGAAATACTTCTTTAGGTGTTGATAATTTCCCTTTTTATAGTTTAGGCCCTTTTTGTAACTATCATTGCTGTTTATTATGTCATATGCTATCCTGAAGTTATAATTTAGTACTGCATGATCGCTGTTGCCGAGTGGAGAGTGATATATTAAACTGTCAATATCATTTTCTTGCCTTGTAAATATTAGATCTAGCACTGAAGGTACATCAAGTCCTCTTTTTCTGGTGGTTTCCCTCACATGTTGCGTTAAGAAAAACTCTTGTACGAGATCCAGGAGCATTTGGTCCCAACAGCTTTCTTGGCTATTTATATCTAGAGTATTCCAATTTATATTTGTATTGAAGTCCCCAGTTAGTATAATTCTTTCCGATTTCTCTTCCATTTTATGTAGCAATGATCTTATACTCTGAATTGTACTCTCTGCCAGGTCCTCATATTCATCTCTTTCCCATGTGTTTGATCTGGGTGGCATGTACAAATTGGCTACAATTACTTTACCTTCAGATGTGTCGATCTCTACTGCAATCAGTTCTACTTGTGATGGTATATCTAGTTTTATTTCCTTGACTTTTAGATTTTTCTTAGTTAATATTATAATTCCTCCTCCTTTTTTTAAATTTCTGTCTCTTCTACATATATTGTATTCCTCTAAGTTTAGTATGTCATTGGATATCCTTGGTGTTAATTTTGTTTCAGTTAGGTATATTATTTGTGGTTCATTTTCTCTGACATAATCATTCATCTCTAGTAATTTAGATACCATTCCATCCACATATGAGTACATCAACTTTATCATCTTGTTTATATACTTGTCATGACATGGTTGTACTACCTTCCTCCTTTTTCTTCCATCCTGTTTGTGTACCACTTTCGTACCTGCAATCCTATTACTTTGTAAAAAAAATTTCTTCTTCTCCTCTTCTGATCTTCCCTCATTTTTTGTTTTTGCTTCCTCCCTTTTCTCTTTCAGTAATTCCAGTTCCTCTTGTGTTAGGCATCTTTTTATCCATACATTTTTGAACTCCTCTTTTTCCATAAGATTCTTTGCATTTTTTAGTATCTCTTCCATAGTGTTTACACTCTGGAAAGTCACCTTTAGAGGTCTTGTCTTGCTTTTCTCGTATTTCCCTAACCTTTTGTGTTCCCTAACCTTTTGTCTTCCTCTATGTCTTTACTACAGATTTCCTCTGATACTTCTTTCAGTAATCTCATTACATTTGCCATCTCCTTTTTGTCTCTTGTGATCTTGTTTTTAACTTCTTCCTCTTCTATACCAGTGATTACTATTGATTTGTTTATCTCTACTGAATCTGTGACTAACTTTGGATTGTTTTTGGATTATTCTTTTCACTTCCTTTTTAATGCTTTTTTCCTCCACCCTTGTTTCTATGTCTTTCTTTACTTTCATCATTTCAGCATACGTGGTTTCTACATCATTTTTGTAGTTTTGCACATATTCATTCACTTGTGTTATCTTCTCCTCTATATCACTGCTCTGGTCCATAAGACTGCTTGCTTGCCTAATTGTTTCTGTCATTTTTGAACTCTTCCATAACACTCTCGTGATTGACTACTGTACTTGCCATTTCACTCACTTTCTTCCTAAGCGTAATCAATTCCACTGTTAGTTCACTGATGGTTGTGTCTTTCTTATTGGCCTACCTTCCTAGTTTTTCTGTCTCTTCCTTTTGCAAGTGCATTTGCTTCTTTATTTCATCAATTTCATTTTTGAAAGCCATTTCTAGTTTGTGTACATGTTCAACCAGTCTATTGTGAGTCTCCAACCAGTTCTTGGTAGAAATCATCATTTTGCTTTTTACTTTTATCCCTTTTCTTTTCCAAATTTGTTTTACTGAAGTATGTATCCATTTTGTAATACTAAATGAACAGAGTATGTACTTACAGAGTATGTACACTTTCCCCGTGTTGCTGTAGTCTAAACAAACCCAGCTGACTCAGCGCATTTTTTTTTTTCCTCGTGGTTCTTTGTTCTGTTTGAACCAGTCTTGTTTAAACTTTTTTTTTTTTTTTCCTTTTAATAATGAAAAATCATTTAGTCTAACCTGGTACAGAGCTTGACTCATTCAAAGATACTAATTTAGGTAATGCCCCTGGCCGGGTTGGATCTGTACGGAGCGCCGATGTTGGACGTCTGCATCTGATGACTCCCTCTGTGTGTGTTCTGCATCTGATGACTCCCTCTGTGTGTGTTCTGCATCTGATGACTCCCTCTGTGTGTGTTCTGCATCTGATGGCTCCCTCTGTGTGTGTTCTGCATCTGATGACTCCCTCTATGTGTGTGTGTGTGTGTGTGGTAGTAATAGTAGTAGTAGTAGTAGTAGGTGGCGGTCAGAAAGTCAGATAAAAAAGGAATGGGGTCAGGTGAGAGAGGGTCAGACGGTCTCGCCTGTGTAACATTTACAAAGAGGAGGCAATTGCTCTTTGGGGAAGGGTAGGGGGATAATAGGATGAGTGGAGACGATTTAATCTGGATGAGAGAGAAAGAGAGAGAGAGAAGGATAGTACAGAAGGTATGGAGTGGTAGATGAAGTAGAGGGAGAGAGCTTTGCATTGTTATTAATTATGGGATCAGGGTTGGGTTGGGCAGGCTTGGTAAAGGGTGTAGGGGAGGAACAGGGTGGTCATTATGACTTTGGTTCTAACTGTACTGCACATCAGTGATGAACATTAGCACTGTAGTAGCAGCATATAGGAATGGTTATAAATTCGTTCGAAAATGCTGACAAGAATAACAAAAATGAGACATGATATTCGGAACCTTCCATATGAAGACAGACTAACAAGACCAACTTTGCACTCACTAGAAAGGCGTAGCCTTGAGCCTTGAGGACTTAGGATTAAAACAAAAGGCACACACACACACACACACACACACACACACACACACACACACACTTGGGGTCATGGAAACGCAGGTCAGGTAGAGATGCTAATTACAGTAGCTGGGGCTTCACAGTGCCTTTGGGGAGTGGCAGGGAAAGGATTACTGAGTCATACGAGTATTAGTACATCATGCATATGCCATGTCTTCATACTTTTTTTTTTTTTAACATTGCATCCATATAACAAAATCACCCAGCACGCTCCTAGTCATTTCAAAAATCGCCCAAGAAAGCGCAACGTGCAGCCGTTCAAATTTAAGCGCAAATCATCTTCCAAAGTCGCCCAATCTGGCGGGAAACATGCGCACCTGGCAACCCTGAATCTCATATTTCAATAAGTCAGAATTATAGTCAAGTCGGAATGGCCTCAACCCCAATTATTCCTACTTGGAGAGGTTTTGCTGTATTTATTTTCTACTGGAGGGATGGTGCACACTATATTCTTGAATTTCTGGATGTCTGTGGTTTCTGTCTGGGCCCATAAAGCTTCTACATGTGTCAACCATGTTATGTCGTAAGTAATGGCAGGGATGCGGCTTTATGCCATCGTGTAACAGTTCCGGGGTCATCAATGTTAAATTACTAAGTAGGTATTCTTAATGTCACATGAGTAGAAGGAGATACAAACTCAGCTTGTAGATAATAATATATTCAAGAGGTTATTTCAGTACACAGGAGGCTGGTATCAATCACTTGAAAGTCCTTTGTCATCAGAAGAGAGGAACATGTAATGTGCGTTCTCTCTTATGACCCCAAACGCTGACAAACTCTTGCCATTCAAAGCTTAAACAATGTGGCTTCGTTTGTGTGCTTGGGTATTGAAATGACATGAGGGTTCGTTTGTGTGCCCAGGTATTGGAAGGAGATGGGGGTACAGGGAAACAGGAGGAAACTAGGCAATTAGTGGGGGTGCTGGTATGAGGATGTTGTGTGTGTTCTTACCTTACCTAATTGTTCTTACCTAATTGTATCTTTACAGGAATGAGTCAAGCTCGTACTGTCCCGTGTCTTAAACCATATTTATCGTACATATCCTTAAATTTGTGAATTGTTTTGGCACACACTATTTCATTCGGTAGTGCATTCCATTGATCAATTGCTCTGTTTGGGAAACTGAATTTCCTTACGTCTTTATCACCTCTCTTCTTATGCAGTTTTTTGCAGTGTCCTCTTGCTGATGCCTCTCCATATGTTAAGTAATCATTTATGTCTATTTTCTCCTTTCCTGATATGCACTTATATAGCATTATCATGTCACCTCTTTTCCTTCTCTCCTGTAGTGTTGGTAGATTCAGTTTATTTAGTCTTTCTTCGTAGCTTAGGTCCCTTAAACTTGGTATCCATCTTGTAGCGGCCCTTTGAACTTTTTCAATCTTGTCTATATGCTTTCTGAGATGAGGACTCCAGACTACTAATGCATATTCAGGGGTTGGTCTAATGAATGATGTTATTATCCTTCTTAGCATGTCTTCATTTATGTATGTGAATGCTATTCTCATATTTGCAAGCAGTGTATACATGTTCCGTACCTTCCCGCTGATGTGGTCAGCCGGAGATAGTCTGTTATTGATAATCACACCTAGGTCTTTCTCTCTTTCTGATGTGTTTCATTCATTCATTGCCAGACGCCATGTATCCCAGACGGGGTGGCCAATGGCTTAGAGTTAATTGTTTTACAGGGAGGGGCACTAATCCTCCACCAACCCCACTTGACACGTAGAGATGCCAACAGCATCTGGTGTTCCCAGGCGGTCACCCATCCAAGTACTAACCAGACCCAACGTTGCTTAACTTTGCTGATCGGACGGGAAGCGGTGTACTCAACATGGAATGGCCGTTATAGGGTTTTATTTCCTAACTCATAATCCCAATCAGGTCTTTTTCCACTTTTACCAAACTTGATTACATGACACTTGTCCACATTGAATTCCATTTGCCATGTACTACTCCATTCATGAAGTTTATTTAATTCTTCTTGTAGCTCTTTACAAGAGTCTGTGTTAGTAATTCTCCTTTGTATTTTTGCATCATCTGCAAACATAATCAGATAGCTCTCATTTCCAGTGTTACTGTTTATATCATTTATATACACTAAAAACATGATTGGTGCCAGCACTGAACCCTGTGGTACTCCACTAGTCACTTCTTTCCATGATGAGTAGTTTCCTCTTAATACTGTCCTCATTTCTCTTTTTATGAGAAAGTCTTGCATCCAACAAAACAGTTTGCCTCGAATTCCTCCTTGATGGTACAGTTTCCATAAAAGTCTTTGGTGTGGTACTGTGTCAAAGCTTTCTTGAAATCTAAATAGATACTGTCCACCCATCCTTCCCTTTCCTGTATTGTGTTTGTTACTCTGTCATAGTAGCTCAACAGATTAGTAACACATGATTTTCCTTTTCTGAAACCAAACTGTCTTTCTGTTATCATACTGTGTTCTTCTAGATGATTTACCCAAGCTTTTCTTATAAGTTTTTCTAATACCTTCCTTACAACACTGGTCAGTGATACTGGTCAGTAGTTGAGTGGATTTTGTCTATTTCCTTTCTTGAATAAGGGGACAATATTTGTTTTTTCCAAATATCAGGTAGCTTACCTTGACTCAAGGATTTCTTGAAAATTAAAAATAATGGTTTACTTAACTCCTTTGCACATTCTCGTAATACCCAACATGAAATTTCATCAGGACCACTTGCTTTTCCTCTGTCTAATCTACTTAACTCCTCCTGTATTACTTTTTCTGCTATTTGTATATCTGGTAGTACTCGTATGTGTGGACATGTGTGTTCCACATAGTCCCTCTCAAAAATTTTTTCTTCTGTAAGAACTAATTGGAAATTCTTATTTAGTGCTTCACAAATATCTTTCTCTTGTGTATAAGTGATTCCCTCGTCCGTAATGGATTGTATTATATCTTTTACTTTGGTTTTGCTTCTGATATAGCTGTAAAACAGCTTTGGTTGATCACTACTTTTATTTATTATATCCTCCTCACACTGTTTTTCGCCTTCCCTCCTTATTCTTGTACAGTCGTTTCTTGCCTGTTTGTAATTATTATACGCCCTTTCACTATTGTGTCTTCTGTATCTATTCCATAACAAATCTCTTCTTTCTTTTGATTTTTTACATTCTGTATTGAACCATTTCTGTATTTTCTTATCTGCTTCTTTGTGCTGTGGGATGTACTTCTGGACTCCTATTTCATAAAATTCACAAAATTTTTTATATACAGCATTTAAATCTTGTCCTCTAAGCTCATTTTCCCAATCAACTTCTAAGAAATACTTCTTTAGGTGTTGATAATTTCCCTTTTTATACTTTAGGCTCTTTTTGTAACTGTCATTCCTGTTTACTATGTCATATGCTATCCTGAAGTTATAATTTAGTACTGCATGATCGCTTTTGCCGAGTGGAGAGTGATATATTAAACTGTCAATGTCATTTTCTTGCCTAGTAAATATTAGATCTAGCACTGAAGGTACATCAAGTCCTCTTTTTCTGGTGGTTTCCCTCACATGTTGCTTTAAGAAAAACACTTGTACGAGATCCAGGAGCTTTTGGTCCCAACAGCTTTCTTGGCTATTTATATCTAGAGTATTCCAATTTATATATGTATTGAAGTCCCCAGTTAGTATAGTTCTTTCCGATTTCTCTTCCATTTTATGTAGCAATGATCTTATACTCTGAATTGTACTCTCTGCCAGGTCCTCATATTCGTCTCTTTCCCATGTGTTTGATCTGGGTGGCATGTACAAATTGGCTACAATTACTTTACCTTCAGATGTGTCGATCTCTACTGCAATCAGTTCTACTTGTGATGGTATATCTAGGTTTATTTCCTTGACTTTTAGATTTTTCTTAGTTAATATTATAATTCCTCCTCGTTTTTTTTAATTTCTGTCTCTTCTCCATATATTGTATTCCTCTAAGTTTAGTATGTCATTGGATATCCTTGGTGTTAATTTTGTTTCAGTTAGGCATATTATTTGTGGTTCACTTTCTCTGACATAATCATTCATCTCTAGTAATTTAGATGCCATTCCATCCACATTTGAGTACATCAACTTTATCTTGTTTATATACTTGTCATGACATGGTTCTACTACCTTCCTCCTTTTTCTTCCATCCTGTTTGTGTACCACTTTCGTACCTGCAATCCTATTACTTTGTAAAAAAAAATTCTTCTTCTCCTCTTCTGATCTTCCCTTATTTTTTGTTTTTGCTTCCTCCCTTTTCTCTTTCAGTAATTCCAGTTCCTCTTGTGTTAGGCATCTTTTTATCCATACATTTTTGAACTCCTCTTTTTCCATAAGATTCTTTGCATTTTTTAGTATCTCTACCACAGTGTTTACACTCTGGAAAGTCACCTTTAGAGGTCTTGTCTTGCTTTTCTCGTATTTCCCTAACCTTTTGTGTTCCTCTATGTCTTTACTACAGATTTCCTCTGATACTTCTTTCAGTAATCTCATTACATTTGCCATCTCCTTTTTGTCTCTTGTGATCTTGTTTTTAACTTCTTCCTCTTCAATACCAGTGATTACTATTGATTTATTTATCTCTACTGAATCTGTGACTAACTTTGGATTGTTTTGGATTATTCTTTTCACTTCCTTTTTAATGCTTTTTTCCTCCACCCTTGTTTCTAAGTCTTTCTTTACTTTCACCATTTCAGCATACGTGGTTTCTACATCATTTTTGTAGCTTTGCACAGCTTCATTCACCTGTGTTATCTTCTCCTCAGTATCACTGCTCTGGTCAATAAGACTGCTTGCCTAATTGTCTCTGTGTTATTTTTGAACTTTTCCATAACACTCGTGATTGACTACTGTACTTGCCATTTCACTCACTTTCTTCCTAAGCGTACTCAATTCCACTGTTAGTTCACTGATGGTTGTGTCTTTCTTATTGGCCTCACTTCCTAGTTTTTCTATCTCTTCCTTTTGCAAGTGCATTTGCTTCTTTATTTCATCAATTTCATTTTTGAAAGCCATTTCTAGTTTGTGTACACGTTCAACCAGTCTATTGTGAGTCTCCACTTCAACCAGTTCTCGGTAGAAATCATCATTTTGCTTTTTACTTTTATCCCTTTTCTTTTCCAAATTTGTTTTACTGAAGTATGTATCCATTTTTTAATCCTAAATGAACAGAGTATGTACTTACAGAGTATGTACACTTTCTCCGTGTTGCTGTAGTCTAAACAAACCCAGCTGACTCAGCGCATCGTGGTTCTTTGTTCTGTTTGAACCAGTTTTATTTAAACTTATTATTTCTTTTCCTTTTAATAATGAAAAATCATTTAGTCTAACCTGGTACAGAGCTTGACTCATTCAAGGATACTAATTTAGGTAATGCCACTGGCCGTGTTGGTCTGGTACGGAGCGCCGATGACGGACGTCTACCTGCGATGACTCCCTCTGTGTGTGTGTGTGTGTGTGTGTGTGTGTGCCAAGCATATGTTTGTGTGTCACCACACTGTTACATCAAATAATCGAGGGATTACTGTAGTATTTTTGAAAACTCATTTTCAGTTAATTGGAATGTCTATCTTAATACTCATAGTACTTTACTCGATACTTAGCCTCCAGTATCAGTATTTGCTGATAAACATGTAGTATTGGAAATGTCAGCATTTTGGTATCGGTTTGGCCACCACTAGTGATTACATTAGCGACTAGACCACACGGGATTGCTGTATACCAGCTGGAGGCTAGTGGGTTACAATGTCTGTCCACTGTTCACTGGGTGATAAGTACTGTACAGTACCATGGTTTATAAAAATTCTTTTTGCAACCTTTGTCTTCTTCATTTAGACCCTATTTGTGGATTATTGTAGTTTATGCATTGTTTTCTTAGTGTCTAGCATTATATTGGATATTCCCTAGTGTGTTTTGATGTCTAAATAGCTGAAACACCAAAGAACACTTCCACAATTATGAATTGTTGAACACAGAGGATGAAAGTAATGCTAGTATAAGTGGCTGGGGAATGGCTGGGAGACGGAGGGATGTGGGAAGAGAGGTAGAAATCGATAGGATGGAAGTTGTGGAAGCGATGAAGGAAGTTAAAATGGGGAAAGTCCCAGGAATTGATGGAGTGTGAGTGAAATACTGAAGCATGGGAGAGAGATAGTTGTAGAATGGATGTGGAAGATGTGCAGATTGGTCTGGAAGGAAGGTAGAGTCCCAGAGGATTGGGAGTCAGGTATAATTATTTCCGTGTACAAAGGAAAAGGGGAAAAATAAGTACATGGTAATCATAGGTGAATTTGTCTTCTTAATATAATGGGAAAAGTATATGGTAGGATACTTACTGACAGAGTTAGGGAAATAACAGAGGAACTACTTGGAGAAGAGCAAGGTTTTAGGAAGGAGAGAGGTTGTGTAGATCTGTATTCATTCTTAGATCTTTGGTGGAAAAGTTTCTAGAGAAGGGAAAGAAGTTGTATGCGGCCTTCATGGATTTGGAGAAAGCATATGACAGGGTGGATAGACAAGGATTGTGGAAAGAATCAAGAATATATGGAGTAGATGGGAAGTTGTTGAATGCCAGGAAGAGTATGTATGAGGGTGCTAAGGCTGCAGCGTGAGTGGATAGTGAACTGAGTGAATTTTTCCAATTGAAGGTTGGATTGAAACAGGGATGTGTCATGTCTCCATGGTTGTTCAATCTGTATATGGATAGGGTTATAAAAGAGATACAAGGTAGGGCAGTGGATGTTGGAGCAGCCCTAGTGAGAGAGGGCATTGTTTGGAAACACCCTGTACCGGTATTGTTGTTTGCAGATGATACTGTGTTGTTAAATGAAGATGAAGGGGAGCTGCAAGGCTAGGTGGTTGAGTTTGGGAGAGTGTGTAAGAAACGGAATCTAAAGGTTAATGTAGGGAAAAGTAAAGTTATGGTCTTCGAGAGAAGTGATGTCAGTGGATGTACAGTAAGGTTGAATGAGGAGGAAATGGAAAATGTGAGTGCATTTAAGTTCTTGGGTAATGTGATGAGTAAGGATGGAGGTTTACAGGGTTAAGTGCTTGAAAGGGTACAACAAGGAAGAAAGGTTGCCACTTCCTTGAAAGCAGTGATAAGAAACAGGGAAGTGAGCATGGAAGTGAAAAAGTTACTACATGACAGTATTTGACACCAACTCTAATGCATGGAAGTGAAGCTTGGACTTTGTTGGAGGGACAGAAGTCAAGAGTGAGAGGAGTGGAAATGAGTTATTTGAGAGTAGCATGTGGAGTCACATGGGGAGACAGACTGACAAATGAGGATGTGAAGGAGCATTGTGGTGTGGATGTGGATGTGATAGGAAGCATTAAGAGAAACACATTGATGTGGTTTGGCCATGTGGAGAGGATGGAGAGTGAGAGACTGATGAGGAGAGGGTATGTGAGTGAGGTGGAGGGGGGAGAGGGAGGGGGAGACCATGGATGAGATTGAGGGATGGAGTGGAGAAATATATGAGAGAGGTGGGTGTGAGCTGGGAGCAGGGCATTGAAATGGCAGGGGACAGGGCAACATGGAGGCAATATGTTTGTGACCTACCCTTACGGGATTAAGGCGTTTTGCAAAAGATAGATAGATAGACTGTACATAATGGTTGTGTATAGGTAGGTAATAGGTAGGTAGGGTATTGCTCCGTATCCAGCTTTTGTCCGTATTTGGACATACCAATGGTTCTGTTACGTCAGATCATCAAGGAATTATATAAAAAAAAAAAAAAAATTGGTTTTACGCCAGGTATCCCCGAAGGGCTAAGGCGTTGCCCCTGAGTAGAGGACTTTTGAACTGGAGCGTGTAGCATTTTATGACCGGATGCCCTTCCTGATGTCTACCAATGACCCTTGGGTGGATTCGATCCTCCGACCCTTCGGTCAGAACGGAGCGCTCTAACCCACTGAGCCACGGCTTACTGTACGGTATTAATGACTAATATGAGTTTATCAACTGGCAGTGTAGATAAGGTTGAAGTGTCTCCTGACACTTGGAAGTAAATAACCCAAGACCACAGGGAGTCAGTGCGCTGACAACTATAGACAACATCAGAGATTAGAGTGGTGTAAGGAACTTCACTTGGATTATATGATGAAACTGCTGTGGTTACAGGATATGAAAGAGCATATGCAGCAATGTTCGATTTAACTTCTTTTTTTTTAATGCAAGGAAGCAGGAACCAAAGGCCAAGAGCCCGCAAACCGTTCCTTCCAAGAAAAAACAAAAACGGTACAAAAGAGAGCCAAATTCAAGATTTGTTCATTTCGAGATGCCTGGACACACTGCATTTGAAAGACTGGAGATAATAGGAAGTAGGAAATACAGACAGTGGGAGACAGGTCCAGAGTTGACCTGTTGCATAAATGAAAGACTGGGAGTAACAGTTAACACCTGCATTTGAGAGCTGGACAGAAAAGGGATGAGAGTTTATTGCTAGACGAATGCTACGCACCCATCGTAGAGGTGGGGGGATGCAAGCAGACAGTTCAGAGGAGCAGTGACCATTGAAGTAGTGATAGAAAAGAGATAAAGATGCAACAGTGCGGCACAGAGACAGAGGTTGAAGGGAGCCAGAAAGAGGAGAGTTGATGAGATGAAATACCTTTGACTCCACTCTATTGAGAAGAGCTGTAGGTGGGGAGCCTCCCCACACATGAGAGTTGTACTCTAAACAGGGGCAAATAAAACCCATGTATAAAGTCAACAGCTGTGCAGGGGTAAAGAGGGTACGGAGTCAGCTTAGCACACCTAATCTCTTGGAAGCCGATTTTATGAGATGCAATATGATTTTTCCAAGATAAGTCCCGAGTGAATGAAACTCCAAGCATGCTCAAGGATGATGCAGGATTGAGCTGAATGTTATTAAACCTTTGAGGGTACTCCTGTGGAAGATTGTGTGTCGGGTTGATAGGTGTAAAAACTGAGTTTTTGATGCATTTAAAACAACAAGATTATTTTTACCCCAGTCAGAGGTACGAGCCAACTCAGACATTAGGTGTGCCATAGCCTCATCCCTTGTTTGTTGAAGTAACTGCTGAGATGGACGCTGCGAGAACCGAATGGAAAGGTGAAGGGTGGAATCATCAGCGTACGAGGGGCACATACAGGAAACTCGCACGGAACACGTGGGTTTCGTTCCTACCGTGCTGTGTTAGGTGCGAAATCGCGTATATTTAAACTACTCCGTATTTTGCTCTCTAGACCTCCCAAATGTGTTGTTTTGCTGTTATCTGTCACTGGTAATCACTAGAAAGCACTTTAAGTGGTTAGAAGGTTTATTTAATGTTATAACTCACAAATACAGTACTCCAGAGCAAAACTTCAACACACAAATACTGTACGTAAACACAAGGAAACATTCCAACGCCGATCATAGGTAATCATATAAATCAGGTTAACTGGTACCAGGGCTTTATTTAATGCTTTATCTTTTTTGAGTGCTTTAACTTACAAGTACATACCAGAACAGTACATATTTAACTTAGAAATGCAGTGCTGTGGAAAAGCTGTACAGCAAGTCTTTAACGAACAAACAAAAAAGGCAATATTCCGACGCCGATCATGGGTAATCATATAAATCAGGTTAACTGGTTACAAGGCTTTATTTAATGCTTTAATTGCTTACAAGTACATACCAGAACAGTAAATATTTAACTAACAAATACAGTACTGTAGAAAAGCAATACAGTAAGAGTTTAACGAACAAACAAAAAAGGCAATATTCCGACGCCGATCATGGGTAATCATATAATTCGGGTTAACTGGTTACAAGGCTTTATTTAATGATTTAACTTTATTTAAGTGCTTACAAGTACAGTACATACGAGAACAGTAAATATTTAACTTACAAATACTGTACAGTACTGTACTGTGGAAAAAACGAACAAATAAAAAAGGCAATATTCTGACGCCTATCAGGTAAACTGGTTATAAGACTTTAATTCTTGCTTTAACGTTATTTAATAGTACTTTAAGTTGCACATAAACTTACCAGAACAGTACAGTACTGTAAATATTTAACATACAAATACTATGCTACTGTACTCGGGAATGTCTAACTCACTGAATAATTTCCCGCCTAGATCGTCACGTAATCAAAACAAACTGCGCGCTGCGGTGACGTTCGAGGATTTGATCTTTCAAAGGCCTCTCCTGCGTTAATTTGTAGTTTTCATAATGGTTCTTTAATCTTACGTTGTCTTATATGTATCCCAGCCCTTACCGTGTATAATTGCAAGCGCGTTCCATGAGATCGTGTTCCGTGCGAGTTTCCTGTATTTAAAGGTTAGGTTGAAGTCTTAGATAATACTGTAACTGATCATCATGCTAGATGTCCTGTAAGATTTCATCCTTTGAGTAAGTCACAGAGTGGGAAATGATCTGTTTTAATATGCACATGATATCCATATATTACACTGGTTTACAAAAAATTTTAGGCAAGCATGAAATTAGGTGTTCTAACCTAATTTTGGGGTGCTGATTTCAGATTCGAAATCTGTTTTCACTCATCACCTCTAGTTTTTGAGATATACATGTATACATGTATGTACTTGTATACACATAGGCCTAGACCCAAAATATTCGTCAAAAATCCATTTACCATCCTATTTTCTTGGAACTTGGTTTAAAACGCGCACCACAACAAGCTCAAACATGTCAAGCACTACACGCAGAAGGACTGGGGGTCTAGGAGCACTTTCGTGCCTGGGAAACACAGTGCCCAAGAAAAGCCTCTAGTGGACATGAACAAGCTGCTTCTTCCCCTTCTTCATATCAAGCTTGGCCTTATGAAGAATTTCAAGAAGGCCATGGACAAGGATGATGCTGCATTCCAACATCTGTGTACTCTGTTCCCAGCTCTCAGTTCTGCTAGGCTCAAGGAGGGCATCTTCATCGGACCTCAGATTCAGGAGGTGCTGAAGGATGAGGTATTCGAGGGGAAGCTCACCTTGAAGGAATTGAGAGCATGGGAAGCATTAATGATAGTCTGCCATGGCTTCCTTGGTAATACACAGGCACTAGATTACCAAGAGCGTGTCGAGAAGTTGTTGCAGGCTTATCAGGATATGGGGTGCTGAATGTCTCTCAAGATTCACTTTCTCCACTCCCATCTCAACTTCATCCCCCAGAACCTCAGAGCAGTAAGTGACGAACATGGGGAAAGGTTCCACCATGATATTACTAAGATGGAGGGCAACTACCAAGGCAAGTGGAACCCCAGCATGATGGGGGACTTCTGCTGGATGCTCCTGCGCGACTTCCCGGAGGCAAAGTACACCAGATCGTCCAAAAAAAACTCACTTCTGACTGTCTGTAGTACTATGGTGTGTATCTATGCTTATATCCAAGTAATGGTAATATTTAGTTTTGTCAGTGTTCTGTGTCTGTTTTGTTTCGTTCTGTAATATGCCATTTTAATATATGAAATAAACTCATTATATTATAAATATATGCATTATAATAAAAAAAGGTATATGTGAAAGCATAAAAACTAGAGGTGATAGAGCAAAACTGTTAAGAAATTTGAATTATGAATATCAAAATTAGTCAAAAACACCTATTCATATGCTTGCCTCAGATTTTTTTTTTTTTTTTTTTTTTTTTTTTTTGTAAACCAGTGTTATGTGGTGAGACTGCTGTGGTTACAGGACATGAAAGAGCATCTGCAGCTACTTTAGATTTAACTGGCACATATTTAAAGGTTAGGTTGAAGTCTTGGATAATACTGTAACTGATCATCATGCTAGATGTCCAGTACGATTTCTTCCTTTGAATAAGTCAGAGTGGGAAATGATCTGTTTTGATATGCACATGATATCCATAGATTATGTCTCTGAAATGTTTGAGAGACCAAACAACTGCTAAAGCCTCCCAGTTAGTAACACTGTACAGTAGATACATTAACCCATGGATTGTGCAATTAGCTACCTTTTTTTTTTTTATTTACCTCACCCTGTGGTGCACAAAAAATGAAGGAAAAAGTTTTTCTTTTTAGTTTTTGTTTATTATTAACTTGAAGATAAACATCCAGGGCATCATCTGGTGAAAAAAAAAAAAAATCTCTTGCCGTCTTTGTGTAGGGCCATGTGTAAATTTACATAGGGGAGTTATGAAAAAAAAACAAATAATAATAATAAATATTTTGTTTTTATTATGAACTTGAAGATAAACATCCAGGGCATCATCTGGTGAAAAGAGAAATAATCTCTCTCCCCCTGTTTTTGTGTAGCGGCATGCGTAAGTTTGTGTGGGGGTCGAGTTGTTAACAGTGATGCACGGCCAGTACAGCCTGAGCTGTGGCTCGCAATCCACGGGTTAAGGAGCATTGAGGGCATGACCAGCGTACACTATTACACGTTTCCTCTTTGCATGATCAACTTGCATCAATACTACACATAGGGCTACACCAGATGTGCCTGTACAAAGAAGGAAAGGCTTCTCGTAATCATGGAATGCCAAGATGGGCATTAATAAGTGCTGTCTCCATTGCTTCAAAGGCATGAGACTGGTCATTAGTATAAAAAAAAAATAAATAAAATAAATAATTTTTCTCAAGCAGTTTAGTATGAGGGGCAGCGATCTGTGCATAACCTTAAATAAATTGCCAATAGTAGCCACTCACTCCAAAGAAACTCCTAACATCAGTACAAGCATACCTTGTTTAACAGTATAATTGGTTAGGTAAAACCCCATTGTTAGGCGGGGTATCGTATAGCCTATTGGGGTACTTTTAACATGTAATGTGGAGTGTTTACCAGTCTTGGATTTCCCCTCAAATAATCCCAAAAACAAGTTTAAAGGCAATCTAAATGGCCTAACATCTGTCAAGGAAGCTAACCTGAGCCTAACACCTGTAATTAAATCACTGAAACCAACAAATAAAGCCTGCAAATCATAGGGAATATGTTAAAAAATATCAAACACCACTCATCACTTACTTCTTTTAAGTCCATGTCCAGTCCTGGTCATCATCTTTGCTATCCCCCCCTCCTCCCCCTGAGGCTAGGGGACATGTGGTCTCCCTAGCACTCACTCCTCCTCCTCAAAGCCCTCAAACTCCATCTCTAGGGGGGGGAAGCCTAGCGAGGTGGGGTGATCATAGATCGTAACAGGAGACTGATGCACTGGCTCTGGGGTGGCAATGGAGTGCGATGCGATGAGGCCGATGTGGTGATGGGGTTTGATGCGATGGCAGAGGAGATGGGGAGGGATACAGCTGCCATGACCAGTGAGGTGGCGAGGGAGACCGCTGCGATGACCAATGAGGTAGCGATGGAGTCAGATGTGGTGGCCCACATTGTGGTGAGAGAGACAGAGACAGTGGCAGAAGTCTTGAGATAGATGGAGACTGGGGCAAGGAAGGCAGTGATGGAGTGGTGGAGTGTCTTACTGGACACAGGCGACACGGAAGATGGGTATCGGCTAGAGGTTAGGTGCAGCACTAGGGGCCGAGCATTTCCTTGGTGGGAGGAAACCTTGGGTGTTTCTCTCCTGGCCGATGCGGGGGAGATGCTCTGCTGGCCAATGCGGGGGAGATGCTCTGCTGGCCGATGCGGGGGAGATCCTCTGGTAGTTGAAGGTTGGGGAGATGCTTTGCTGGTTGAAGGCTGGGGAGATCTCTCTTGGTTGAAGGCTGAGGAGATGCTGTGTTGGCTGAAGGCTGGGGAGATGCTCTGCTCATTGAGGGCTGGGGAAATCCTTTGTGGCTTACTGGCATGGTGGGGGTGCGTTTGAAGGAGGCAGTGATAGTTGTTTGCCTGGCAGCTGCCCTCTTCTTTTACTCCAGCATCGTCCTGTACACCTTCATCCCGTCCTCCAGCCAATTAGCTGTGTCCCTGCTTTATCCTGGGAGAGAGTCTTGTGTGCTCATCAGCTCAATTATTTCGTCCAGCTTGGTCAGCATCTCTCTCAGAATTGTTATACTGAGGGCTCTCACTTCAGGGACGACCTCCTTCTTCTGTGTCTCCTGGTGTGCCCCCTGAATCTCCATATTGAGGAGCTCCTCATTGCTGAGCTCCTCCCTATGGCTTTCGAGAACCTCCTCCACGTCATCCTTGTCGACCTTCCCGAAGCCTGCCTCGTGCGATAATTCCACTATGTCCTGCCGTGCACGATGGAGCCTGCACGCCCTCAGGGTAGCCAGTGAAGGAGTGCACACACTCTGGCCACAGCTTCTACCACACACTGTTCTTGATTGGTTGGCTAACTTCATGCCACGTTGCAGTGATGTTCTCTATGGCGTGGCGTATATTGTAGCCCTTCCAGAACTGCTGCACTGTTGTCCTATCATCACTGTCACAGGCCTTCATCAACTGCTGCATAGTGCAGTGGAGGTAATATGCTTTGAAAGCAGCGATCACTCCTTGGTCCATGAGTTGCAACAGTGACGTGGTGTTAGGGGGCAGGAACACCACTTCAATGTTGCATGCCCATTACTTCATCGCGGGAGGGTGTCTAGGTCCATTGTGTATCATCATGAGAAAGCTGTTCGCCAAATTCCCTCTGGAGGCATACATCTTCAGGACACGAGAGAGGTATGAATAGAAATATGACCAACAGATATCAGAAGTCAACTAGGCCTCCTTGTTTGACTTCCAAATCACCCCAAGGTTTTCTTTAACATACTGCACCAGAGCCTTGGGGCTCTCGGAGTGATAGACAAGGATTGGCTTCAACTTAAGGTCGCCCTTAGCATTGCCCCCCAGCAGGAGTGTAAGCCGGTCCTTCGAGGCCTTGAAGCCTGGCGAAGACTTTTCCTCTGTTGCAAGATATGTCTTGGAGGACATTCTCTTCCAAAAGAGCCCAGTCTTGTCAAAATTCAAGATCTGCTTCGCACTGTAACCACCCTCCGTGATGATGCTTTTCAGTTCATCTGGAAACTCTGCTGCCGTCACCATATCTGCACTCGCCGCCTCACCATACATCTTCACATGATGGGAGATTAGCTCGCCTCTTGAATGGTCAAACCACTCATGGCTAGCATTGAAGGCCTCACTAACATCAAGATCCCACCTCTCCTTGATTTCCTCCCATAGTGAGAGAGCCTTGGTGCAAATAACTGCCTGGCTCTTGGGTGCCTTCCGCCTGTTCTCATCCTCCACCCACGTGCACAGCATCCACTCCAGCTCCTCCATCGCAGGCTCTCCCTGGTGGATGATACAGGAGGTGGATAAGGTTGCAACCTCCCCAGCAGCAGCCTTAATGGCCTCCCCCTTCTTGATGATGGTGGAGATAGTTCACTGGGCCAGGTGGAGAGCCGAGGCGATAGCACATGCATCCTCGCTTTTTTTGTGGTGCTTAAGAACATCTAGCTTGACTTCTAAAGACATAGTTTTAAACACACGTTTCGCGGGAACATCACTAGCACCAACACTAGCAGGCCGTTTACCAACCTGACTAGGGCCTCCACTAGCACCTCCACTAGCCCCACCACATGCAGCACCTTCACCACACATGATCGCACTTATTTAGGCTAAAATTCACAAAAAATCACACTCCACACACGATAAGTATCACTGCTATATTTACGGCACTGCTTATACTCAGTTTCGATGCACTACAATAGCAGTTTGTGTAACTGTGATGCAACATGATGAGTGGTGGGCGAGTGTAAGAGAGTTCCACACTCTGAGATGGCTGGTCCGAGAAAAACGATATGGGTGAGCGCACGGTAAGCGATGGCTGTGAGGCCTGCACGAGCGTTTCTGTGCATCCTGGGAGGCGGGCAGGCTCAGCTGGCTGCGGGAACGTGCCCAATTCAAAATTTCGACCCATCACCTGTGGACGCGACGTTGGAGGGCCCATCATTAAGCCAGGGTGCAGCCATCGTGTAACGGGGTATGGTGGTATTTGTACCCCCGTTGCTCAGCTGGGGTATGGCATGTGAGGGTATCGTATATCGGGGTATTACTGTACTGGTGGGTTCTGGGGAGTTAGCAACTGTTTTAACTCTCTCATCTGATGTATAAATTCCCTCAGCATCAACCACATATCCAGGAAATTTAATTCTCATTTGCAGGAGTTTGCCTATATGGTACTGAGCTTAACTTTTTAGACCTGCCATTGGGAGACAATCAAAAACTTGCTGTAGTTTGGCAAAATGTTCGGGGATTGCTTTACTCACCAGTGATGTCATCTAGATAAACAAAAAGAGAATAGCCAATCATGCCACTGAATACAGATTGGATAAACCTCATGAATACTGATGGAATATTTCTGAGACAAAGGGAAGTCTTTTAAAATGATAGTAGTCAGAAGGGGGACTGAATGCAGTTCTAGGGTGAGACGACTCTTCCATTTCTGCTTGCCAGTAGCCACTAAGTAAGTTAAGGAAAATGAAAATGTAATTCTTGCTAAGTGATTGAGACTGGTAATGGGAATTTTTGGGTACAGTAACAGAATTTACTTTATGGTTGTCAACTATAGGTCTGAACTCACCTACTTTCTTGGGGACTAGGAGAAGCAAACTATTCCATGGACTGCTGGATTGTTCATTGATGTCCTGGTCAAGCATATCCCGCACTGTCTCGTCAGATTTTTTTGTAAGCTATGGGGTAATCTGTATATTGGACATAAGTTAGCCAAGTGGATTTAATTCACTGGTATGTTTATGCTTAGAAGATGTGTTTTCCCTATAGGTTCACCAGGTATGGCCACAGAATCTCTATAGGTCTGCAAAAGATTGATCAGTTGTAGTTCATGCTCAGGAAAATCTCCTGCATTTACTTGAAGGGTAATATCAGCTGAAAGAGTCGTATCACACTGCGTAATGTTTTCCGTGTAATTCATCATTATCATCATCATCTTCATCATCCTTACATAGAATGGTATATCCTGGCACACCTTTATAGCCGATGGGTACACAAGGAAACCGCCAATCCTTGTATCACTTTTACCCTTTACTGGAGCATTGGTGACATTTAGTAGGTAAAGGTAACAAATTATCCTCCAACACAGAATGCAAGGCTAACATGTCAAACCAATCACACAATACGTCTCAGGTAAGGCTAATTCATTCACCTCTTCTTTCCTACCTACAGCTTAGGCAGAAAGTTTTATGAATTTGTGCAACAACAAAACTATGCACCATTTTGTCACTGCTTGTTTCACCTCTGCATGTTGCAAAATCTCATTCAGACTCTTTGAGGTAGCTAAGTGAAATGTACATGGGTTAACTAGTGTGTCTCTGTTAGAGGGGGTGTCATGAGATACCGTTACTAACGTATCCTCATTACTCTCTTCTGATGGCTGTGGAGTAGGAGTTACAGTAGACTGTCACTGAATTTACCTGTGAAAGGAGAAGGTGTGGGCAATTCATGCCTGATACATAAAGCCCTTTTACTGTAATACCACCATAAGCAGTTTTTGGTGGAATAGAATATTGAGCCATGGTTTTAGTACCAGTCAAAACATCTGCAGGAGGCTGGAGTTTGTTTTTGACATAAATCTCAGCTTTGGAAGTTTTTATTAATTGTGTTATATTTCAAGAGGTACCTTGCTGCTTAAATAAAATTCTGAGCCATCAACACTACCGAGGCAAACGTGAGACAGCTCAAGGATCGAAAACCATTTGATCTTCCTTTTAATACTGTCTAGGGAGGATTAAGATATTAAGTTCACCACAGACCCAGAGTCCATTAAAAATGATGTAGGGACTACTTCACAATTACCTAAGATAACTACATCTGAGTCAGAGGACCAATCTGGTGTATGGGGAGCTCAGAGCTTTGTGTCATTATGGAGGGTTCTGTTGATTCCAGCACAAGGTTTCCCCTGACTGTGTATTGGCAAGGGCACAGCATTCATTGGGAGAATGATGATGACTAATAAAGCAGAACTCTTCGTTCAGACTTTCTCCTCCAATTCCACCTTAGATGATACCGGTGCTCTAACTCCATCACTTCTACCCTTGACTTCCTCATGGCTGCCATTAAAATTTCTTCAGTTGATGTATTTTCAGTCACCACCATCCTCAGCACTAATAAGGCATATGTGTCTGACAGGGTCCATCCTGTAGCCCTCCAGATCTGTGCATCTATGCTTACACCCTGCCTGATTAAAAACTTTCGCCCTTGTGTGTCAACATGTACCATTCCTTCTTGCTGAAAAGTTTGCTCTCATCCATCCTGTCCCAAAGAAAGGTGACCATTCCCAGCCCTCAAACTCTCAGCCAGTTGCTTTATTCCTGTATTTCAGAAGTTTTTAATCTATTATTAAAAAAACTTCAAGGCACATTCCCTATCACAACCTTCTTCCCGACCATCAGTATGGGTTCTACGAGGGACGCTCCACTGGCAATATTCTCACCTTTCAAACCCCCGGTTATCCTCCTTTCTGGGCTTTGGTGAAAGCTTTACCATTGCACTTAACATCTCAAGGCTTTCAACTGAATCTGGCACAAATCTTTAATTTTCAAATTGCCCTTTTAAGGTTGCTGTCATTCTGTCTACCTTCATCTCTAGCTTCCTTTCTGATTGTTGTGTACCTGCTGTTGTAGACGGCCACTGTTCTCCTAGAGCAGTCAGTAGTGTTGTTCTTCAGGTCTCTGTCCTATCACCAGCCTTCTTCCTTCAATACATCAATGACCTTCTGAGCTGTACATCTTACCCTAATCAATTGTATGAGGTCTGTTCAGAAAGTATCTGACCTTAAGAAAAAAAAAAAAAAAAAAAACTAACCTGTTAAACTAGGACATTAATCCCTTTCAAAGTAGGCCCCTTCTGACTTGACACATGTATCCCAGCATTCTTTCCACTGTCAGAAATATTCTTCAGAGTTGGATTTTTGTATCTCCTGCAGGTGCATAGTTGCATTCATCATGATCTCTTCTAATGGATGAACATTCCTCAAGACATGGTGGAGTGTACAAATCACAATCCAGGATTTCTGAAGACTGTTATCATAGGAGATGAGACTTGGGTGTATGGGAACGACCCAGAAACCAATGCACAGTTGTCCCAGTGGAAGGATGCAGGGTTGCTTTGGCCAAGAAAAGCGCGACAGGTCCACAGAAAGGTGAAATGCACGTTGACAGTTTTTTTCAACTACCATGGTGTTGTACATCACGATTATGCACCAGAAGGTCAGACAGTCAATAACATTATTATCTTGATGCTATCTCTTGTCTTCTTGACACAGTTCAGCAGAAGAAACCAGACCTTTGGAGAGCGGCAAATCGGAAGCTGCACCCTGACAATGCCCCTGCCTATTATTCTCAACTGATTCAGGAATTTTTGGCCAAGCACAACATCCCACAGGTCCGGCAGGCTCCCTACTCACCAGACATGGCTCCGTGCGACTTTCGGTTATTCCTCAAGCTCAAAACTCCACTGAAGGGTTCATGATTTGAGAGAAGTGGTCATGACGAATGTGACAAAGCACCTTTAGGAGACAACTAAAACTGACGTCAAAAAATGATTCAGGCCGTGGAAAGAACGTTAGGTTACGGTTGTCATGTCAGAAGAGGCCTACTTTTTCAGGGGATTAGTGTTTTAGCTCAACAGTTAGCTATTTATTTTTTTAGGGCCTAAGGTCAGATACTTTCTGAACAGACCTTGTATGCTGATGACTCCACCCTTCACCTTTCTATTGTGTCCTGCAGCATCCATCTCAGCAGTTACTTCAACAAATGGGATGAGGCAATTGCACACATAATTTCAGACTGACTTATAGCTCTGATTGGGGTAAAGGTAATCTTGTTTTTTAATTCTTCAAAAACTCAGTTCTACATCTTTCAACCCGTCAAAAACATCTGCAGGAGTATCCCCTAATTTTTAACAATATCCAACTCAGTCCTGCATCATCTTTAATCATACTTGGTGTTTCATTCTCTCGGGATTTATCTTAGAAAGGTCATATGACCTCTCTTGTAAAATTTGCCATCAAGAGATTAGATGTGCTAAGCTGGCTCCATGCCTTTAGCCCTACACATTTTGACTTTATACACGGGTTTTATTCGCCCCTGTGTAGAGTGCAACTCTCATGTGTGGGGCGACTTCCCACATGCATCTCTCTTAGTGGCCCGATCCAACCTGTCTCTTCTGTTTCTTCACCACACTGTTGCATCTTTATCTCTTCTGTCACTACTTCAATTGTCACTGCTCCTCTGAACTGTCTGCTTGCATCCCTTCATCTCTAAGGCAGGCACATAGCATCTGTCTGGCAACAAACTCTCATCCCTTTTCTGTTCAGCTCATTAATTCAAGATTTAACGGTTACTGTCAGTCCTTTGTGTATGCAACAGGTCAGCTCTGAACTGTCTTCCTTTGTATTTTCTACTGCCTATGACCTCCAGTCTTTCAAACACAGTAAGCCCAGGCATCCCAAATTTTTATTTATTTATTTTCTCAAAGCTTTTTTATTTCATCTTTTGCCCTGTTTATAATAAAGTTTAGTTAGTATATATATGATCACTCTTACTCAGAGGACAACTGTACTTTATATTGTAGATATCATTTGGATCTTTTATGAAAACAGGGTCTAACCTTGATAGTTAATCACATCTTGTTCTTGTACTTTCCCTAAAATTTTGGATCGGTAAGTTTTGTCTTGCCAGTTCATGTAATTTATAACTCCATTTATTGGTAGTATTACCTGCATCACTTTCCTCCCAGTTTACTTCTTTATAATTAATATCTCCAGTTATTATCAGTCTGTTTCTTTTTTGTACCAGTTTTTCAAGATATATCAACACATCTTTACCCATTACATCATAGTCCTCATCACTCCATGTTCTTGTTTGAGATGATATAAATAAGCTACACCTATATCTGTTTTGTTACCTTTCTCGCTGATTTTTTTTTTTTATGCGAAGAAGGAACCAAAGGCCAGGAGCCCGCAAACCATTCCTTCCAAGAAAAAACAAAAACAGTAAAAAAGAGAGCCAAATTCAAGATCCATTCATTTCGAGATGCCTGGACACACTGCATTTGAAAGACTGGAGATAATAGGAAGTAGGAAATACAGACTGAGGGAGACAGTTCCAGAGTTGACCTGTTGCATAAATGAAGGACTAGGAGTAACAGTTAACTCTTGCATTAGAGAGTTGGACAGAAAAGGGATGAGAGCTTGCTGCTACACGGGTGTTACGCGCCCAATGTAAAGGTGGAGGAATGCATGCAGACAGTTCAGAGGATCAGCGACCATTAAAGTAGCGATAGAAAGGAGATAAAGATGCAACAGTGCGACGAAGAGACAGAGGTTGAAGGGAGTCAGTAAGAGGAGGAGAGTTCTATCTATCTATCTATTGCCAGATGCCATAATCCCTTACGGGGTGGCCATTTGACTCTGAGTTATTTGTTTTACAGGGAGGGGCACTAACCCTCCACCAACCCACTTGACACGTAGGGAGCACGTGTGGTTTGGTTATATGGTTACCACCCAGCGTTGTAAATGGTTTCTTGGCTTACAGGAAACCATTTGGCTTGTCACTCAATGTAAAGCCACCTGTAACGGAAAGAAAAGGAATAAGAAGTGACAGGAAAGATAGGAGAAATAGGAAGAGAGGAGGGCAGGCACAGAAAAAGAATGATAAAGGCTAAGGAAGAAGTAGGCAGCACTACATCAAGCGAGTGGATGATGGTCACCACCACCTGCCACATTAGGAGGAGAGTTAATGAGACGAAAAGCCTTTGACTCCACCCTATTGAGAAGAGCTGTATATGGGGAGCCTCCCCACACATGAGAGTTGTACTCCACACACATGAGAGTTGTACTCCACACAGGGGCGGATTAAACCCCTGTATAGAGTCAACAATTGCGCAGGGGTAAAGAAAGAACGGAGTCGGCTTAGCGCACCCAATCTCTTGGAAGCAGATTTTACAAGAGATGTAATATGGTCTTTCCAAGATAAGTCCCTTTCAAGATAAGTCCCAAGTAAATGAAACCCCAAGCATGTTCAAGGATGATGCAGAATTAAGCTGAATATTATTAAACATTAGTGGGTATACCTGTGGAAGATTTTGTCAGGTTGATAGGTGTAAGAACTGAGTCTTAAATGTATTAAAAACAACCAAATTATTTTTACCCCAGTCAGAGATACGAGCCAAGTCAGACTTTAGGTGTGCCATAGCCTCATCCCTTGTTTGTTGAAGTAACTGCTGAGATGGGTGTTGTGGGAACCGCATGGAAAGGTGAAGGGTTGAGTCATCAGCGTATGAGTGGATAGGGTTAGATGTACAGCTTAGAAGGTCATTGATGAATAAAAGGAAGAGAGTTGGTGATAGGACAGAGCCGTTAGGAACACCACTGTTGATAGATCTAGAAGAAGAATGGTGGCCGTCTACAACAGTGGCTATAGAATGACCAGAAAGGAAGCTAGCGACAAAGGCACAGATAGAAGGATAAAAACCGTAAGAGGGCAGTTTGGAAATTAAAGATTTGTGCCAGACTCGATCGAAAGCCTTTGAGATGTCAAGTGCAATGGCAAAGCTTTCACCAAAGTCCCGAAAGGAGGATCACCAGGAGTCTGAAAGGTATGTGAGAAGATCGCCAGTGGAGCGTCCCTGACGGAACCTGTACTGATGATCTGAAAGAAGGTTGTGATAGGAAAGATGCCTTAAAAATTTCTATTGAGAATTGACTTGAAAACTTTTGAAATACAGGACGTTAAAGCAATTGGACGATAGTTGGAGGGTTGGGAATGGTCACCCTTCTTTGGGACTGGCTGAATGAGAGCAAACTTTCAGCAAGAAGGAAAGGTACAAGTTGACAGACAAAGACAAAAGAGTTTGCCTAGGCAGGGTGTAAGCACAGAAGCACAGTTTTTGAGAACAACAGGAGGGACTCCATCAGGCCCATATGCCTTGTCAGTATTGAGGCCAGTAATGGCAGAAAATACATCAGCTGAAGAAATTTTAATGTCTGCCATGAGGAAGTCAGAAGGGGGAAGTGATGGAGGAACAGCACCAGAATCGTCTAAGGTGGAACTGGAGGAGAAAGTCTGTGCGAAGAGATCTGCTTTATCAGTAGAAGAAATAGCTACAGAACCATCAGAGTAGAAAAGAGGAGGGAAAGATGATGAGGTGAAGTTGTTAGGTTTTTGGCAAGGTGCCAGAAGGAGCGGGAAGAATTCGAGTTGGAGAGTTGAAAGCATTTAGTACGGATGAAATTATTTTTAGCAGAGCGAAGAAGAGACTTAGCATGATTCCAGGCAGAAAAGTAAAGATGATGTGATTCAGGGGTGGGTTGGCTCCGGTATGTTTTGTAGGCCCTCTCCTTGTTGCGGACAACATTAGAACAAGCGTGATTAAACCAAGGCTTTCTTGCGTTAGACAAAGGATACGAGAAAGGAATGTATGCTTCCATGCCCGAGAGAATAACGTCCGTAATAAGCAAGGCACACTCAGATGGCTCCCGGCCATGGGAGCAATAATCATTCCAGGGAAATCAAAGATGTACTGCCTGAGGGCCTCCCAATCCGTGGCTCCAAAATGCCACAGACGACGTTTCCCTGGAGGGTCCACAGGCCATTCCGGAGTGATAGGACAGGTTAAGGTGATAAGGTTATAATCGGAGAAGCCCAACGGAGAGAAAAGATTAACAGTGTAAGCAGAAGGATTAGTTGTAAGGAAAAGGTCAAGTATGTTGGACCTCTCTCCAATGCAGTCTGGGATACAGGTTGGGTGCTGTACAAGCTGCTGTAGGTCATTAAGGATAGAAAAGATGTAGGTTTGTTCACCAGGTGGATCAGTGAAAGGAGAGGAGAGCCAAAGGTGGTGGTGAGCATTGAAATCTTCTAAAATGGAGATTTCAAAGAAAGGAGAAATGGATAGAATGTGTTCCATCGTAGAAGTAAGATAGTCGAAGAATTTTTGATAGTCAGTAGAATTAGGGGATAAGTAAACAGCACAGATATATTTAGTCAGAGAATGACAGGAAAGCCCAAGCCAAAGTGTAGAGAATTCAGAAGAATCGAGTTCTGGAACACAAGAGCAAGATAAGTCTTTGCGTATACTGTCTATACACAACAGCCACCTTTGGCTTTGAAATGAGTGTAAAGTAGGAGGATACAGAAAAGGGTTTGCTGTCAGTTGCCTCAGACAGCTGAGTCCCAGTTAGAAAGAGAAGGTGAGGTTTAGAGGAGGAGAGGTGGTGCTCAACAGAGCGAAAGTTAGAGGAAAGGCCGCGAATGTTGCAGAAATGAAGAAGAAATGAGTCAGACAGTGGTTCCAGGCAGCTCAAGTCGTCATCAGGAGAGGGGCGGAAGGTGGGGGCATTTATGGTCTCCCCCCCCCTGGGGACTCTGAGGCTGAGTGTTGAAACGCCATTAATTTTGTTAAATTTTGGAAAAGGAAGTGTAGTGTGTACTGTGCATGTAGTTTGGTGTAGCTGGTTAGAGATACTTGTATTGGAGAGCATACTGGCCTACTCTCTGTGTAACTGAGACACTGAAAAAGTTCAGCAAAAGGGGATGGTCAGGAACTAGTCCTGAGGGCTGATGAAACAGGAGCTCCAGCACTCCCTGTCATCAGCTTTCCATCCACCTCGGGAGTACTGCCATGCTCGACTGGTGCTACAGTCTACTTTTTTTTTCTGACATTTATTTTTTCATGTCCTGCCCTCAGATCTTGTTTTTTCATTATTAAAACTTCTCCCCCAGCCCTTCCTTTTCAATCTCTTCCCCATATATTATATTCATGTCCTTTTTTTATCAACTTTGTTTCACATAAACAAATTGCTTCCGGTTTTCCTTCGTTAATGCAACCATCTAACTCTGTCACAAAAACTTTGTATTTGCTTGTAGAGGCGTATATTTTAGACTTGTGGTCGAGCGGCTTTTATATCTTGTAGTAGTTTCCCCACCAGATGTCATGTAGTGACGGGAGAGGTAAAGAATAGTATGGGACTATTTTTATTTGTCTTGGAAATATTAAACAGGTATAAGAGTATAAGTCCCGGGTAGCTACCTCCCTGTCTCGCTATCTCTCTCTCTTTCTGTTCTAAGGCTAATCTCCGTCTCGACCTCTCTCTAGGGTCGCTTGTCTCCTTCTGTCTAGCCTGTTCGGTGGCTAATCTCCGTCTCGACCTCTCTCTAGGGTCGCTTGTCTCCTTCTAAACTCTCTTTCCTAAAATCTGGTGTAGTAGGGGTGTGTCACGTATGTTCCTCATGGCAACCAGATCTTTCTCACGAGAGGACTGCTGACAGCTAACTGCATCATCTCCTTACTGGCCGCTGTCGTCAGCTTTCCTCCGTGTAAGCATGTTTAGCGCTGCTCGATTCTCACAGACACTACACCTTCTCATCATTTGACTTCCTGCTTCTATCTGTCTCTCTATCTATCTATTTATCTATCTATCTATTATGTAGTCTTTACCACACTGCTCGGTCGCGCGAAAATGGCGTACCATCAACATTTAATAGTCATAACATATTAATACATACTACATACACATTATAATGAACTTATAAGCTAATTAAGTGAAATACATAATATTGTAAAGTAACATAATTGTATGAATATTGTATACATATATTATTCATAGTAAATAGTGATTATTCAGTAATATTACATTTAAACAAGTTGTATACATATTTGAATAAATGCAATGGTTGTTGTATAACACTTGTAAGACGTGCATGTACAACAGACGTACGCATATAATTGTGCAATGGTAATACTGCTAGGTTATACATTACATATTTGAGTTATCACTTTAGTAATGTCTAATATTTCACCTAACTTGTATGATGATACTGGTAATACAGAATTGTGCTACAATTGTATGACTTATAATATTGTACTAACATTGTGGTACTACATAATTGTAACATTTTATGAATTGTTACTAAATATTGTGTTAATGCATAATTGTGTTGGCCTTATAATTGTAGTTACATTTTGTTAATGCAACTATTACATAAGTGTCTTGGCCTTATAATTGTAGTTAAAGTTACATAAAAGTTACATCTTGTTAATGCAACTGTTACATAATTGGCAAAGTGTAACATAATGCAATCGTTTGTCGTTACATAATTGTTACATATCGTTTGTAGTTACATAATTGTAGTTAAAGTTACATAAAAGTTACATCTTGTTAATGCAACTGTCACATAAATTGGTACATATTGTTTGTAGTTACATAATTATAATATGGAGTAACAAAATTGTAATAACTGCAGTCCTAACATATGCTGCGGTCGATGATAGTGATGATGTGTCATGCCACTTGTTTGTGGAGACAATTTGCTTTTTTTGTTTGTAGTTTATGTGGTATTTTGGCATATGTAGTAACACTTACACTTATTTTCATTTGTTTGTTATGTGATCTTACTCTATTTCTCTTTTTTTTCTTTCTTACTTTTCTTTCTTTCTTTTTTGTATGTATTGATATTCTATAGTTTGTTTTTCTTTGCTTGTGTACACTTTTTTCCATGTTGTTCATGGTTACCTAATTGCTGGCTAATTTCCTTGAGATACTTTTTTAAAGTTTAGTTTATATTGCACAGAGATTATAAAATGATATTATATAGTCCCATATTTTGTTATTTTATATAAAAAATATATACACTATATATACAGTATTAACTATACACACTGACTCGTTGTTCACCTGTACCTGTCGTGAGTAATATGTGTGTCAGCACTGTGTGGAAATCATTGTCTTCACGATTGTGTTGAAGATGTTCACTCTTGCTAACGGCATTTGTGTTGGCCATTTTTTTTTTCTCTAGTTTACCGTGTAACTTAATTTGTCTGTTTCCACTAGGTAGCTTTAATTAATAAATGTTAAATACAGTTCTTTTAATTGCTCACTGAGTAACTGTGATGGTATATCTTCTTTATTACTTTGTAGATATAATATGTATAGTTGTATGTATGAAACACGTATTTTATGTAGGTATAAATGGTAACACTCGTTGGTAGTAAATAAATGTTATAATAGATGAATGAATATATACCATGTAGAATAATTATTGTTGGTGATTATTTAGTGATTGAGTTATGCAGATAATTGAAGTAGGTATATGAATTTAAGTTGTAACTATACAACACGTTTTATATGTTTGTGCAGAAGCTTATTGTCTATCACTGTGTATTGTATAAATGAAGTAACTATGTAACTCACTAATTTTACCGTGGTGGGAATGGTGTGAGTGGTGGTGCAGGTGGTGTGTTGACTGACGTGGCGTCTGTTCAGCAAGCACGCATGATGACTCAACTTCCCACACTGGTAGCTGTGGTGAGTGAATGAGTAGCGATGAGTAACTTGAGTGAAGACGAGTGAGTAAGATGAGTTGTGAATATGGACTTGGTGTTTGCTTCGTCGTCCTGACCTCTTCACACCTGCGTAAGCGTTGGGGGTTGGGTGGATGTAGCAGAGAGAGGAGGGTGAGGTCTGGTGGTTATGAGTTGTGAGTCGTCTCTCACTCTTCGTTTGTTTGTTTGTTTGTTTGTTTGTTTTCTTTCGTTCTTGATGTATTCTTGGTCCTTTTTTCTTGTGATTTACTCGTTGTGGGATGAAGACTGCCGCTTCTTGTAGGTGCGTGTAGAAGATTATACAGACGACGTAGAGTTGTTAATTGTAGTTGATTGTAGATGGTTGTAGTTCGCTGATTCGTCGTAGACCCGTAGACTTTGTAGACTATTCGCACTGTAGGCTGTATTTTGTAGGATTCAATGTTGAACTGAAGCTAATCTTGTAGAGTCTCGGTTGCTTTTTGTAGAAATTTGCTTTTAATTTGGAGACGATGTCCGCAGATTTGCTGGTTTGTCGTTAAGCTACTTGCAAGGCGTCGAGTGATCTCTTGACCTCTGCATCAGCGTAATGATCTGGGAGACGGAGGGGGCATGATGGAGAGAATACTGTCAGGAGCTGATGTTGTTGGTTGTTTTCAATCTTGATATTTTGTAGGAATTTAATGTTGATTCGTAGACGAGGTTCGTATACGTTCGCTGCTACCAAATGTCATAAAGACTTTGTATCATAAAGCAGCGACTTTTTAACTTTTTAAAAATTAGTCATATACATCACTTTCATTATACCATTCTCCATGTCTCTAACTTGATCATGTGTAACATCTCTTATTTTGTGATTTTTACTTAGTTTCTTCTCTCATCTCTTTTATATACCATTTCACCATTTTCATATTCATTACCCTCCATAAAAATGTATTTGCTTCTTCATCTGTTCTCTCATTTCCCCCCCCCCCTTTACTTTTGATATTAAATTTTTCATTTTTTCTCTTTCCTCCCAATTCAAGTCTTTCCTCAATCCTGTTGTCTTGTATCGCTCACTGTCAAATCTCCATGTAGATTTCGTCACTTCCTCTGCCACCCTTACTGACTTGAACTGGATTTTGACTAGCCATGCTGCACCCTTCCAATATTGTCCCAACCTCCACACTTCCTCAGTCTCTTCCTCCCATCCATTACTTTCTGTATCTAATTCCTTAATCTGTTCACTGTCTCTTTTCCTCTGTCTCTTTTTCTCTCAACTTTATTTCTGATTTCAGCTTCTTTATCTCCAAATTTATCACATTTATTGCAGTACACTGTGTCTCTCACTGTGTTCTCTCACTTTCCATATGTTTAATTTTCCTACTTCAGAATTCACTTTTTTTCATTCTTTTCTCAGTCCAGTCTTTTCTTAGCCCTCTTTTGTTCCTCCATCATTTCATTTAATGCAGTTTTGATCTTTATTTCATCCAGCCCACCTGCCATGCATTCTGCATATTTTTTATTCCTCATTCCTCCTCCTATGTTATCACTTGATTTTCTTTTATACTGTACTTCTCTGTAGTGTTTCATTCTCATCCTTTAATTTCTTAATTTGACTTCTGCTTTTGCCTTATATTGTACCAATTCTTTCTCATCCTGTATCTTTTCCCTTTCCATTTCATCTCTCTCAGCTAGTCTCTTCTCCAAAGCAGTCAAACTCTTTATGATATCCTCACCAAAATACCTGGTTTCACAAATTACCTGTGCTGTATTCTTCTATCAATTCTAGCCTCTTCGTAACCTCCCACTCAGCCACCACCCTGTCCACTAACTTTTTTTTTCATTTCCTTGGATGTACCCTGAAACCCTTCAAAATCTGGTGACTCAGGATTTGTTGTTTTTTCACCAGACTGACTCTTTCCTGAAACTTTGGATGTAGCTCCGGAATAACGGGTGGGCATTTTGGCGTAAACAGTCTGCTTTTTTTGTTGTCTTCCTGTGTTGTGTGGTCAAAATATCCAAATCTTTAAAATATAGACCATCCATCTTATTATTTCTGAATCTGTAGTTGTTTCCATAAATGTGGAGGTATATACAGTACCTATCATGAATGTAGCTCTCCTGTCCCACAAATTAGATAAACTTGTATGTTTCTTCCAACATATGCCTGATTGCTCGGCCGCCCTCTCTTTGTTTTGTGTGTGTGTGTGTGTGTGTGTGTTCTTACCTTACCTAATTGTTCTTACCTAATTGTATCTTTACAGGAATGAGTCACGCTCGTACTGTCCCGTGTCTTAAACCATATTTATCGTACATATCCTTAAATTTGTGAATTGTTTTGGCACACACTATTTCATTCGGTAGTGCATTCCATTGATCAATTGCTCTGTTTGGGAAACTGAATTTCCTTACGTCTTTATCACCTCTCTTCTTATGCAATTTTTTGCAGTGTCCTCTTGCTGATGCTTCTCCATATGTTAAGTAATCATTTATGTCTATTTTCTCCTTTCCTGATATGCATTTATATAGCATTATCATGTCACCTCTTTTCCTTCTCTCCTGTAGTGTTGGTAGATTCAGTTTATTTAGTCTTTCTTCGTAGCTTAGGTCCCTTAAGCTTGGTATCCATCTTGTAGCGGCCCTTTGAACTTTTTCAATCTTGTCTATGTGCTTTTTGAGATGAGGACTCCAGACTACTGATGCATATTCCAGGGTTGGTCTAATGAATGATGTTATTATCCTTCTTAGCATGTCTTCATTTATGTATGTGAATGCTATTCTCATATTTGCAAGCAGTGTATACATGTTCCGTACCTTCTCGCTGATGTGGTCACCCGGAGATGGTCTGTTATTGATAATCACACCTAGGTCTTTCTCTCTTTCTGATGTGTATAGGGTTTTATTTCCTAACTTATAATCCCAATCAGGTCTTTTTCCACTTTTACCAAACTTGATTACATGACACTTGTCCACATTGAATTCCATTTGCCATGTACTACTCCATTCATGAAGTTTATTTAATTCTTCTTGTAGCTCTTTACAAGAATCTGTGTTAGTAATTCTCCTTTGTATTTTTGCATCATCTGCAAACATATTCAGATAGCTCTCATTTCCAGTGTTACTGTTTATATCATTTATATACACTAAAAACATGATTGGTGCCAGCACTGAACCCTGTGGTACTCCACTAGTCACTTCTTTCCATGATGAGTAGTTTCCTCTTAGTACTGTCCTCATTTCTCTTTTTATGAGAAAGTCTTCCATCCAACAAAACAGTTTGCCTCTAATTCCTCCTTGATGGTACAGTTTCCATAAAAGTCTTTGGAGTGGTACTGTGTCAAAAGCTTTCTTGAAATCTAAATAGATACTGTCCACCCATCCTTCCCTTTCCTTTATTGTGTTTGTTACTCTGTCATAGTAGCTCAACAGATTAGTAACACATGATTTTCCTTTTCTGAAACCAAACTGTCTTTCTGTTATCATACTTTGTTCTTCTAGATGATTTACCCAAGCTTTTCTTATAAGTTTTTCTAATACCTTGCTTACAACACTGGTCAGTGATACTGGTCGGTAGTTGAGTGGATTTTGTCTATTTCCTTTCTTGAATAAGGGGACAATATTTGCTTTTTTCCAAATATCAGGTAGTTTACCTTGACTCAAGGATTTCTTGAAAATTAAAAATAATGGTTTACATAACTCCTTTACACATTCTCGTAATACCCAACATGAAATTTCATCAGGACCACTTGCTTTTCCTCTGTCTAATCTACTTAACTCCTGTATTACTTTTTCTGCTATTTGTATATCTGGTAGTATGTGTGGACATGTGTGTTCCACATAGTCCCTCTCAAAATTTTTTTCTTCTGTAAAAACTAATTGGAAATTCTTATTTAGTGCTTCACAAATATCTTTCTCTTGTGTATAAGTGATTCCCTCATCTGTAATGGATTGTATTATATCTTTTACTTTAGTTTTGCTTCTGATATAGCTGTAAAACAGCTTTGGTTGATCACTACTTTTATTTATTATATCCTCCTCAAACTGTTTTGGGGCTTCCCTCCTTATTCTTGTATAGTCGTTTCTTGCCTGTTTGTAATTATTATACGCCCTTTCACTATTATGTCTTCTATATCTATTCCACAACAAATCTCTTCTTTCTTTTGATTTTTTACATTCTGTATTGAACCATTTCTGTATTTTCTTATCTGCTTCTTTGTGGTGTGGGATGTACTTCTGGACTCCTATTTCATAAAATTCACAAAAATTTTTATATACAGCATTTAAATCTTGTCCTCTAAGCTCATTTTCCCAATCAACTTCTAAGAAATACTTCTTTAGGTGTTGATAATTTCCCTTTTTATAGTTTAGGCCCTTTTTGTAACTATCATTGCTGTTTATTATGTCATATGCTATCCTGAAGTTATAATTTAGTACTGCATGATCGCTTTTGCCGAGTGGAGGGTGATATATTAAACTGTCAATATCATTTTCTTGCCTTGTAAATATTAGATCTAGCACTGAAGGTACATCAAGTCCTCTTTTTCTGGTGGTTTCCCTCACATGTTGCGTTAAGAAAAACTCTTGTACGAGATCCAGGAGCTTTTGGTCCCAACAGCTTTCTTGGCTATTTATATCTAGAGTATTCCAATTTATATTTGTATTGAAGTCCCCAGTTAGTATAATTCTTTCCGATTTCTCTTCCATTTTATGTAGCAATGATCTTACACTCTGAATTGTACTCTCTGCCAGGTCCTCATATTCGTCTCTTTCCCATGTGTTTGATCTGAGTGGCATGTACAAATTGGCTACAATTACTTTACCTTCAGATGTGTCGATCTCTACTGCAATCAGTTCTACTTGTGATGATATATCTAGTTTTATTTCCTTGACTTTTAGATTTTTCTTAGTTAATATTATAATTCCTCCTCCTTTTTTTAAATATCTGTCTCTTCTCCATATATTGTATTCCTCTAAGTTTAGTATGTCATTCAGTTAGGCGTATTATTTGTGGTTCATTTTCTCTGACATAATCATTCATCTCTAGTAATTTAGGTACCATTCCATCCACATTTGAGTACATCAACTTTATCATCTTGTTTATATACTTGTCATGACATGGTTCTACTATCTTCCTCCTTTTTCTTCCATCCTGTTTGTGTACCACTTTCGTACCTGCAATTCTATTACTTTGTAAAAAAAAATTTCTTCTCCTCTTCTGATCTTCCCTCATTTTTTGTTTTTGCTTCCTCCCTTTTCTCTTTCAGTAATTCCAGTTCCTCTTGTGTTAGGCATCTTTTTATCCATACATTTTTGAACTCTCTTTCCTTAAGATTCTTTGCATTTTTTAGTATCTCTTCCACAGTGTTTACACTCTGGAAAGTCATCTTCAGAGGTCTTGTCTTGCTTTTCTCGTATTTCCCTAACCTTTTGTGTTCCTCTATGTCTTTACTACAGATTTCCTCTGATACTTCTTTCAGTAAGCTCATTACATTTGCCATCTCCTTTTTGTTTCTTGTGATCTTATTTTTAACTTCTTCCTCTTCTATTCCAGTGATTACTATTGATTTGTTTATCTCTACTGAATCCGTGACTAACTTTGGATTGTTTTGGATTATTCTTTTGACTTCCTTTTTAATGTTTTTTTCCTCCACCCTTGTTTCTAAGTCTTTCTTTACTTTCATCATTTCAGCATACGTGGTTTCTACATCATTTTTGTAGCTTTGCACAGCTTCATTCACTTGTGTTATCTTCTCCTCAATATCACTGCTCTGGTCAATAAGACTGCTAACTTGCCTAATTGTCTCTGTGTCATTTTTGAACTCTTCCATAACACTCTCGTGATTGACTACTGTACTTGCCATTTCACTCATTTTCTTCCTAAGTGTACTCACTTCCACTGTTAGTTCACTGATGGTTGTGTCTTTCTTATTGGCCTCCCTTCCTAGTTTTTCTATTTCTTTCTTTTGCAAGTGCATCTGCTTCTTTATTTCATCAATTTCATTTTTGAAAGCCATTTCTAGTTTGTTACACGTTCAACCAGTCTATTGTGGGTCTCTACTTCAACCAGTCCTTGGTAGAAACCATCATTTTGCTTTTTACCTTTATCCCTTTTCTTTTCCAAATTTGTTTTACTGAAGTATGTATCCATTTTGCAAAGCATGTACTTACAATCTCCATGTTGTTTTAGTCTAAACAAACCTCAGAGATGTGTGTGTGTGTGTGTGTGTGTGTATGCACATGCAAGCAGAGTACATGTAAAACCACAGTATCTTCAGAGCACTGTGATTATTGTAGAATAAAAGTACTGAAACCACAATTACATGTAAGTGATTTCTTTTTTGTGACCAGATTTGTCTAAGTGACTACTTCTAATCCTTCGTCATTCTGGAAATGTGACACTGCTTTGTTTTGTATCTTTGCCGAGGATTGATGTGTGAATTATATTTAAAAAATTCTCCTCCTGAGCCCTCAGTTCTGTCTGAGCAGATGTATGTGTAGTGTTTGATTTTTGAAGTCTTGTTTGTCAATTTTGCCTCTTGTAGGAGTGCTATGTGTATGTTGTTGTTGTGAAGGAATATTTCTATTTCTGATACATCCAGTGTGTGTTTGAGTTGTACGTGTAGTGTCTGTGCATAGGGACTGCGTTGTGATGTTTGTGGTTGTGTGATGGGGGGAGTGTTGGAGGGTAGGGGAAGTTGTGTTTGGTGTGACAGGAATGTTTTTGGATGTGTTGCACCTGTTACACAAGTATATGCTTTGGCATTGTCTGTCATCTGTTAGTGTAGAGCATGTGCTGTGGATCCAATCTCTGCAGGAAGGCATTGAACAGATCCATGTGTTCATCTTGTACTTGTTGTTTGTAAGGAGAAAGCAGGGCATATGCATCGTGTGTGGGGTCCAGGATTGTTCTCAGTGTCTCCCATTTAGTGTGAGATGCAGGAAAATGACTATTGGTGAGTCATGTCCCACATTGTAAAAAACAGCCTAAGGAGTGGCCGCCCCACGTGGGAGATGGCAACCTGCCTGGTTGGACCGGGGTCCTCCTAGCAGGCTGCTGGGTGGGATGATGAGGTTCTCTTCCTAGGCAGGAGGCATATCTGCTTCTCTCAATCCAGGGCAGTGGTGGCACCATAGGAAGGCTTGGTCTGGCAAGGGTGCTGTAGTAGGTAGTGAAGATAAAGCGGCAGGAGTTGGGTGGATGTTTAGTGAGGGCTCAGACTGGGAGGAGACCTCAGGTAGTGGTGCCATGGCCAAGGTGCATGGCTGAGATGAAGAAGTGGCCATGGTGGTGTCTGGCTGGGGTAAACAATGAAATTATGAGGAAGCAGAGGGCTGGGGTGACAGAGGCCAGTACAAGGAGGTCAAGGGCTGGGGTGACAGAGGACGAGGTGAGAATGTTGAGGACTGTGGCGACTGAGTGGTAGATGCCATAGGGTGGAAAAAGAACAACGGAGGACTGCCTGTGTATCCTTCTCAACTGCCGCTTTATCACATTCTCACAGTCCTGTCGCAAGTAAGTGGCTATGGCATCGGCAAAAGTGGTCCATCAATTGGGATGGTTGCAGTAGTCTAGAAGGACGTTCACTTCTTCATGAACTTTTTAGAGCCTCAGGATTTCTGCCACTGTCGTCATCATTGTCCTCCTCTTCCTCCTCTACCTCAGGCTCTGTGCCCCCTGCAGTCACGGACTCCAGTTTCGCTGTTGGACAGAGTATGGTGCCTAGGGTCTCCCTCATCCACTTCCAGCCAGTCATGGATCATGTTCTCAGTTACCTGTTCTCCTGCAGCTTCCATACACTAGATGAAGTGCCGAGCTTCAAAGCCGGTAAAGCCAACAGTGGCCTCTTCACCATTAAGGAGCTTCTTCCAACCCTGCTCAAGCAAAAGTGCAGGGAGTTCCCTCCAAGCTTGTGCCCAGTTGTAGATTGCAGGACTGAGGGAGTAGCTACCTTTTTGAGGTTGGCCAAGGTCCTCTTCTCCCTACTGTCCCTGCCATAAGCTGCCTCCTCCTCATCCTTGAGCACGACCATCATGGCTTCCGTAAACTTCTTCTGGTACAACTTCCTCATTGCTGCAAGAATAGCTTTGTCCATGGGTTGCATGATTGAGGTCGAATTATAGGGAAAAAGCATGACCCTAACTGGACCTCCATCTCCAACCACCTCTGTCTCAGAAGGATGAGCAGGAGCATTTTCCACGAGCAGCAGAGCCTTCACTTGGTCATGGGGAAAGCCAAGACTCTCCGGTTGATAATGGATAATCTCCTTCACAGCATGATTGTAGAACATAATCATTGAAGACGTTTGATAATGGATAATCTCCTTCGCAGCATGATTGTAGAACATAATCATTGAAGATCTCGGCTGTAAACCAAGCCTTTCACCGAGTGGAAATAAATCACTGGGAGACAATCCATTAACCCCCGAAGACAAAATGGCTGTTTGGCTTGCCCCACTACAACAGGTTTCAGATGATGGGAGCCTATTGCACTGGCACAACACAAAACAAAGATGCACTGTTAGCTTGCCTTATGACCAAGTAATGACTCCACCTTCTCGTCAGTCAAAGTGTTAGCTGGCAGTCACCAGAAGAACAGACCAGTTTCATCAGCATTATAAACCTGATTGAGACATACAGTAAATCCTCCTTTTTTGCTGCTTAGATGTTCCGCTGAAACCTCGCGAACCGTGAAACGTTGAAGTGTGAAGTTAAGAATCAGTGGGAAAAATAGAGGAGTGTTCCGGTAGGACACATACCTACCCTATCAGAAAGCACCATAACACCAACAGAAAGTACTATAACACCAAACAAGCCCTGCCCAAAATTAAATGAAGAGTGTTTACTAGTGCTAAAACATCAAAACACAATAAACATGTACCTGAAAAGACTTTAAAACTGTTATAAAGAGCTGCAACACCAAAAATTCTTACCAGAAATAAAGTGAAGACTGGCTTGAGTGGCAAGTGAAGGTGTGTTGAGAATGGATAGGCTAGTTCCCGATGTCACTAACCAAGGAAAAACTGCCACTTTTCACCAGATTACTTAATTTTTTACATCAAAGTTGGTCAACTAAACCACGGTCATATTATGTACCCTCTTTGTCTCTAAAAGGAAGGGAGAAATTATAACATTATTTTACTCACTGCTACAAGGAAGAGAGGCTGTAATCAAATAGAATAAAAAATTGGTGGGCTGAGTCTACCATCTCTGTATTGGGACGGTTATTATTCTTTCCTTCCTTAAATATCGATAAGCTTTATTTTACATCCATTTCATGTATTCGTCCATCAAAACAAACATAAATAGTGTTACGAGAAACATGTAACGATTCTTTGTTAAGAAATAATAGCACGACATGGCTGAAGATCGTACGTACGGTACATTACAATCATAAACAATAACAAACTCATGTGTCTACTGCCCCACTGGACCTGCTGTGTATTCACGACATGGCTGAAGATCGTACGTTACTATCATAAACAATAACAAAATCACATTTGTCCACTGCCTCGCTGGACCTGCTGTATGAAGATCATGGAAAACTGTTGCATAGAAAAATGGACAGAGCCTGGACTAAACATCATCTGCTGAGTTTCGGCTGCCAGCTGGTAGTGTCGAAGTGTGGGGAAATTCGCGAAGTGTGAGACGACTCAGAAACTTTTTCTTGGGAGAAAAACGAGGCATTGAAGAAAAATGCATCGAAACACGAGGATTTACTGTATACAACCCATCTTCGTCCATCAGGTTTTTAAGCTTGGTGTGAAACTCATCAGTTTATTCAGTGTCTGCATCTTGTGCTTCACCATAGGTCATCTTGTTGGACAACCGTTGAAGGTTGAACCGAATCAGACACCTTGAAGTCCGTGATCCTCAGTTGCCCAGCGATCTTGGTGGCTGCAGCCTTCAGCACGACAGGATGCACAATCACACCACTGCCTTGCTGTTGTCAAAACCACTTCAGACATTCCTGGCTGAGTTCACAAAAGCATGCCTTGGGATCATCTTGCATTCATGCCTTCGCACAGTCTCATCATGTTGACCTGGGAAGAACATCTTGATGGAGTGTTTGTTATTCCACAGATCCTGCAACATGGGCTGGGGCACGTTGAAGTGCTCCATAAGCCTTGCGATGGTCCAGCTTTGCTCCATCTTCCTGATTATCTCCGTCTTCGTCTCCATGGAGAAAATGATATGATGTCTTTTTGTGGGTGGTGGAGGTGCCATGGAGACAAGGACCAGAACAAAACACAAGGCCAGCACGAGCTGTAACAGTCAAGGCATCACCACAAAAGCCACAAACTCAGCTGTTTCGTGCAGCATGTACAATTTCAGGCCACAGTTGAGGTAGGGGCAATAGCACTGGGAGTTGGCATTCATACTCATAAACAGTACAGTACTGCAGACAATAGTTTTACAATACTGTAACAGTAGAGCACTAGAATATGATCACTGAAAGCCTTTAGCTTTGAAATTCAATACTATGCAGTACAGTATGTTACCATATGCTACTGTTGTTACTAGCAGTCTAGCATTTTCAGGCCACAGGTGAGGCATGTCATGAAAACTAGTACTGAGGGGTAGGAGAAATTGCACTGGGGGATGGCATTCACACTCGTACATAGAACAGTACTGTACCCAATAATTTTACATTAACAATAAAGCATGTGGGAAATATTTTCCCCCAGAGCAGTTGCGCTTTCTACTTTTATCATAGTTATCCATGGTTAAAGGCAGAGGAAAACTTGAGACCGTTGTTAATCGTTCAGACGGTTTTAATAACCCAGAAATTATGTTCTCTTTAATAATTCTTATTGACAAATTAAATGCTACTGTGTTTAACCCCCGTGGACAACTATACATTGTAAATACATGTAATTGTGGTATTTTCCACTGACCTAAACTGCGTCTGCGCATTAGATGACGTGGCGAGTAGGGAAAGATTCTCGTGTGTTAAGCAGATGTGGAATTAAGATACTGTATTTACACAGTTAAAGGGAATATTTGGTTTAACTTTAGTTTAAGTAAAACTAAGATTAATTTGTTAGATTCAACCTGTATATATCATGATGTAATCTAACTGTATTTAGTACTGTAATTAATTAATAGTTGGCAACTATCATTCTATGAGGGAGGTAGATCCTGCCGCACACCACACTCTGTTCCTAGTCGTATTCAGGCTAGCGCGGTTGTACATACGCACCTTAAGGACACTTGATTGCTCAAGCAATTACACTAAGCAGCCTCATCGTCATCGGTTATCGATCACTCCCTCTTCACTAGCTAAGTAACCTTTATGAATTGGCCAATTCAAGGGGGGATTAGCTATGAGATAGAAGAGAAGTAGTTATTCTAGGTGAGTTAAGGTTAAGTTACGTTTCACCTAACTCTATGAGACTTGTTTGATTTACTTAGACAACTTAAGGGAAGAGTAATGACCTACGAGTTGTTTGCCAGAAAATTCTTGCATAGCGGTGCCCCGGCAGGGATACCAACTTGTATACATTAAATATTTTCCACATTTTCGTGCCCAAAAAGAGGGCCCTGATTTGTTACCAGAACTATTAAACATTTTTCACATTTTTGGTGCCCCGAGTGAGGAAAGCCAATGTGTGCCGAGGCGCTGAATGTGTTTAAAGTTGCTTTTGTTGGGCTCAGTTTACTACCACGTTCAGTTGAAGTGGAAGACGTGGACGTACATGTCTATAGAGCTCCGGGAGGAAAGTCAAGCACTTTCTCTGAAGATGAAAGGCTGAATGCCGTGCTAGACTGGGAGCATGACCGTACGGTCCTGTTCCTTGGAGGAAATGATATCCATGAGGACGTGGAGGTCAGTGAAGTAGTGGAGAATATTTTAGCAGTGGTAGGAACCATAGAGGGCTCTTGTAAATCCTCAGTAGCCATAACCCTTCTCGAGCCAAGGAACCTGCCATGTGGCTCTCCAGTTTGTTATGGAACATATAAATTAATTAGCAGAGCTGTAAACCAAAAGTTGCAACGGATCAGGAAGGGAAGGGATTTCATACATTTTAATGCCAAACCCTGCCAAGCAATGTTGAAAGCTGATGGTATACATTGGAACCGTCATGGTAGGGAAGCGGTTCTGCAGAAATTTATAAACTATGTAGGACATAAGAAAGGAGCGTTCTATGCTGTACAAGCTATGGGTGGGCCTATGGAGTATTGAGGTAATTAATTCTGAGCTCGGGAAAAATGGGTGTTTTGGCAATTGAGTGTGGGGATGAAATAGAACCCTAGAGGTTTAATAACCCTGGGGGATAGGTTGAAATTATAGACCTAATTCCTACACTCCTTAAAATTAAATGAATAATTAGCTGAACTGTAATGAATATTACGAAATCGGGAGGGGGGATAATTTGCACAATGAGGACTTAATCCCTACCCTCTACAAAATTTAAAATAATCAGATCATTACTAAGTTGAGGTAAATTTGTGGTTGGAATTCATAATTAAATTATTAAATTAGAATTCAGTCAACGTGTCTGTTTCTTTATTGCAAAGATCTTCTAGTAGTAAGGCAGGATGGGTAACTAGAGCCATAAATGATTGTAACCAGTCGTTGGACCAAATACCTCTGTCCAAGGAGAAAATAAATAGTCTCCTAAATATCCTGAAAGATCGATGGAATAAGTACGAAGAGAATTAACTTTAGAAGCGGCTATAGTAAAGGCTAAGAATAAGGAACTCTTAGAATCAGAAACTACGAAGTTTGAAAACAAATTAGAAGGATATTTAACTGTTGTAAAGACACTAGGGTCAAAATTAGCTGACACTGCCACGGAAACACAAGTTGTGGCACAGCAGAGTAGAGCTGTGTTACCACAAATAACGCTTCCCGAGTTTGATGGGGAGCAGAACTGGAAATCCTTTTGGGATTAGTTCAAATATTTGGTACACAATAGAACAGATCTCTCTAAAGTCAGCAAATTTACGTATTTGTTAGGACAGGTCAAAGGAACACCATATCAACTGATAAAAGAATTACCAGTAGAAGAAAATAATTATGAGGTGGCCTTGACCATCCTTAGACAAAACTACGAAGACAGGGAGCAAGTTATAAATCAATTACTGAAGGCTCTAATAGAATTACCCATGCCTAGGCACGATTTTGATTCCTTGCAAAAGTTTAGAATTGCAATAAGTTGTAATTTAAAGGCCTTAGGTATTTACGAAGATATTAAGACATCAGATTGGGTGCTTTCAAGAATTGTGTCCTTAAAGCTACCACTGAAAACCAAGGATGCTTTGTATGGTAGGTACCAGAAGGATAATTTCTCCTGTGAAGAGATTGAGGAAGGCTTGATGCAACTCTGTAAACATTTGCAAGGAACATTAAACACTACTGAGGTCAAACAGAAGACTGAAGTAAAGAAAAAATCCACTAACCAACTGGTTGGGAAGGTTAAGTCAGAGAAGACTAAGTATGTGCCTAAAGAAGAGATAGGTACTTTCCTTAGCTCCTTAAAGGCTGAGGATAAAGTATTAAAGCCAAGGAATAGACATGCTGAGGATATTAAGGAAGTAAAACCTTCCATGGTAAAAGACAGGAAAGTTTGTGTATTTTGTGGTGAGCAACATTCCAGTGTATCTTGTCAACAGTATCCTGATTATGCTTCTAGAGTAGGAAAGCTTCAGGAACTGGGGTGTTGTATAATCTGTATGAACTCTGAACATACTGCCGTGGACTGTAAGACTAAATTAAATCTTTGCTTTAAATGTAAAAAAGATCATCATCATATTGCTTTATGCCCTAGGGTGAAAATTGAGGTTCCTAAACCTGCATGCGTCAATATGACAATTGCAAAAGGGAATGCTCCGTTGGTAATCCCAGCTGCAGTAACAATAGCAGATGTGAAAGTATTGTTTGAGAATAGAAACCAATTAGTATGTACCCTGTTTGATACGGGTGCTCAGAAAACTTTCATATTTGCAGACATTGTGGAGAAATTAAAGTTACCAGCTATCGCCAAGGTAAATCTAGCCATTACAGGATTTTTAACAACAAAGAAAGCTCAATCTTTTGATTTAGTTAGACCTGTAATACAATTAGGCAGATACAAATGCCGTATAACATCAGCTGTGCTTGATAATATGGAGACAAGAATATACATAAAGGGATTGAAGGAAACCTCTGATCATTTACAAAGCTCAGGGATAAAGTTGGCTAAACGGAATGTGGAATCAGATACTGTGGGTCCCATAAAAATGATAGTTGATTCTGATTATTGTGGAAGATTCCTACATAGGACTTTCAAAAGGAATAAGGTACAGTTGTTCAAGAATCCAGGAGGTAACCTTATTATGGGTCAGTTGCCTTTTCCAATACAAGTTAAAGGAGAGGCCAAACTAGTAGACTCAGTATTTGTTACCCCTACACAGTCATTGATGGTAGCTAGAATAGGTGCAGAATTAGAACCTACTCAGATAAATGACTTGCTGGATGAAAATATTGAACCTGTACACAAATTGTGGGACCTAGACAGTGTAGGTATACACTTTGAGGAACCAACCCCTGAAGATAAAATAACATTGGACTTGTATAATCAGTCTGTGGAATTTAAGGATAGACAGTATTGGGTAGGATTACCATGGAAACTAAACCATTCAGAGTTACCAACAAATTACCAAGCAGCTAAAGCTCAATTAAATTCTCTTCTAAGAAAGTTGAGAGATAAACCAGAACATTTAAAAATATATGATAATATTATAAAGGATCAATTGAAGAATAAATTTATAGAAGAGGTAGAATACCTTGTTAACCACAAAGAAGGACACTACTTACCACATCATGCTGTAAGCAAGGATTCAGTAACTACTCCCATAAGGATAGTATTCAACTGTAGTAGTAGAGCGTCCAAGGGATCAGCTAGCTTTAACGATTGCCTATACTCTGGACCTACACTAACAGAGAAGATAGGGAATGTGTTATTAAGATTTAGAGAGAAACCTTACGCTTACACAGCAGACATTAGTAAGGCTTTTCTCAGAATAGGACTGAGAGATGAGGATAGCAAATTTACAAAATTCCTCTGGCCTCATGATCCTTAAAATGAGGATAGTCCATTGAAAACTTACTGTTTCCGATCGGTGCTCTTTGGCTCTTGTGCTAGTCCTTTCCTACTTTGCAACACTTTAAAGCATCATTTTGAGAATGCCAAATGTCCAGAAATAGGGCAGGCTTTTTACATGGATAATTTGCAAGGTGTTGCTGATACAGAGTCGGAAGCTTTGAAGGCTTATGAAGTAGCCAATTCCGAATGTGGGAAGGCAAATTTGCCGTTACAGAGCTGGAATACAAATTCACCGCTTTTGAGGAATAAAATACAAGAGGACTATCCAGATTCTGACATTCCCAAAATTCAAAATGTGTTAGGTCTTAACTGTGATACAACAGCTGATGTAATAAGTCTGAAACCAATTAAGTTCTCTGATGTCATTCTCACCAAGAGGTCCTTGTTAAGTCAGGTTTCCAAGCTATTTGACCCATTAGGGTTGGTCAGTCCTATAGTTACTAGGGGCAAATGTTTAGTACAGGAGGCTTGGCGAGAAAAGTTAGACTGGGACACTGAATTAGGTGGGATATATGTGGAACAATGGGAACAGATTAGAAAGGAGTTTGAAACCACATCAAGCATATGTATTCCCAGGAGGATAAACAGTAATGAGAAGTCGCACTTATACATATTTTGTGATGCTTCTCAAAGGGCCTATGAAGCAGTAGCTTATTGCGCAACAGGAGAGGATAGTAAGATTATTATGCCCAAGGCCAGAGTTGCGCCAATTAAAGGAAGAACCCTACCTCAAATGGAATTGGCTTCCATAGAAGTAGGAACTAAATTGGCCAGGTATATAACCACTACTCTTGATACTCAGTTTGAGGATATTTACATATGGACTGACAGTGAGATTTGTCTTTACTGGATAGGGAAGGAAGACAGTAAAATTCCTTTCGTCCGTAACAGAGTGAAGACTATTAAAGAGCTGTCTTCCAAATATAATTTCATGCATGTGTCCTCCAAACAAAATCCAGCTAATCTGCTCCCGAGAGGTTCGACCATAAAGAGACTGATCAAAGATAATTTGTGGTTTAAAGGTCCTAAATGGTTACTTACTAAGGATTGGCTCGAACAGAAACAGTACACTATTGCTGAGGTTAGTGTAGTGAACTTGGATCTTGTAGTACCTGAGCCAGAAGTAATTTACATCAGCCGATTCTCGTCAGTAGCACAACTTCTAAATACTACTAAATTGGTCGTTGAATTTTTGAATAAGAAGGTGGGGTTTCAGAAATTAGATCCCCTAGAATACTGGCTGAAAAGAGTACAAAGAAATTCTTATGGGGAAACATATAAACTTTTAGGCCAAGTCACTGGAAAAGGGAATAAGCTGATGAAGAATTTAGGCTTGTTCTTAGACGGAAAAGGTCTGATAAGATGTCGAGGCCGATTGGTAAAGGCTGACTTGCCCATCCAAACCAAACATCCTATTTTATTACCCAAGAGCGGATGCTTTGTACAACTTATTATAAAAGAAGCCCATGATTCCACTCTCCATGGAGGTGTACCGCAGACCTGAGCCCAAATTCGGGAAAGGTACTGGATTCCTAAGGGTAGACAGGTTATTAAAAAATATCTCAAAAACTGCATCATTTGTAGGAGGTATGAGCAGCGACCTTTTAACTACCCAGGACCACCAACCCTACCGAAGGAAAGGAAGAGCATAAGTCGGCCCTTCCATATGACAGGAGTGGACTACACAGGGGCTATAACTGTTACAGGTGAGGAAACTCCCGATAAAGTTTACATTTGTTTATTTACTTGTGCCTACACAAGGGCAGTCCATCTAGAATTAGCGGAAGACCTAAGCTCAGAGACATTCCTCAATGTCTTTTGCAGATTTGCCGCTAGAAGGTCTTGTCCTGGCAAGTTAATAAGCGACAACAGAACTAATTTCGTTGGAGCAGCACCCTTACTGTTGAACCTAATGAACAACCCAAAGGTTAAGTCGGCGCTGGGAATCCGAAATTGTATTTGGCAGTTCACAGCTCCAAGAGCTTCATGGCAAAATGGATTTACCGAAAGAATGATGGGTATTGTCAAGAACTGCTTGAGGAAAACATTACATAGAACTAAGATCACGTAAGAAGATTTAAGAATAGTAATAACTGAAATTGAAACCAAGATTAATAATAGACCCTTGACTTATCAAGATGACACTAGCGACTCGCTAGAGGCCTTAACACCGGCTCATATGTTTATATGGCAGGAATCTCCATCCGATGCCCTGTGTGGATATCCAAGAAGAAATTGATGATCCTGACATAGAAAATAATGATTTAGGACAACATCTGCAGGAGGGATATCAACGTCTGAAAAGGGTTGGATACTTGGAAAAGACGTTGGAGCGATGAGTATCTTTTGAGCCTACGAGAAAGGTTTTATGGAGCTCAGGCCGCCTGCAACAAATCAGTTTTTAACATAGGAGATGTGGTCTTCGTGAAGACCGAACAGCCAAGATCCCAGTGGCCATTAGCTAAAGTGATCTCAACACACCCAGATTCTGAGGGGGTACTGAGACTCTCAAAAATAAAATGTAGGGGACATACCAGCTTAAAAACTATTGATAAACTGGTACCCCTTGAGTTAGCAGCCACTCAAGATCCAGGGGACGGTGAAGATCAAAAGAGTCAGGATGCGCGACCTAGAAGGGCCGCAGCACAGGGTTCTTGAGAACTATGGAAGGAACTCTTGGCTAAAGGTCATATTACACGATACAGCGTATCATATTCCTCCAGCCCAAAAACTGTGGGAAATATTTTCCCCCAGAGCAGTTGCGCTCTCTACTTTTATCATAGTTATCCCTGGTTAAAGATAGAGGAAAACTTGAGACCGTTGTTAATTGTTCAGGCGGTTTTAATAACCCAGAAAATACGTTCTCTTTAATAATTCTTGTTATTGATAAATTAAATGCTACTGCGTTTAACCCCCGTGGACAACTATACATTGTAAATACATGTAATTGTGGTATTTTCCACTGACCTAAACTGCGTCTGCGCGTTAGATGACGTGGCGAGTAGGGAAAGATTCTCGTGTTAAGCAGATGTGGAATTAAGATATTTACACAGTTAAAGGGAATATTTGGTTTAACTTTAAGTAAAACTAAGATTAATTTGTTAGATTCGCCCTGTATATATCATGATGTAATCTAACTGTATTTAGTACTGTAATTAATTAATAGTTGGCAGCTACCATTCTGTGAGGGAGGTAGATCCTGCCGCACACCACACTCTGTTCCTAGTCGTATTCAGGCTAGCGCGGTTGTACATACGCATCTTAACCCGCCCCATCCCGACGTTTTTGGACCTTTTTTTTTTGGCTCAAACATCCGCTTTTGGTGAGAAACATCAAAAATTCATAGAGAAATCGCTCACCTGAGGTTTAAAATACCGGATTTAGGTGCGAGTACTTCCTTACCTGACTGGGTTTTCTAACAGGCTGACACCAAAGAAAATGAGTTCTATGGGAGGGTAACTGTTTTATCCACTCATAAACAGTATTTATTTATTTACTTGGTACGAATTTATATGTAGTACAAGAGTATATTGGTTTTCAAACAGTAATATAGGCATTATAAGCATTGTTTCACTCACTAACTCATCACCATTCATGACCTTTTTTTCCCACATTACCTGATCATCATTACTGACTATTTCTTCCTCTAAACTTTGTCCTCCACATTGTCATCGATTGGGGAATCACTCTGGCCCTAAATGTCTTTATTGGCCAGGTCACTGGTAACAGGTGAATTGTCGAGATAATGGCGTGCAGGGGGGGGGGAAGAGGTTATGCCGTGTAAGGCATTGTTCCTGCTTGGCATCTTGTAGAGGAATAGAGGAAGGTGTCCCGTGTATACGTGCCAAAAATCACTCGCGAAATCACTCGCGAAAATTGAAAATTGTGCAAATTAGGGACCTTGCAATGTTGCCGCGTTAATTCATGTTGCCGGGACGGCACGTGTTAAGGACGCTTGATTGCTCAAGCAATTACACTAAGCAGCCTCATCGTCATCGGTTATCGATCACTCCCTCTTCACTAGCTAAGTAACCTTTATGAATTGGCCAATTCAAGGGGGGATTAGCTATGAGATAGAAGAGAAATAGTTATTCTAGGTGAGTTAAGGTTAAGTTACGTTTCACCTAACTCTACGAGACCTGTTTGATTTACTTAGACAACTTAAGGGAAGAGTAACGACCTACGAGTTTTTACTAGAAAATTCTTGCATAGCGGTGCCCCGGCAGGGATACCGATTTGTATACATTAGATATTTTTCACATTTTCGTGCCCTGAAAGAGGGCCCCGATTTGTTACCAGAACTATTAAACATTTTTCACAAAGCACTAGGGTATGCTCACTGACAAGCCATTATCTTTGCGATACACCATGCCTTTGTTATTCGACAGTTCGTTGTTTCGACATTCATAAATGTATACCCTTTTTTGTTGTTCAACATGGTTATCCCCACCATTTCGACAGTTCAAACTGCACGCTGCCAGACAGACTGACTGAGTTGCCTCAGTCTCTAGCGCTCTGCCTTGCCAGCCCAGTGATCAGTCACCTCTTCATCTGTCAGCATTTATATTTTGACCATGTGGAATACAGTACAGTACTACAGCACCACCATGGCTCCACCCAAGACCCCTACTACTATCCCTGTCAAGTGCAGTCATGTGCTCACCAACCTGAGTGAGTGATTAGGCTGTGTAAGTGTGTGACCTTCGTATAATTATAATTTGTGGTGTGTGTTCTTACCTGATTCTTACCTACTGTAATTGTATCTTTACAGGAATGAGTCAAGCTCGTACTGTCCTGTGTCTTAAACCATATTTATCGTACATATCCTTAAATTTGTGAATTGTTTTGGCACACACTATTTCATTCGGTAGTGTATTCCACTGATCAATTGCTCTATTTGGGAAACTAAATTTCCTTACGTCTTTATCACCTCTCTTTTTATGCAGTTTTTTGCAGTGTCCTCTTGCTGATGCTTCTCCATATGTTAAGTAATCATTTATGTCTATTTTCTCCTTCCCTGATATGCATTTATATAGCGTAATCATGTCACCTCTTTTCCTTCTCTCCTCTAGTGTTGGTAGATTCAGTTTATTTAGTCTTTCTTCGTAGCTTAGATCCCTTAAGCTTGGTACCCATCTTGTAGCAGCCCTTTGAACTTTTTCAATCTTGTCTATGTGTTTTTTGAGATGAGGACTCCAGACTACTGATGCATACTCCAGGGTTGGTCTGATGAATTATGTTATTATCTTTCTTAACATATCTTCATTTGTGTAGGTAAACGCTATTCTCATATTGGCAAGCAGTATATACATGTTCCGTACCTTCTCACTGATGTGGTCAGCCGGAGATAGTCTGTTATTGACAATCACACTTAGGTCCTTCTCTCTTTCTGATGTGTGTAGGGTTTTATTTCCTAATGTATAATCCCAATCAGGTCTTTTTCCACTTTTACCAAACTTGATTACATGACACTTGTCCACATTGAATTCCATTTGCTATGTATTACTCCATTCATGAAGTTTATTTAATTCTTCTTGTAGCTCTTTATAAGAGTCTGTGTTAGTAATTCTCCTGTGTATTTCTGCATCATCTCCAAACATATTTAGATAGCATTCATTTCCATTGTTACTGTCTGTATCATTTATATACACTAAAAACATGATTGGTGCCAGCATTGAGCCCTGTGGTACTCCACTAGTCACTTCTTTCCATGATGAGTCATTTCCCCTTAGTACTGTTCTCATTTTTCTTTTCATGAGAAACTCTTGCATCCAGCAATACAGTTTGCCTCGAATTCCTCCTTGATGGTACAATTTCCATAAAAGTCTTTGGTGTGGTACTGTGTCAAATGCTTTCTTGAAATCTAAATAGATACTGTCCACCCATCCTTCTCTTTCCTGTAGTGCGTATGTTACTCTGTCATAGTAGCTCAAAAGATTAGTAACACATGATTTTCCTTTTCTGAAACCAAACTGTCTTTCTGTTATCATACTGTGTTCTTCTAGGTGATTTACCCAAGCTTTTCTTATAAGCTTTTCTAATACCTTGCTTACAACACTGATTAGTGATACTGGTCGGTAGTTAAGTGGATTTTGTCTATTCCCTTTCTTGAATAAGGGAACAATGTTTGCATTCTTCCAGATATCAGGTAGTTTACCTTGACTCAAGGATTTCCTGAAAATTAAAAATAATGATTTATTTAACTCCTTTGCACTTTCACGTAGCACCCAACATGAAATTTCATCATGACCATTTGCTTTTCCTTTGTCTAATTTACTTAGCTCCTCCTGTATTTCTTTTTCTGATGTTTGTATGTCTGGTAGTATGTGTGGGCATGCATGTTCCACATAATCCCTCTCAAAATTTTTGTCCTCTGTAAAAACTGATTGGAAATTCTTGTTTAGTGCTTCACAAATATCCTTCTCTTGTGTATAGGTGATTCCATTGTCCATAATGGATTGTATTTTATCTTTTACTTTGGATCTGCTTTTGTTGTAGCTGTAAAATAGCTTTGGTTGATCACTACTTTTATTTATGATATCCTCCTCAAACTGTTTTTGGGCTTCCCTCCTTATTCTTGTATAATCATTTCTTGCCTGTTTGTAATTATTATATGCCCTTTCACTATTGTGTCTTCTATATCTGTTCAGCAACAAATCTCTTTTTTCATTTGATTTTTTACATTCTGTATTGAACCATTTCTTTATTTTCTTTTCTGCTTCTTTGTTCTGTGGGATGTACTTCTGGACTCCTGTTTCATAAAGTTCACAGAATTTTTCATATATAGCATTTAAGTCTTGTCCTCTAAGCTCCTTTTCCCAAGCAATTTCTAAGAAGTACTTCTGTGGAGGGGGGAAGAGGGAGGGGGAGGCCGAGGATGAGATGGAGGGATGGGGTGGAGAGATATATGAGAGAGGGGGGGGGGTGAGTTGGAAGCAGGGCAGTGAAATGGCGGGGGACAGGGGGACTTGGAGGCGATTTGTTTGTGGCCACCCCAAACGGGATTGAGGCGTCTGGCAATAGATAGATAGATAGACTTCTTTAGGTCCTGATACTTTCCCTTTTTATAGTTTAGGCTCATTTTGTAACTTTCATTGCTGTTATCTGTGTCATATGCAATCCTGAAATTGCATTTTAGTACAGTACTACATGGTCGCTTTTGCCGAATGGAGGGTGATATATTAAATTGTCAACATCGTTTTCTTGCCTAGTAAATATGAGATCTAGCATTGAGGGCACATCGAGTCCTCTTTTTCTGGTGCTTTCCCTTACATGTTGTGTTAGGAAAAACTCTTGCACAAGATCCATGAGCTTTTGGTCCCAGCAGCTTTCTTGGCTTATTATATCTAGAGTATTCCAATTTATATTTGTATTAAAATCTCCAGTTAGTATAATTCTTTTTTATTTCTCTTCCATTTTATGTAGTAATGCTCTTAACCCCTACACTGCGGGCTTGTTTACCAATGACTTGCGTGTCCCGCGGGGTTATTTGGGCTCCGACAGACTCTCAAAAAATATTTGCCAAAAATCAGTTATTAGTCCTAGAATAATAAAATTATATATGCTTATGGCACATACCTTCAGCTTTTTCCTGGAATGGTTGTTGAGCCTTCGTCGTTACCGTAGGACTTGTGGAGACCTCTGAAGTAGGGTAACAAAGTCTCCACTTTACACTTCCCGACAACCCATAATATGATTACCACAGCCAGATACAAACACTATAAACACTATTCTACAATTTTCAAGTAGTTTGGGATCCATACTCAAAAAAAAAAACACTGTGAAAGCAATGGAAATTACGAGCGCGTCTGATCGTCGCACTTGCGCTAGTTCGCTCTAGGCACTCTGTCATTTATTATTCATAAAACCCCTCACACTTTATATTTCTATTACTGTATCACACTTATATATATCTGGAGTCTTTCTCCATAAGTTTCCTTCAATCGTATTAGTTTATTGTCACTGAAGTCAGTCAATTTTTCAGTCAGTAAAATACGTAGAGAGCCACGGATTCACTCTCACTGTTATAACATAAATTATTTGTACTCATATTCTTATATTACTAATTACTTACATTACTATTTACATTTTCTATTCTATTTTCAATATTTACCCTGCTATTTTACTTACACTATGTTATTCACTGTCACTTTCAGTAAGATAAAACTATAATACACTGTTCAATCATATGAACTGAACATCCATTGCTTTCACCTGCTATTTACACATCATTTACACATTATTTACACATTATTTCCAAATAATTCTGCTTCCACACTTGCGCTGTTAGAACTGCTTCTGGCTGTGATAATCGAAGAAGCAGGTAACACAGAGGGGAACCTGGCACTCAGCGCATTGCCAAGAGGTGCGTTTATGCTCAGGTGTGCGGCGCGTGGTATGCGCACATACCTGACACCTGCGAATCACAGCCTTCCTTTTCCCTGTGGCAGGCATTAGCTCAAGTCTGTGCCGATCCATATACGCCCTCTGCTCAAGTCGGTCGGGAAGTGTTACTGGATGGCGCCTTGGAGTTGCTGCTTGCACCCTACCATATCTTTCCAGCAGCTGCTGGACACAAGTCCTGGCGAACAACCTCAGGGAGAAGGACTTGGGTGGCTTTACCTTCATCTTGTACAGGATGAAGGCGTTCAGCATCGTCATATCTATGAGATGCAGAAAAACTTTCCTGTACCACCTAGTATTCTTCCTGAGGCAGTCGATCTCACCAATCATCATGTCGGACTTGTCCACCAGCCGCATGTTGATATTATAGTCCAACACAGCATCAGGTTTCATCACAGGTTCGCCTGTCCTACGGTCGACCTTCCCACTGTCTCTCATCTCCCCCTTATGTATGTGCACGACTCTCTTGTCATGCCACCGTATTGCCAGCATCTTCTCACACTTGCGTAGGTGCACGTCTCCTCGCTGCTAGGTTCCCGCCTCTGGGAATTTGGGGAAGTTGGCACGATTACTTTTCACAGTGCCGCAGGAGCCAATGCCGTGCTCAGAAAGGTATTTGGCAAGTTTCGGTGCTGTATAGTAGTTGTCTGTATACAGCACATGATTCCCACCAAACTACTTTTCTAGGAGCACTTTCACTACACAGCCTGAGAAGCCAAGGGGGTGAGTTTTATCGAGATCGACAGTGTTGGCTGAATATATGACGAAGTCAAGGATGTACCCCGTCTTACAGTCGCACAGTACAAAGAACTTAATTCCAAAGCGATGGCGTTTGCTTGGAATGTACTGAACAAACCGAAGACGTCCTCTGAACAAAATCAAGGATTCATCAATGACAGCCTTCTGAAATGGGTGGAAGAATGACATGAACTTATCCTTCATTCTGCTCAGAATCTCCCGGATCTTCCAGAGTGGGTCGGTTTGGGAAAGTACATCGTTGTCGGCAAAGTGCAGGTTTCCCATGATGTTCCGGAAACGATCTCTGACCATGTACTTATTGAAGGTGGGTGAGGGTAGTAAGGGGTCCATGGACCAGTATTCTTCCAACTCATGCTTCTTGGAGTGTGGCATGAGAAGCATGAGGGCAAAGAACACATACAGCTCCTGCACTCCCAGCATGGACCACTGTTGCATCTTGGCTGCACCTGTACCACTAGCAGCATGTTGTGATTCATACCTGTTGGTCTCATCACATATGTGCTGCATGACTTCATCATCTAGGAAGGCCAAAAGGTAGTCGACACACTCAGCATTTTCGTCCATAGTGAAGGCAGGCTGAACTCCTGAGGAGCTCTCATCAAAAACAAGATTTTCGGGGACAAAATCTGACCCTTCCGTCCACGCGAAGGCGTCCAGGATTCCCTGTCGTGGCGGTGTAGGGCGGGTGGTGGTGGTGGTGGTGGAGGTTGGCTGTGAGGGAGGCTTATCTCTGTCAAGGTCACTCTCACTGACCCTAGGTTGCCGTACAGCACTAGCAGCCCTTACTCTACTAGCTACACTACTTTTCACTCTCCTAGATCTACCTCTACCTCTACGGCCTGCCTTCACTGTTGATGCTGGTGGTGACTTCAACGACGAAGACTCCGGAGATAACTCAGCCGACGATGATGACGAGATGAGTAAAGCGGGGCTTGGGGAACGGGGAGGTGAATGCACTCGTGACTCATGGCGGGCTGGGTCACGTGGGGGCATTGTTCTGGGGCTAACACGCCGCCTTTTCACTCCCTTCCCAAATTCTTGTCCTTCCTGCACTAAAGGCTCCTTTCCCTTGGAGCTAGACACTGATTCACTTATTGAAGCACTCGTTGTTGCTGTTTCTGGCACGATAACCTCACCTGGCTCATCACACGATTCACCCGAATCGTCATAGTCACTGTCCATCATTATCATGGACAATTCTGCAAGTTCTCGTGCCACTGCAGAGTCACTGAGGCCTTTCCTGCTTGCCTCAACACTTTTCTTTGGAGTAGAGGTCACGGGGCCCTTTGCAATGGGTGCAGAAGCGGCAGGAATGGCGAGGCGTGAGTGCGACATGTTTTCTCTACAGCGGAGGACAAGGAACTAAATGCCGCGGCTTATCTGAGAAGGGAAGGGTTGACAATGACACTTTAGGCTGACTGCTGCTAACTTACAGGCTAATTTTTTATAGGTAGAAAATCTCGGCAATAAATAAAGAAATAGGTAGTTCCAGGTGAATGCAAATGTCAGTTAGGATTCTCCCTTCCTTTCTGATATATATTTTTATTACAGACATCGATTACAAGTCATAAATCAAAGGGGAAATTACCGTGGTAATGTAGCGAATGAATGCACGTGAGGTTTTGTCAGGTGATAATTAGCCAATTTCTGGAGTATAACACTATCACTTACCTGTTTTTTTTTGTATATATTATTTGGTATAAATATAGGGTATAGGACTTACTTCAATGGATGAAATCCGTGGAAAAATCAGGGGGAAATTTCCGTAGCGCAGCGCGGCGTGGGAGTTGAGAGGAGAGGGTAATGGAGGGCAGGTAGGGAGGGGAGTCACGAAGGGGGTAAAATCGCTAAAATGTCAACAATGGATGGGAGTACAGATGAGATTTGGAGTGCTGACTAGTGTTGGACATTGGCAGTACTGATAGATGATACAAGCCACCACTTGAGAGCCCGGGATAATTCAAAATAGCACAGAATCACAAAAGTGATGCCCTGCGGTATGATCCATTGTGGCCGAGCGTCACGAAAGTGACGCCGCACGGTTACGGGGTTAAACTCTGAATTGTACTTTCCGCCAGGTCCTCATATTCGTCTCTTTCCCATGTGTTTGATCTGGGTGGCATGTACAAATTGGCTACAATTACTTTCCTTCCAGATGTATTTATCTCTACTGCAATCAATTCTACTTGTGAGGGTATATCTAATTCTATTTCTTTGACTTTTAGATTTTTCTTAGTTAATATTATAATTCCTCCTCCTTTTTTTAAGTTCCTATCTCTTCTCCATATATTATATTCCTCTAAGTTTGGGATGTCATTCGATATCCTTGGTGTTAATTTTGTTTCAGTTAGGCATATTACATGTGGTTCATTTTCTCTGACGTAATCATTCATCTCTAATAATTTAGATACCATTCCATCCACATTTGAGTACATCAACTTAATCATCTTGTTTATATACTTATCATGATTTGGTTCTACTACCTTCCTCCTTTTTATTCCCTCCTGTTTATGTACTACTTTCGTACCTGCAATCCAATTACTTTGTAAAAAAAATGTATTCTTCTCCTCTGATCTTCCCTCATTTTTTGTTTTTGCTCCCTCCCTCTTCTCTTTCAGTAATTCCAGTTCCTCTTGTGTTAGGCATCTTTTTATCCATACATTTTTGAACTCCTCTTTTTCCATAAGGTTCTTTGCATTTTTTAGTATCTCCTCCATGGTGTTTACACTCTGGAAGGTTACCTTTAGGGGTCTTGGCTTGCTTTTCTCATATTTCCCTAACCTTTTGTGTTCCTCTTTGTCTTTACTACAGATTTCCTCTGATACTTCTTTCAATATGCCCATTACATTTGCCATCTCCATTTTGTCTCTTGAGATCTTGTTTTTTGCTTCTTCCTCTTCTATACCAGTGATTACTATAGATTTGTTAATATCTACTGAATCTCTGACTAACTTAGGATTGTTTTGGATTATTCTTTTCACTTCCTTTTTAATGCTTTTTTCTTCCACCCTTGTTTCCAAGTCTTTCTTTACTGTGTGTATGTGTGTGTGTATTTACCTATTTGTAGTATACAGGAATTGAGCAATGCTCGTGTTGTCCTGTCTCCATATCCACATTTATCAAGTCTACCTTTACACACATGAATGTTTTTCTCATGCACCACCTCTTTGTCTAAGTCGTTCCAAATATTTAAGTATTTACCTAATATACCTAATTGTGATATACACGGAATGTACTATGCTTGTGGGTTTCCGTCGCTGTTTCTCAATAAGTCAAATTTAGCTTTAAACTCGTTTAAGTTTTTAGACTGGACGATCTCTTTGTCCAGGCTATTCCATAAGTCTATACTTCTGTAAGGAAAGCTATATTTCTTGATATCCTTCAAGCAGCTTGACTTTTTCAATTTCATTCTGTGTCCTCTTGTTGCTCTCTTATCCCATACAAGCAGATCTTCTTTGTCAATTTTATCTACTCCCACCATGGTCCTGAATACTGCAATCATGTCTCCTCTCTTTCTCCTTTCCTCTAAGGAAGGCAAATCCAGTTTTTCCAGCCTCTCTCTGTATGACAGGTCTGTCAGACTGGGGACCATCTTGGTTGCTGTTCTTTGTATTCTCTCAATCTTGTTTATATCTTTCTTTTTGTGTGGGGACCACACTAGCGCTGCATATTCTAACCTGGGGCGGATCATGGCCACTATCAATTTTTTCATCATCTTCTCATCCATATAATGAAATGCTACTCTTATGTTAGTCAAGAGTTTATAAGTCTCTCCAACTATCTTGTTAAAGTGCTTCTCTGGTGACAAACTATCTTGGACCAGCACTCCCAAATCTTTCTCTTCTCTCCTTTTTGTGATTAATTCATTACCCAACAAATAATTCAGTGATGGCCTCCTGGTACTTTTACCCATTTCCAATATTTTACATTTCTTTACATTAAATTTCATTTCCCACGTCCGGCTCCAATTGTGTATCCTATCCAAATCCTCCTGCAGTATTTTACAATCCTCCTCAACCTCTACCTTCCTCAAGATCTTTACATCATCAGCAAACAGACTTGCATAACTGTTCACTCCATCTACCATATCATTTACGTAAATCAGGAACATTACTGGCGCCAACACCAAGCCTTGAGGGACTCCACTTGTTACCTCCCTCCATCCAGACATCCTATCCTTTATTACTGTCTTCATTTGTCTGTCTCTCAAAAAGTCTCTCATCCATTCCAGAAGTTTCCCCTTCAGTCCTCCTATATATTCTAGTTTCCACATTAGTCTCTTATGAGGTACCTTGTCAAAGGCCTTCTCTAAGTCTAAGTACACACAATCCACCCAACCATTTCTCTTCTGTACCACGTCAATCGCTCTTGAGTAAAAGCTCGACAAGTTAGAAACACATGACCTTCCATTTCTAAATCCAAACTGACATTCAGCCAAAATATTCATCTCTTCCAGATATTTTATCCATCTGTCTTTCAGGATTCTCTCACACAATTTTGCGACCATGCTGGATAGAGACACTGGTCTATAATTCAGGGGTTCTTCCCTGTTTTCTCCCTTGTAAATTGGTACCATATTTGCCCTGTTCCATTTTTGTGGCACTTTCCCCTATTCCAGTGAGCATACGATTAAACTGTGAATTTTATCCGCCAGTTGTTCTCTGCATTCCTTCAGTACGCAATTAGAAATTCCATCAGGTCCTGGGGCTTTCCTTACATCTTGAGTTTCCAGTAATTTATACACTTCCTGTACCTCCACTTTTATGTCTTTTATCACCGGAACATTTCTAATCACTCCCTCCCCTTCCACAAGCTCCTTTTCTTTAGTGAAAACTGACTGGAAACGTTTGTTCATTATTTCTGCTTGCATTGCCGCATCCTTGAAGACCTCTCCTTCTACATTCAGTCTGGTGATTCCTTCCTTTTGTTTCAGTTTGCCATTAACAAATCTACAAAACAGTTTGGGTTCATCCTTGCATTTGTCTATTATACCTTTTTCAAAATTCCCTTCTTCTTCTCTACATATTCTTGTGTATTCATTTCTTGTTCTTTTATATTCTTCCTTTGTTCTGTTGTTACCTCTCTTTCTCCAATTGTTCCTTAGTTTCCTTCACTTCTGTTTCCTTAAATACCACTTCCTTACTTTCATATCCAATACTCTCCAAAAAAAAGTGTTACATTCTTCCTCTGTCCTCTTATCATTTTTTTCCTATACTTCTTCCTTGAATGATTTTAAAACTTCTCTTTCTTCTTCATTCAGATCTTTTCTTATTATAATATTTTCCATCCCCGCCTCTTTGCTTAATTTCCAGGTCACCTTAAGTATCTCATTTATTACACTTTCTGATGTAAACTTGACTCTCATTGGTCTTGTTTCCCCTTTCTTATAAGGCCCTATCCTCCTTACTTCCTCAATTTCTTTTACCCACATGTCTCCTTCGGGGTCAATCTTGCCTAATATTCCTCTCACCAGGTTCGTGTCTCTCTCGAGTCTTACGAACTTAACCTTTTCTTCCTCTTCCCTGTTTCCAAATATTACCACACATCTGTTCCTTTCTACAGTTTCTCTCACTATTTTCTCTTTTTTCTTCAGTATTTTCACTACATTTTCTTCCATTTTTTTCTTGTTCATTTCCCTTTCTTCCTGGATGATCTCTCTTAAGCTGACCACTTCTTTCTGTTCTTCTTCTACGTGTGCCCACTTTGCCTTATGTTCTTCTACTACACTACACACCTCCGTTTTATTAGTACTCTCTTCTAGTTTCCTCCTCAATTCGACATTTTCACGCGTCAAATTTCTAATCTCTTCATTCGCTATCTCATTGGACTGGATCAGACTCTGTATGGTAGTATCCGTATTTTCAGACACATCCTTTATCACTAGATTCTCTACTTTCTTTTCAAGTTCACTAATCCTCATAATTAATGTTTTAACCAGGTCCATGACATTGGTATTTGTATCAAATCCTTGAAATTCGAGTCCCTCATTGTTTACATTTTCGGCCATGTTTGATGTTGGTTAAGTTCCAAAACAGCTGTTACCGAAAAAAACTACAAACATTCATGTATACTCTAGCCAATAAATCTTTACATTTTTGGTAGTCTATTAACTTTCATTATTTTAAATTAAAACAAGACCTTAGGAGACAGGACACAAAATTCCTGAAACTACTTAAGGTTAGGAGCGATGGCTGGGACGTCTGCTCTCTCCGGCTGTTCGTATGTGTGTGTGTGAGAGAGGGAGAGAGAGAGAGAGAGAGAGAGAGAGAGAGAGTATTCTGATGTAGTACACTTTGTGCTGTCGTGGTCATAAATAATCACTTACTGTCTGGTACTCTGTGCCTCAGGTTGGCTCCTTTATGCTGGGCAAGTCACAGTGGAGTAAGAGGGGCTGAGAGGGAGGGACCTGAGAGAGAAGGGAAGGTGGGTGGGAGGATGAGGGATGGTGTGGGAGTGGAGTGAGGGAGGGAGGGTAGGTAGAGGATGGAGAATGAAACGTGAAGTGGTGGTCACATAATTTTTTTCTTTCATTCAGGGCATGATGTAAAGGGGTTACCATATTTTGCAGGGTATAAGGTGCACTTTTTTGTCTCAAAATTACCTTCAGATATCCCCATGCATCTTGGAGGCCAGTCTAGGCAGGTTCGCTTGACTCCATTTAGAAGAATCTCTTATACAGATAATCATCTCACTGCTTGGCAGTTATTTTTTAGAGTAGCTATAAAGACCTTTGATTTATTTTAAAAAATTACTTTCACTTGTGTATATGCTCAGATTTTACGATAAGAAACACCCAAGTTCAAGAACAGAACACGCAGGATTTGTTTACAACTGGCCATGGGATGGTCTAATGGTTTAGTAGTATGGCAGTTTAGCAATTTAGCATCTAGCTTACACCCTGCTCTAGCAGGCTATCATGATCATATGTGAACTCCCAGCTAACCTTCAGAAATGCAATCATGATAACTTTGCTTGCCATCCACTCATTAACTAGTAAGGGAAACATGTTGGAGATGTTGGCTAGCATGACTGCAGAGTCATCATAACAGAGGTCTGTCCCATATGGAAATTCAGTAACCCTTGTTAGGCTGGCTTCTCTTATTGATATTTTGTTTCAAATGAGACAAGAATATCATAGAAGGAAACAGTCTTATATTACTTTTAGTGAAAAATGGGAAAAATAGTTGCAACATTAAACAATACTGCCTAAAACTACAGCATTTTAGTGATTTGGCAGTTTTGCACCAAGCGTTCACCCTACTTTACTCTAGGAAGATAACATGGTCACTGGTGAACTCCCTGCTAACCTTTAGAAAGGCAGTCTTGATCACTTCTCATGTCATCCACTCACTAACTTGCATGGGAATCATATTGGAGATGTTGGCTAGCATGACTGCTGAGTCATTATAACAAATGTCTGTTCCATATGGAAATTCAGTAACCCTTGTTAGGTTGGCTTCTCTGACTGATATTTTGTTTCATTTGAGACAAGAATATCATAGAAGGAAACAGTCTTATATTACTGTTAGTGAAAAACAGGAAAAACAGTTGCAACATTAAGCAATACTTCCTGAAATTACAGCATTTTAGCATTACAGCAATTTAGCACCTAGCGTTCACCCATTTGGAAGTTAACATGATCACTGGTGAACTGCCTGCTGACCTTCTGAAAGGCAATCATAATATTTCACTTGCCATCCACTCACTAACTAACAAGACAGTCACATTGGAGAGAGGTTGGCTAACAAGACTGTTGAGTCATTATCAAAGACGTCTGTCCCATTTGGAAATTCAATCACCCATGTTAGGCTGGCTCCTCACACTGGTATTTTGTTTCATTCAAGACAAGAGTGTTGTAAGAGGAAACAGTCTTATATTACTAGTCGAGAAAAACAGGAAAAACAATTGTAACATCATACAGTATTGCCTGAAATTACAGCTCAACTGTGTTTTTCAGCTGTAACTGATGTACAGTAATCCCTGTAATAACCAGACACCCTATTCCTGGACACCCCAATGTCTGGACATTTTGGGCCCGGGCCTTTGGAACCAAAAAAAAAAAAAAAACTATTTTGAACTTGGCGGCAGTGCCGAACAGCTGTGTTTTGCCGTGTAACGGTGGCCCTCTGTTGCCTCCCCTCCCCAGTTCCTGCCTAACTACTGTTGTGACTAGACACTCATCGCAGTGGCTGCGAAACGTGCTTGTTTTTGTGAATAAACAATGAATAAACTGCAATACCTCACCACTAGACCACATGGGAATTTACAGTGTTGTGCAGTGTTAAGAAATTAGAATTCAGAGCTCAGAGGATTACCATAAGTACAGAGTGCAAACTGGTGTGTTGCAACTGGCGTGGTGCAAGTAAGAACAGGATGCGCAGTGTTAAACAGTTATTATTCACAGTGCAAAGGACTAAGTGCAGCACAACACTGGATTACTGTACGTGCTTCAAGAGCATTTTCACCACTGCCAGAGCCTTAGAGGGGACTGGTTAATCTTCGTAACGGCCACGGACGTGTTGTAAGTACCCTGCACACTGCTAAATGTTTTCCATACTAACTTCTAATTTCTCATTTTCTGGTTCCTTTTCATTTATTTCATGCTCTCTGTCTCTTATTTGTGTGAATAGGGTCTTAAATAGGTGCTCTGCATGTCCAGTAGAGAGTTATGTAGGTGGTTTTCTAAGGCTGGGTAAGGGCCCATAAGCACCTGTCCAGGAGGCATTTTCCAAATTTCCGGACATGTCTTTGGCTCTATTACATCGGTTATTGGAGGGCTTACTGTACTTAGTAGTGTTTAAGCCAATCAGAGTTCAGCCACTTACAGTATTATGTTATGAAAATGGAATAAAATTTACTGAGTAAATAATGCATACAATATTTGAAATTAGCAGTTCCAGTGTATGGTAGGATACTTATTGACAGAGTTAAAGAACAGAGAAATTAGTTGGAGAAGAACAGGGTGGCTTTAGGAAGGGAAGAGGTTGTGTAGATCAGATATTCATTCTTAGATCTTTAGTGGAAAAGTTTCTAGAGAAGGGAAAGAAGTTATATGCGGCTTTCATGGATTTGGAGAAAGCATATGACAGGGTGGATAGACAAGGATTGTGGAAAGTGTTAAGAATACTGTATATGGAGTAGATGGGAAGTTGTTGAATCCTGTGAAGAGTATGTACGATGGTGCGAAGGCTGCAGTGCGTGTGGGTGGTGAACTAAGTGAATTTTTCTCTTTGAAACTTGGGTTGAAACAGGGATGTGTCATGTCTCTATGGTTGTTCAATCTGTACATGGATGGGGTAATAAAAGAGGTACAAGGTAAGGTAGTGGATGTTGGAGTGGCCCTGGTGAGAGAGGATAGTGTTTGGAAACTCCCTGTACTTTGTTTGCAGATGATACTGTGTTGTTGAGTGACGACGAAGGGGAGCTGCAAGGCTTGGTGGATGAGTTTGGGAGAGTGTGTAAGAAACGGAATCTAAAGGTGAATGTAGGGAAGAGTAAAGTGATGGTCTTTGAGAGAGGTGAAGTCAGTGAATGTACAGCGAGGTTGGATGATGAGGAATTGGAAAATGTGAGTACGTTTAAGTACTTGGGTAGTGTGATGAGTAAGGATGGAGGTTTGGAGGGTGAAGTGCTTGAAAGGGTACAGCAGGGAAGAAAGGTTGCTGGTTCTTTGAAAGCAGTGATAAGAAACAGGGAAGTGAGCATGGAAGTGAAAAAGTTACTACATGACAGTATTGTGATACCAACTCTAACGTATGGAAGTGAAGCTTGGACGTTGTTGGAAGGACACAAGTCAAGAGTGAGAGCAGTGGAAATGAGTTATTTAAGAGGAGCCTGTGGAGTCACATGGAGAGACAGGCTGACGAATGAGGATATAAAGGAGCGTTGTGGTGTGGATGTGGATGTGATAGGAAGCGTTATGAGGAACACACTGAGGTGGTTTGGCCATGTGGAGAGGATGCAGGGTGAAAGACTGACGAAGAGAGTGTATGTGAGTGAGGTGGAGCGGGGAAGAGGGAGGGGGAGGCCGAGGATGAGATGGAGGGATGGGGTGGAGAGGTATGTGAGAGAGGGGGGGGTGAGTTGGGAGCAGGGCAGTGAAATCGCTGGGGACAGGGCGACTTGGAGGCGATTTGTTTGTGGCCACCTCAAATGGGATTCAGGCGTCTGGCAATAGATAGATAGATAGATAGCAGTTCCAGATGGGCGTTCATAGCAGTGTCTGCCATTTTTGTTGTACTCAGAGCTGACAAAGCAATAAGAGCAATCGATCCTGTTCACCCTCTGCCTCACTGCTGATCAGAATTAATGATCCTTTTCACCCTCTGCCTCATTGCAACCCTAGCGAAGCTATCATAATTGGTGAAAGTGAATGCATCCCAATGCATGTATGTGTGGGTGTGGGTGTGAGTGTAGAGTGGGTGTACTTAATGAGGGAGTGGGAGAAGTCCAGGTAGGGGCACAGTGATAACCGTTTATCATAACCCTTCAGCCCAGTAATGTATTTTATAGGGTACTTTATTCTTGCTCGCCAGATGGTTTTATCCAGTTCGGGAAACATCGTGCACTGAAGTGGTTAGTGTGGGTTGAATCAAATGCTATTGTTTGAAAAGTTTCGTTAATCATTCATTCATTCATTCATTGCCAGATGCCATGTATCCCAAACAGGGTGGCCAAGGGCTTAGAGTTAATTGTTTTACAGGGAGGGGCACTAATCCTCCACCAACCCCACTTGACACGTAGGGATGCCAACAGCATCTGGTGTTCCCAGGCGGTCACCCATCCAAGTACTAACCAGACCCAACGTTGCTTAAAAAAAAAAACGTTTGCATTAGCAATAATAAGAGAATAGCTGCAGTAGACTGGTTAGCTCATGTTTGGCAGCTTCTTTGAATAAATTGTTTGAAAAAGACAGGATAAGAAAGAAGGCTCTCCCTCGCCTACCTAACCTTTTGGCTGAAACTGGTAAATGGAGGTAGTGTCTTAGGATTTGAATTAACATTTAATGAGAAGTATTGTGTGTAGGGGAGTCGGGTGGTAGAATGAATGTCTCGGTATCTGTCTGTCTATAATTTTATTTATCTAGCTCTCTATCTGATATTCACCTTGGCATTTTCAGTGCAGAATTTGTTTTCGTTTTCGTTTTTCGTTTTTTTTTTTTAAAGGCTCCAACATGCTTGCATGTGTCGGCCTTGGTCACCTAATGGCGGCTTTCCACGCTGCAGCCTCCCTGTTCAGTCCCTTAACCCTAAGGTCACACTTAATGACCTCGTCCCATGTCTTTCTCGGTCTACCCCTCATAACCCCACCCCCAATATTAACACTTCTCACCTTCCTCACCCAATTATCATCCCCCATCCTCTCCACATGTCCAGACCACCTCAGTCTACCTCTTCTCATCACAACACCAATACACTCCAGTCCCATCCTACCTCTCAACTTTTCCATCGTAAACCCAGCCCCTCCAGGCCTTGGACGCAGGGACGCACTGCACATCCACCTAATCATTGTCATTTCTGTATGTCTGAGCCGGCGAATATCTTCCTCCTTCACTGCCTAGGTCTCACTACCATACAGCATTACACTCCTAACACATGCTGCATACAAAGACCCCTTAGCACGTAGGGAGAGCCCTCTCAATGTCAGGAGAGGCAAGAGCTCCCTGAACTTCTTCCAACCACTTCTCACCCTAGCCACAGAGCTAGCTCCAGCCCCACCTCCAGCGCACAACATGTCTCCCAAATAACAAAACTCTTCCACACACTCAAGAGATTCACCAGCAAGTTCAATCCTTTCACGTCTGACAATCTCCACCTGCTCACCCCGGCACGCCGTACACATAAAATCAGCATTATCTCGCAGTCTACCTCTGATTCCACTACATCTCTTATGCACCCATTTATCACACACACCGCACAAGATGGAATTACTTCCCATGCCCTTGTGGCAAACTGCACATGGCCATTCTCCCTCGTCTTTGACAGTACCACCACCAACCTTAGATATCATCACTTTTGTTTTATCTGCATTTACCCTTAAACCCTTTTGCCCCATACCATCTCTCCACTTCCTAAACCTATCCTCCGCCTCACTTTCGTTCTCTGCAATCAACACCAAATCATCAGCATACAACAACTCCCACGGGAGTCCATTTCTAAAGTCACGTGAAAGGGCTTCAAGTACCATGATAAACAACATGGGACTCAAGACTGACCCCTGATGCACACCAACATTCACGGAAAACTCATCACTCAAATCTCCATTCACTCTCACCTGGGTGTGAGCACCCAAATACATGGCCATAACCACCCTAACCAGCCACTCCTCCAAGCCAAGCTTTCTAATTGCCCGCTTCACCACCTCTCTAGGGACTCTGTCAAAGGCCTTTTCCAAATCAACAAAAACAAAATAAAGATCCCTTCTCCTACCAATATATTTTTCCTGAAGCTGTCGAACAATGATTATGGCATCAGTGGTCCCCCTACCTGGCATAAACCCGAACTGCATCTCATCAATATTCACTCTTTCTCTAATCATACCTTCTAAAACTCTCTCCATTACCTTCATTATCTGATCTAAAAGCTTTATACCTCTATAATTTCCTCTTTCCAGGGCATCACCCTTCCCTTTATACACATTTACAATTACACTCTTCAGCCAATCATCTGGGACAACACATTCACAAATAATCCTATTTATCAGGTCAGTGACTAAACTCACCCCTATATCGCCTGAGGCCTTCAACATTTCGGCAGTTGTTCTGATATTTGAAAATGGGGCTGCATTTCTCTTGCACTATCCTTAGAGCTGTCACTTACCATACGGTGGTAGAGCAACTGGGCGATAGCAGTGTTACAAAGGCATAACAATGGATGTTTAAATGTTTTCACTATATTTGATATGTTTTGAGGTGACTGACTGTTTTTAGTAAATTGTGAACAGTTTAAGAATGCCTTGTTAATTTTTGATGTTGCGAGGCAAACAGTACTAACAGTAAGCGAGTGTTATTTAGCAACCTTTCTGCAGTCTTGGCAGACATATTTTTTTTCTTAGAACTGCCCTTCCAGAATTAGGGTGCATCTTTCACTCTGCAGCATCTAATGTGCCACGAAATACTGGTAATATTAGGTAGATAATGCCTCATTACACCTTGTATAATGGCATCAGATAACAAGCTGTAGAGTGGTGATATCAAGGGTTAGCTCATGACAGAAATATTCTGAAGTGACAGATCAAACAGTAGTGCAGAGTCAGATATTTGTGTTTAGGCCTATCCATGTATTTTGACTTCAGATGCAGAATGACATCTGGATGGTTTTTATTTCTGTAATGTTTGTGTAAGAAACATGCTCTACCCTTATGTGTAATTAATTTTGGAACTAAATATCCTGTGCAACCTTTGACATGGCTGTGTCCAAAGTAAATATGATCATCCTCTCGGTACACACTTCCTCTAAACAGCCACTGTCATGTCAACTATTTTATTGCATCTCTATATGAAAAGGCTATTTAAAATAATTGTGCATAAAAGGTAAATAAATCTGATGTCTCTGCACATGGTGGATATAATAATGATGACTCTCATAATCTGTTGCATGGACTCGATGCAGCTATAGGTTTGAATGGTTGTCCAACAACTCCAACACCCTCTCATCACCTCGGAATATTTTCCTCCTACAAAAAACAGCAAGTTACAAATTTCTGGACAAGACAATAGTATCTTGGGTTGGAAACTTTTGGCTCTGCACTAATGTTTGATCTGTCAAGTACTCATGTCAGTATATTGTATTTCTCTCACGAGCCAGTCCTTGATATCACCATTGTAATGTTTGTTATCTGACTCCGCTATTCAAGGTGTAATGCAGCATTATCTGCCGCATATTAACTCCTTTGTATCATGCCCTGAATGAATGAAAATAGACAAATAATGTGACCACCACTTCGCACTTCATTCTCTCTCCCTTTCCTACCCTCCCACCCCTTCCCTCCCTCATCCCACCCCTGCACCATCGCTCGTCCTCCCACCCACCTTCCCTCTCTCTCTGGCCCCTCCCTCTCAACCCCTTAGTCTACTATGATTTGCTGTGCATAAAGGAGTCAGTCTGAGACACAGGATACCAGAGGATATGTGATTATGACAATGACTGTACTGTGTTTTTTCCTTCATTACTCTGTTAGAAATGAAATAGATTAAAAACATTCCTTCTGTCTAATAAATAGAAGGTGTAAATGATAAATATTGGTATTTTTTCCATCTTTATTGAATATTTTTTGGATGACAAAGGTGGGCAGGAACCTAATCCCCCTATTTCCTGGCAATCTTGTGGGAAAAGTATGTTTGTTATTCAGCCAGTTCTTTATTCAACCACTTTTTATGGAATGCATCCCTGTCAAACAGTGAAGGAGAGGTGTATATTACTGTACAGTACACTACCTCGAATGTAGGACGCCATAGAGTTAGGAAGAGGACCATGGTTTTGCGACCGTGTGGTCGGAAGAATTTGAGCACACAGTACAGTTTCATTAAACAACATCCACAGGCAAGAATGAGTGCCCATAGGGATTCTTAGCGCATTGGGTGAGGCAGATTCTGAGTGGCTGGCATGTAGCTGGCATTTTCGCTGGCTCCCGAGTTCTGCGATTTCCCCTCGCACTGGTTGGCTACCGCTTACAAGTCGATTGAGAATTCTCAACACCAGATATTGTGTTGGACTGCTGGTTGCTTCCCGTTTCAGCGCCGGATTTTGCATAAAAATTGCCGAATATTGCTTTAATAGAGCCAAAGGCTGCGCTGGGTATTGTGTTGGGCCGGATATTGTGACGATGGATAATTGAGAGTTTACCGTAATGGTAAAATTGTGTAAGGACATGTATGATTTCAGTTTAAGAGAGCTATTCTTGGAAAATTTAATTTTTATCCCCAGGAAATGTCAAGTTCTTCATGTAATTCCAGTTCGAATAATGAAATTTGATAAAGTACATATCCAGTAGCCACAGGAGAGAATGAACTGTGTTGTTTCAGGTGAGTGATGAGAAAGCAGCTGGATAGCGGATGCCTTATGTACAAGGCAGTCAGCAGTCAATGTGCCAGAGGAGCTGATGTGGACTCTGTTGACCCCAGTTGTAAGGTAATGGTTGTGGCTGGACTCAAATCTTCATGTTAGTTGTGTGTGCATGAAGTGCTGTATAGTGTTATAAGACTCACAGAGCTGGTCTAATTACAAATCATATTACAGATGTACTGCTGGTCAGGTCAGTGAAGCAGATACAACAGTGCAGTCATCAGGGAACTTCCTGAGTGTTAAAAGGAAAGTGAAGATAGGAATGAGGTCACACCTTGTGCTGTTGCTCAATAGAATGCTTGATCTCATTGCGTGAGCACATCCTGCAAGAGGACCAACGGTTTGTGTGTTGTGAATACTGTATTTTATTATATTATTAAAGTGAAACCAGGATGATTTATCTATTGTGGTATCTTTTCTACTTATACTGTAGTTGTTGTACAAGTGGTGTGTTTAGAAACTCGAAAGCTGGTGTAACAGTCAGAAGTGAAGTGGTGTTTTAATCGCGTTATCTGTCAGTGGGAGTCCATAGCAGGAAGAAGCACCTCTGCTCTTTCTCTGTTTGGATCTATTGTCAGTCAGCCGATTCAATCCAATCCCAACAGGTTATGTCTTTAGACTATTTTTCATCAGCCTCAGCCTTTCGGTCCATCTCTGGTTTACAACTCAGTTATTCAGGTTGTTAATTTATGTGTTCTGGGAATGAGATGCCCTTGCCCATTGTTTATTTTTATTATTCTAGTAATCTTTTATAGCTTTCTCAATTTAGCATTCTTTGAAATCCTGGCTTGTAGTCAGTGTTAAGACAATAAAAAAAGGGATTTTGTTTTTTCCCAGTAGCAAATTTGTACCTATCATTACATTTCTTTGTTAAAATCCCTTCATCCAAGTCTTCTTGTTCATGTGATTTCATTGTCATGAAATGCTACTTGTTAGACTGCGTGTCCATGGTATATGTCAATATACTTCAAAACATTCCAGCGCCTCATCTGCCATTTTTACTGGAAGGAAGTAAACTTCCTTTATATCTCAGTTTTGACAATTATGGTTCATTAGTACGGTACTGTACTGTATTTGCTTATGACAGTTATCATTCGTTGATAATGACACGTGTATTGACAGCTACCGGTATGGTTTATCAATAATAATATTTATGTTATTCAGTAGTAATGATTTACTTGTTGCTGACTTGCAATGAATATGTGATGTTAATTATTGTTAACTAGTACTCTGGTGGGAAGAGTATTAGTAGTAGTAGTAGTACATTTAGTAATAGTAGTAGTAATAGTAGTACTTTTTTTTTTTTTTTTTTTTTTTTTTACAATTCAGAGATGTTGGTCAGTGAACTTATAAGGCTAGCAGTGAGATGCAGTTGAGTGGGGCAAGACTAAGTCTGGCAGCATTAAGAAAGCTAGGAGGGATGGTATAATGGAGGTAGTTAACCCTTAACTCTTCTTTAGATGCCCCAGATTGTCAAAGTTTTAAATGCACAGCCATTCTTTGGATGCCTCTGGGTGTGTTTTAGTCCTTCATGGAAGCTATGCACACAAAAATAATTGTCACTGGAAGTAGAGAAGATACACTGAATCTGAAATTCTGTTGAGAATCTGCTCTAACAGACAAGAATGGGATTAGGTGCTGAATTGGAGAGCTGGTGGAACAGGAATGTGCTAAGGAAGAACCAGAAGTGAAGTTAGAGTGTTTGGTTAATTAGGCAATAATGGAGGAGATTAAGGAAGAGCCAGATGTGAAGTTTGAGTGTGAGGTGAATAATGAAATATTGGGCATAGTTAAGGAGGATCTGGATGTGAAGTTAGAGTGTGAAGTGATTGAGAAAGAATTCATGAGGGAGAATAAGATTGCCCAAGATGCAGTCTCCCTCCCACCTGAATCTGAAAAATTCAGATGTTTAGAAGTTAACAAACTGTGTATACAAAAGAACCGTCTTGCTTGGCACTCAGCAGTTCATTCAGGAATCAAGGAGTTGAAGTGTAATGAATGTGACGAGGTATTTACTTCTGAAAGTACTCTCACCAAACACCTACTGATGCATTCAAGAGTGAAATTTAAGTGTGATATTTGTGGTAAACTACTTAGTTGTAAAAGGAATCTCACCAGACACCTAAAGGTACATTCAGCAGTGAAGAAGTTCAAGTGTGATGAATGTTGTAAACTGTTTACATGGAAAAACAACCTATTAAAACACCTAGTGCTTCATTCAGGAGTCAAAGAATTTAAGTGTGATGAGTGTGGTAAGCTGTTTTCATTTAAAAGTGATCTCAAGAAGCACCTACTGATTCATTTAGGGGTGAAATTCAAGTGTGAAGAATGTGGTAAATTGTTTAATCAGAAAAATAGCCTCAGGCAGCACCAGTTGACCCATTCAGGAGTGAAGTTCAAATGTGATGAATGTGGTAAGGTGTTCAGTTATAAAAGTCACCTGACCAGTCACATACAGATTCATACAGGAGTGAAGTTCAAGTGTGATGAATGTGGTAAGCTGTTCAGTCAGAAAGGTAGCCTGATACAGCACGTGCTGCTTCACTCAGGAGAGAAAAAGTTCATGTGTGATAGATGTGGCAAACTGTTTTCTCAGAAAGGTAGTCTCAATCTGCAATTATTAATTCATTCAGAAAGAAAGTTGAAGTGTGATGTTTGTGGCAGACAATTCAGAACTAAGCAGGGGATAACCAAACATGTTGCCAGTCACGGGGAAGTCAAATAACATTAGAGCCGTTTATGTGGAGTCATGGTGATATCTGGAACTTTTGATATTTGGGTAGGATAGATTTAGTCTTTAATAGTACTGAATGTCATACAGTTTTCCTGTAAGATTATTAGGGCTGAAGAAGTTAATGCAAATTTTGCTTATCGGTCTGAGGCCATGTTTAATTTATGAACAGGCATTTACCACAAATTCCATATATAATTAGGGAATCATAATTTAAGAAGGTAACGTTTTTCTTTTTAACTGTACTGAGTGTGACCTAGTTTCATTTTGAATAGGGAGACTTATGGGGCTGAAGAAGTTAATGCTAATTTCATTTAATCTCACCAGTCTAAGGCCATGTTTAATTTATAAAAGGCATTTGTCCATGTACAAACAGAGATTCATAATTTAAAAAAGTGAGTGCATTAATGTTCAGTAATTTATTTCAGTAATTGCTTGTAACTGAAGACATCTACTTTAAATGCTGCAGTTATTGGTTCAGTAGCAGGTGCATTATGACATGAAACCAAGATTGGCCACTTTAATCAAAAGTTTGAATATGATTTAAATCAGATGATAAAAAAAATTGGTTGTTTAAATCAGTGTAATTAAATTGTGAAAAAACAAATTTTGTAACCATGTTCTTTCATTCATTCATCATCTAATCCCGTGTTGTCCCATGAGGAGCGTAGGAGCCCGGAACTAGGCAAGTTGGTCCTGACATTTAAGAGTGACCAGCCTCACTCATCCCTGAGTGACATGAAAATATATTAACCCTTTGATGTTTATGGGTGTGGTGCAAATTTCACACACTCGCCACCATTTGATGCAGGCAGCGTCTGCGCACATTTCAACCATTCATTACCATTCGATGCCAGTTGCGTCAAACAAAATGGCCCCTCCTCTTTTGGTTATGGAATGATTTTGCATCCATTTCTGGGTGAAAACTAAGCACTACTTGCATCCCCGCGTATTCTTCTGCTGCAGTCAACCCACCCCGCACCCAGCGTTGCCCCACTGCCCTGGTCAGTGTGCCACAAGCCTTGCACAAGCGTAAGATAATTTCCTTTTGTGCTCTGTAAAATCGGCCCTAATTGACCTACAGTAATTTTTTATACACAAAAATGTAGCCAAGTACAGTCCCAATAACTTTTCCTCACTAACATCTACCATAACAATTATATTTCTATGAGGAAAAAAAAAAATAATAAGGGTGAAGTAAAAAAAAAAAAAAACATACATACGGCTGATCTTTTTACACCATTAGCAAGTACATTTATTCATGATTATAGTGAGAAAAAAAAAAACGATTATTGAAGCATAAGTAAGGTTGTGAGGATAAATTGTTTATGAACTGTCGATTGGGTGGGAACAGGATGGTGACTGGGGGAGGTCTCTCAGTGTGTGATCTTGGGTGCCCAGGACTGTGTCCCAAGTACTTGCTCGTGGTTGGACGCAGCCTGTGTTGATTGGTAACAAGAGGTTTAAAAAAAGACTCGTAACAATGTGTGTAATGCAATGGGTATGAAAATAATGATCATATATATATGAGGCCGCGCTTGCGAGTTTGTACCGTGACATTTTCTTTAAAAGCCAGAAATCGCGTTTAAAGTTTGCGAATATTGAAACGATCATAACTCCGTTGTTTTTTAAAGCTAGAGACTTCATTCAAAGACCATAATGAAGGGTAAAGTATGCCGAATATGCCCATGTTGTTAGTCACTGAAAATAATATACGCAAATATACAAAATTATAGTTTTTTTTCGAAATGCCGAAAATCGGCGATTTTTATTATACAACTTCAACGAAGTATAACTCCGTTATTAATAATGCTAGAGACTCCATTAAAAAACCATAGTAAAGAGGAAAGGATGCAGATTAAGAATATATAAACAGATTTTGGATAAACCAATTAGAGCAAGAGAAAACACCTGTTTTCCAAGTGCGACAGAATTTTCACTCAAAGTTCATGATCACAAAACCATTCAGTACATAGTTGTTAGTGGACATAAAGACATCAAATATGCACTTGGGGGTGGTGATAATGCACTAGGCCACCATGTGCATTATCACCACCCCCAGTGCCCTCAGGTAGTGCCACATATCCACCATTATCACCAGCGTCATCACTATCATCACAACAACCCCATCACTTTCACCACGACGAACTATGGCACCAGGAGCCATATCACCATCGCCAGCAGCCTCACATAATGGCACACTAGCTGCACCATTATCACCATCATCATTATGACTATCACTGCTCTCCAAAGCAGCCACACTGACACCATGTGCTTTATCTGTAAGACCAGGGCAAGCTTTGTGGGTGTAAAAAACAGCCACTTTAAAAGACTTGGAGCCTTCAGCAGGGCCGCTCTATTGCACCCCTGAAAGCCCAGCGGTAGGATCATCAACATACTCACTATCAGAAGACATTAAAAGCACAGTGAACACACACACACACACACACACACACACACACACACACAAAAGGAAAAGTGTAGCTCTTGTACGCGGAGGATGACACGCAAGGCAAAACTGGGCCTTCGCAATACCGCCAACAGCATGCACTGGAAACGCTGAAAATAGCATGTAGCCATATCATTAGCATAAGAGTTTCTTGGTTAATGAGAAACAATATTGACCTTATTTACCATGTCAGAGCATTTGCAAAATTTACTTAATAATCTGGCACATAAAGTAAAATTATATTCATAATTATAATCATAATAATAGCAAGATTGTTGAATGTGTGCTTTGAGAAAGGTATGGTGCCAATTGACTGGGCAAGTGCTTGTGTGGTCCCGTTGTATAAAGGCAAGGGTGATAAGTATGAATGTACTAGCTTTAGGGGTATAAGTCTGTTGAGTGTTGTAGGTAAGGTGTATGGCAGAGTGTTAATTATGAGAGTTAGAGAGTGTACAGAGGGAGTGATTGGTGATGAGCAATGTGGCTTTAGGAGAGGGAGGGGATGCATTGATCAGGTGTTTGCTGTGAGACAAGTGTGTGAAAAGAATTTAGTGAAAGGCAAGGATGTGTTTTGGGCATTATGGATTTAGAGAAAGCGTATGATAGAATTGATAGGGAGGCTTTGTGGACTGTTTTAAGATTGTATGGACTTGATGGTAGGTTATTAAAAGGGGTGAAAAGTTTTTATGTAAATAGTAGAGCGTGTGTAAGAGTGGGAAATGCTGTGAGTGATTGGTTTCCCGTGAGAGTGGGGCTGCGACAGGGATGTGTGATGTCGCCTTGGTTGTTTAATATTTACATGGATGGTGTTGTAAGGGAGGTGAATGCAAGAGTTTTAGGTGGAGGTCTGAGTCTGGTGAATGTTGATGGTGGAGAGTGGAATCTGAAGCAGCTGCTGTTTGCAGATGATACTACACTGGTGACTGATTCAGAGGAGAGATTGAGACAGTTGGTAGAGGAGTTTGGAAGGGTGTGTGAAAGGAGGAAATTGAATGTAAATGAGAATAAGAGTAAAGTGATGAAGTGTACGAGGTTGGTAGATGGTAGGGGGATGAATATAGTTTTGAATGGTGAGTTGCTTGAGGAGGTTGATTGTTTTAAATATCTAAGGTCACATGTTGCTGTGGATGGAAGAATAGATGCAGAAGTGAAGTTTAGAATAAATGAATTAGGAAAGGTGCTGGGAGGAATGAAAAAAGTGTTTAAATGTCGTTCGCTTAGAATGGATGTAAAGAGAAGGCTGTATGAGGGTGTTGTGGTACCGACTGCGTTATATGGGGCTGAAACATGGAATATGGGTGTAGCAGAGAGGAAAAGTTTGAATGTAATGGAGATGAGGTGTCTGAGGAGTATGTGTGGAGTGACGCGTATGGATCGGGTGCGAAATGATGAAGTGCGAAGGAGAACTGGAGTTGTTCGGGAGATGGCTCGTAGAGTTGAGCAGAGGGTGTTGCGATGGTTTGGGCATATGGAGAGAATGGGTAATGAGCGATTGGTGAAAAAGATAACTAGATCTGATGTGAGAGGTGTAAGGCTGAGAGGAAGACCACGAATAGGATGGATGGACAGTGTGAAGAGAGCGTTGGATGCGAGAGGGATGTCTGTTGAGCAAGGAAGAGTGGCTGTGCATGACAGAAATAAATGGAGAGAAATTGTGAATGAATAAGTGATGACGCAGCCCTGAGGGGATATTCTCCCGCATTTGGTCTGATCAGTTAGTCAGGTCAGGTGCGGGTAAGGGGATGGGTCTGTTATGATGTGGCAGGGGTAAACCAGTTCTGCTGTTGGGCCCTGCTGCGGATGTCACTGATTGCATTGCGCAGTTGACCCTTGTGCGGTGTGGTGCGGTGAGGATCTGTCTGTTCTCCCCTTTGGGGCTAAGATGCGAATGAATGTGTTTGAATGGATGAGTAAATGGGGAGTGTGTCGTCCTGTCTCGGCTACCTCCCTTTCCTTGGGGGAAGCAGCCTAGGTATATAGATAGATAGATAGATATTCATAACAATTGTTAGATGCTAACAATAGCTAACAGTGTGTAGCAAGTGGATTGATTGGCAGAGACTCACCCTGTCGGTGTCGCTTGGCACAAACTCGCCTGTGCTGGCGGTCTGTCACCCACCCTCACCTCACAAATCGATTTCAATGTTGTATTTTGGAGGACTTTCAACCTTATGTCTAGTTCAAAAATTGTAGCAAGTGACATGCCTGGGATTTAAAAGAAGGGTCAAAATAGTGATATAACATGAAAACACATGATCGGCTTGGGTGGCGCTTGGTACAAACTCGCATGCGCGGCCTCATATATATATATATATATATATATATATATTTATATGTATATATATATATATATATATATATATATATATATATATATATATATATATATATATATATATATATATATATATATATATATATATATATCCATCCATCATCCAATCCTACGTTGCCCCATGAGGAGCGTAGAAGCCCGGTGCTAGGCATTGGTCCTGACATTTAAGATGAGAGTGACCAGCCTCACTCATCCCTGAGTGGCATTACATGAGCAATAAACCCCAATCACCCCTTGGATATAAACCTTCACTGGTTCAATCCGATTGGAGCACAATAATTACCCACTTGACCACCAGGTGCCAAAATTTGGTTATATGGTTACCACCCAGCATAGTAAATGGTTTCCTGGTGTACAGGAAACCATTTGGCTTGTCACTCAATGTAGAGTCACCCACAGGCAAAAGGAAGAGGAAAGAATGAAGGAATGAAAGATAGAAGAGGGAGTGTAAAGTCATCCATAGGCAGAAGGAAGAGGAAAGAATGAAGGAAAGACGGAAGAAGATGGAAGGAAACAAGGATGGAGGAGAGGACAGGGCAGACACCCAAGAGCAGCACTACATTGAGTGAGTGGATGGTGGGCGCCCCACCTACCTATATAAAATCATCATCATCTAATCCTGTGTTACCCCATGAGGAGCATAGGAGCCCCAGGTTAGGCAAGTTGGTCCTGACGTTTAAGATGAGAGTGACCAGTCTCACTCATCCCTTAGTGGCATTACATGATTAAAAGGCTTAGCAAAATTTGGAGTAGCGAGCACTGGCTGACTTAATAGGATAGCTTTAAGTTTGCTGAAAGAGGATTCACAGTTATCGGTCCAGACAAATTTAACTCCCTTTTTCAGTAGGTCTGTAAGTGGTGATACAAGAATTGAAAAGTTAAGAACAAATCTCCTGTAATAACCTACCATTCCCAAAAATCTTTGTAGCTCTTTCCTACTTTTAGGTCTGGGAAGATCACTTATAACCTGAACCTTAGCTCCTGGTGGTGCAACATGTCCATCACCAATTACGTACCCAAGGTACTGAACTTTAGCTTGACCAAACTCACACTTTGATAAATTAGCTACAAGATTAGCCTGAACCAAACGCTCAAGAAATTTACTGACATGGCATAGGTGATCTTTCCAGTTGTCACTGAAGATTAATACATCATCAATATAAACAACACACCCTGCCAAACCCTCTGTTACAACATTCATGAGCTTCTGAAATGTGGCAGGTGCATTCTTCATACCATATGGCATTACAGAACATGCAAAAATCTTTCCTAGTGTTACAAAACATGAGATCTCCCTAGCACGTTTAGTCATAGGTACTTGCCAGTATCCCTTTAACAAATCAAACTTACTTATGTACCTAGCCTTTCCGATCTTGTCTATGCAATCTTCCACACGAGGGAGAGGGTAAGTGTCTGTTTTGGTTATCTGATTAACACGTCTGTAGTCGATGCAAAGCCGCTGTGACCCACCTGGCTTAGGGACTAGAGTGACAGGAGAACTCCACTCGCTCTGACAGGGCTCAATCATCTTGTGGTCCAACAGGTAGCCAAGCTCCTTCTCGATGAGAGGAACTTTCACTGGGTTCACACGGTAAGGAGGCAATTTAATTGGCTTTGCGTCTCCAACATCGACATCATGCATAAACACAGTGGTTCTTCCTGGAGTAGCACGGAACACTTGCGGGTACTCCTGCAGTAATGCCGAAAACTCCTGCCTTTCCTCGGGAGGTAGATGAGAAAGCTAAGTCTGGAGATCATTCATGATATCAGGATTCTTCCCCAAACTATCACTCAGGCTCATGCTGCATGGGAGAACTTCATTTGCAGACTCGGGTGGAACAGCTACAGTGCAGACTGGGTTATTTTCGTCCCGCCTGTGATATAACTTTAGCATGTTGATGTGACAAAGTTGCTTGTTCTTTCTACGATCTGGTGTGGCGATGACATAGTTGACATCACTGAGTTTCTTCTCCACGAAATAAGGACCACTAAACTTGGCTTGAAGAGGTTGCCCATGCACCGGTAGCAGAATCAAAACCTGATCTCCTGGCTGAAAGTGGCGTAACCTGGACTTCTTATCATACCAAGTCTTCATCTTCTCCTGAGCAGCTCCTAAATTCTCTCTTGCCAGCTGTAAAGCAGTGGACAGCCGTTCTTTGAACTTCATCACATACTCCAGCAGGTTGACGTCATCTTCCTCCGACAGCCAGCATTCCTTGAGTAGCCTAAGGGGTCCTCTTACTTAATGGCCAAACAGTAGTTCAAAGGGTGAGAAGCCCAGTGATTCATTTGGAGATTCTCTTGCGGCAAATACAACGAATGGAAGACCTTTATCCCAGTCTTTCTGATGTTCCAAACAGTATTTCTTGAGCATCGATTTGAGTGTTTGATGATATCGCTCCAATGCTCCTTGGGTCTGGGGATGGTAAGCTGAAGACATGATCTGGGTGATGCCCAACTCTTTCAGAGACTGAAAACATTTGACATGAAATTACTTCCCCGGTCGGACTGTACCTCCTTGGGCAGACCAAACTTTGTGAAGAACCCTAGCATTTTCTTAACCACGTTCTTTGCTGAGATATTTCTAAGTGGAATGGCTTCAGGATAACGAGTAGCCATATCAATCAGGGTCAACACATAAGAAAATCCTGAAGAAGTCTTAGGAAGAGGGCCCACAATATCCACCAACACACGGGTGAATGGCGCCTCAAAAGGAGGAATGGGAACTAGAGGTGCAACCTTTTCGGTCTGATTGCACTTCCCCACAACTTGACAGGTGTGACAAGACTTACAATACCAGGAAACATCCCTGAAGATACCTGGCCAGTAGAAGTGTTTCAAAATGCGTGCCACAGTCTTCCTCACTCCAAGGTGTCCTGCCAAACTGGAATCATGAGCCACTCTAATGATATCCTGCCTACAAACACGAGGGATGACAACTTGATGTACAACCTCCCATTCACAGTCGGCTGATGCTGTTGGGGGTCTCCACCTCCTCACAAGTACTCCTGACTTTATATAATAACAAGTAGAAGCACCAGCTGACTTCCTCACTGCAAGCAGAGTTAGCTAGACCTTTCAACTCAGGGTCAGCAACCTGCAACTCAACCAACTCTTGACGAGACAAATTATCAACACTACGGGGTACTGCCTCATCTGGTGAGTGGTCCAAATTAGCAAGAAAAGTGTCAGCTAGGATAACATCATCATCATTATCCTCTAAGTCACCAGTAACTTTAGACTTAGCCCTAGTGACAGCACATGCAGGGAACACATCAGGGACATCACAATCCTGGGTCGCAGCCACTGGCTCACTAGACAACTGAGGAGCTGGACACACTTGACTTCCACCAATATCATTTCCAAGTAAGAAAGTTACACCTGACACTGGGAGTGTCTCAACCAACCCAACCATAACGGAACCATTAACAAAACCAGACTCTAAATTCACTCTGCACAGAGGGACAGAGAAGTAATTATTCCCTACACCTTGTAAGATTACAGTTTCATCAGAGGAATTAACATTAGAGCCTAGAACACTGCTCAGCATAAGGGATTTGCAAGCACCTGTATCACGATATATTTTAACTGATTTCCTGTCATTACTGTTCAGAGGACTGACAAAACCATCAGACAGGAGATTAGCACATGAACTCTTGAGAGTGTCACCCACGTTACTGCTCAAAAGAGGAGCTCCATCATGAGAATTTAATTTACCCCTCAAAGCAGGTTCAGTTAACTCAGTTAAAGATTCTGGGAACTCTCAAGGGTGGACACTAGACCAATAGACTGAATATTTAAAGACTCCTTTTTGTTCACATCACGCTGTCTCCTGAAACATTTCTCCGTAGTATGACCAAGCTTACCACAATAAGTACATTTACTTTTCTGAAATCTAGAGGTGGAGCTGGTATTTACTTCCTGAGAAACATCATCTTTATTCTCTTTCCTGTTACCTGTCCTCTGAGTAGAGGCAACGTACTTACTCTCAGCTTTCCTTTTTTCTTTAGAATATCTCTTGTGAGTGAGAACATATTCATCAGCTAAAACTGCAGCATCAGACAAATTATATATTCTTTTCTCATCAAGATATAGGCTTACATCATTGTTAATACACCTTTTGAAGTCCTCCAGCAAAATCATCTGCTTAAATTTACCAAAATCAGAATCCACATTCTTAGAATTTAACCACTGCTCTGACAGATCTTCTTTGATTTTTGCATGCTCAACATGGGATTGCTTATCTTGCTTATAAGTTGTCCTAAATTTTACCCTAAAGGCTTCAGGAACAAGCTCATAGGCCTTAAGAATCAAGCTCTTAACTAAATCATAATTATCAGATTGATCCTGAGACAAAGATGCATAAGTTACTTGAGCTTTACCGGTGAGAACAGTTTGAAGGAGTACTGGCCAATACTTTTTGGGCTAACTAAAACCTGTAGCTACCCTCTCAAACAACTGAAAATACTTTGTTAAATCAGATTCATTAAAAGGAGGGACAAGTTTAACATTTTTAGCCACATCAAAATCATCAGAGCTAGATGATCCAGTTCCACCTTGTTTCATGCGATACTCATGGTCTGCCTGAATCCTAGCAAGTTCAACTTGTGCCTGAAACTCAGCCTCCTTAGCATTTGCCTGAAATTCAGCCTCCTTAGCATTTGCCTGAAATTCAGCCTCCTTAACACGAGCCTCCTACAGGGCTAGCTGTAACTTAGCTAATTCAATCTGCGTTTGCTCATTTGGAGGAGTTACATTAAACAAGCTTTCATTAATCATGTCAGCAATTTGATCTTTAGAATGATGAGAGCGAACAGCAATTCCCAATTGTTGAGCGACAAGCTTAAGTTCATTCTTTGTTCTGTTTTCTACATCACACACTGTTTGCACATTTGACAAAAAATCTTTGGCTTCATCAAGTGTAGTAATAGTAGACATCATGAATAAATCACAGTCACAAAATATCAAGCAATATCATTATGATAATATCCTGAATATCCTGGCGAGGTCGCCAAATTTATGTTACGGAACAGAGAAAGATAATGTACACTTTAAGTGAGAATACTAAAAATCACTACTGTCCCGTAAAGTTCCAGGTTCAAAACAAAAGAGTTAGGTAAAATTACAAGTTAAATTTTAATGCTCAAACTAACAACAAAACATTCAGGACTCATAAGGATAATGTAATGGCAAAAAACAGGTCAAATATATGGTCAACTGCAACAGCCTCTATTAACACGAAATTAGCAAGAGTAAATTTATCTAAGTCAGCCCTGGTAAAATGATAGTACTGGATAATACTCAGTGAATGCAAGATATATTATTACAGATACAAAATATTATTAATAAGGGCTGACACCCAAAACACATGAATCACAAAAACTTTACTAGGCCTAAGAATTAACACCTTGATACTCAGTACAAGAAAAATGTAATAACATTTATACTCAAATTACACAGCTGCTACATGGTTGGAGACTTCCTGAGCACTCACAATAATAACAACTGTACAGGGGAGGACAGAGATGTGAGCAAAATGAGGAGTAGATCTCAGTGGCAATAATGCAGAGACAGAGCTCATTATATAGGGGCCGGCAGAGCTTGATACAACTTGTAAGAAGGACGCGCAAATGAAGCTATAGGGGACAAAGAGTTGACAATCCTGCTCTGAACAACAGAAAGAACGACTTACTCCACCATAACGGTAGAAGGGGGGACTGAGGTAGAACACGCTCGTGATCAAACATGCAGCATACTGTACGTTAGAATTACACAAAGGATGATGAAATCATAGGCTATGTAACAATATTCTTAACACTTTCGACAATCCTTTTCAATCCACCCTGTCATATGCTTTCTCCAAATCCATGAAGGCTGCATACAACTTCTTTCCCTTCTCGAGAAACTTTTCCACTAAAGATCTAAGCATGAATATCTGATCTACACAAACTTTTCCCTTCCTAAAACCTCCTTGTTTTTCTCCAACTAGTTCCTCTGTTATTTCTCTAACTCTGTCAATAAGTATCTTACCATATACTTTTCCTTTTACACTAAGAAGACAAATGCCCCTATAATACCACACACTTCTTTCTCCTCTTTTCCTTTGTCCATCCATCTATCATCTATTCCTGTGTTGCCCCATGAGAAGCGTAGGAGCCCGGGGCTAGGCAAGTTGGTCCTGACATTTAAGACGAGAGTGACCAGCCTCACTCATCCCTGAGTGGCATTATGTGAGCAATAAACCCCAACCATCCCTTGGATATAAACCTGTACCGGCTCAATCCGATTGGAGCACCGCAATTACCCACTAAACCACCAGCGCCAAAATTTGGTTATATGGTTACGACCCAGCGTAGTAAATGGTTTCCTGGTGTACAGGAAACCATTTGGCTTGTCACTCAGTGTAGAGTCACCCATAGGCAAAATGAAGAGGAATGAAAGAAAGAACGACAGAAGAGCAAGGAAGGAGGAAGAGAGGAAAGGACAGTCACCCAGGAGCAGCACTACATCGAGTGAGTGGATGGTGAGCGCCCCCACCTACCATGGGAATAATTGTACATGGGAATAATTGTACCTGACTTCCAATTCTCCGGGACTTTACCTTCCTCCCAGGCCAATCTGCATATCTTCCACATCCATTCTATTATCATCTCTCCCCCATGCTGCGGCATTTCACCACACACTCCATCAATTCCTGGGGCTTTCCCCATTTTAACTTTTTTCATTGCTTCCACAACTTCTATCCCACTGATTTCTTCCTCTCCTTCTCCCAGCCATTCCCAAGCCACTTATACTTGCCTTACTTTCATTCTCTATGTTCAACAATTCCTTAAAGTGTTCTCTCCATCTGCTCACTTTTTCTCCCTTCTCCACTAGTAATCTACCATTTTTATATTTCAATCAAATGGCAGCCTTCTTTTCCAATGAATCGATTTCATCCTACGTATTACCACATTTAGCATTGTCACCGACTTTTCTCTTTTCCACAAGACGGAATTTTCTTGCCCCCAGAGAAGTTTTAATTTTTGATACATTTTTGTGTATTTCCAAGCAAATCTAAATTACTTTTCAGGAAGTTGCATATTAACTGTTTTCGCCCTCAATTATGCGGTTTTAAGCGTCACACAAATGACCCTTTTCGTAACGCAAGAATCTAAACAATCTCCTGACGACATTAATACAGTTTACTCAGTGTTCCTTCAACATGTATTTTTTTGTTTTTTTGGCTGTCATGCACAATATGTTAACGGAGATGAATAGTAAAGTTATAAATGGTAATTAACCATGTATGTCGGCATTGGTATAGTGTTTGTACTTTCTCATCCAATTTTGATGCAAGTCAAAAGTTCATCAAAATTTTACCTCACGAGTTATCACAGTTTTGAGATATTTTACCTGAGATGTGGCTTATGGTGTAACACGAACCTTCATAATGTGCAAATGTTCTTCTTCTTCTTCTTCTTTTTTTTTTACATTCAACCAGGAGGCTCTATGTCATTTAAAGTGCTTCTTCTGCAGATAAAAAGGAATATTCATTCGAAATTTCTCGCTTGTCTCGGTGACAGCTACTCCAGTTGAAACTTACTGTTCTTCAACCCCCAGATGCCGACTCTCATGACACTTCAATCGATTTCTTGTTATATATTACCTAAATGTGATATTTCTCTCTCTGAGAAGTGTCTTCTGAGTTTTGATAATTAAGTGTTTTTCCCAATCAATTTTGAGTACATATGTGGAAGTTCCATTTTTAGCGATTTCGCCGAAAAATACGTTTATACAGCCATCACTCCAGTAAAATAGTTTTGAACTACCCCCAGAGAGAATGCCATTATCCGTAACTAGTTCACCTGTGGTTCTACCTTTTATCCGTGGTCAAGGCTAGAAAAAAAAAAAAAATAGATTCATCGGAAAGAAAAATCCAGTTAATCTCAACACAGTAGAACAACAGTTCAGGTCGAGGCTCCTGCTACCTGATTTTTTTTTTTTTAGGTGAATCATGAACAATAAAATTGCTTAAATGAGGAACCAAGTAATGTTTACAAATTGTATATCTAAGTATGGATATGTATTTAGTTTTTTCTAATAATATATATATGATAATAAAAATGAGCGATTTTATTGTAAATGATTTATTTCCTTTCGCAGTGATTTTACCATAGTAAATATGGATAATATCAAGCGAACTATCATGATATGAAATTATTCAATATTTTACATTTCCTGAAGATGCCCCTTTAAATCCCTAGTTATTGTGATAAAAATTACATCCGGTTCATCTCTAAATTTCCAAGCTGTTTTCACGTCCCTTAATGAAACGACTGGTTGAGCTTAAAACCTTTAAATGGCTGCCCTCTTTACCTGCCCATCGATTTCGTTATACATATTACTTCATTTAGACTTCTTACTTTTACTTTTTTCGAGACGGAATCTTCTCACCCTAGGAAATGTTTTCTGAATTTTATATGCAGTTGTTCGTGTTTCCCATTTAGTTTAGTGTAAATTTGTGAAAGTTCCATGTTTAGTGTTTCACTCAATTATTTTGTTTTTATCACTCAAATGAACCTCTCCAAAAAGTAAAAGTAAAACTATCTTCAGACCACATTATTACAGTTCATTCAGTGTTCCTTCAACCTGCATTTTTGGTAGCTGGCATACTGAGATGAGGAATAAAGTTATAAATGGTAATTAATTAATTATATCTCGGTATTGCAATAGTTTTTGTACTTTCGTACAAATTTATAGATGAGTCACAAGCTCATCAATATACTTTCTCATGATGTTTCAGTTTTGAGAGATTTTATATAAGGAAATGTGCCTTATAGAGTAACACGAACCTTCATAAGTGCAAACATTTCTTTTTTTTCAGTTACGGGGTTCGATGGTAATTTTAAAGTACTTCTAATGCAGATAAAAAAGATTACTCATTCAAAGTATCTCACTTGTTTCGGTGACACCCACATCAGTTCAAACTTATTTTTCTTAAACCCACACATTCATACGGAACCACACAAGCACTTGCCCAGTCAATTGGCACCATACTTCTCACAAAACACACATTCAACAATCTTACTAACCACTCAAGAATAGTCGCTCCACCACCTTTCAGGGATTCCACAGCACACCCATCCATACCTGCAGCTTTCCCAATTTTCACCTCTTTCACTGCAACCTGCACTTCCTCCATTGTGATCAAAGAATCATTCAACTCTCCCAACATTTTTATTCCTTGCACTCTTCCATCTGCCACAATCTCAGCCTCCCTTTCCTCCTCTACATTTAAGTCTGTCAAAATATTCTGCCCATCTCTTCCTTACTGAATCCATCTCAGTTAACATCCTTCCGTCCTCTGCTTTTGCTCGCTCTTCCTTCTCAGACTCTCCCTTTCGCCCCTTTTCACTTCCTTCAAGAAATTTTTCTTATTCTGTTGAAAATTCTCAGTCAACCGCCTACCGCACCTCCACCTGCTGCCACTTTAGCATCATGTACAGTCCTCTCGTCCTGTTCCTCATTTCCTTATACCTCTCATATGACACATCCTTCCTCTGCAGCCACACTTCATATGCACGTCTCTTCTCAGCCAAAGCCATACTTACTTCCTGGCACCACCATTCGCTTCCTTTTCTTACACCACCACCCACTCGTCTCTCACCATACATCTCTTCCACATGCCCCACTACAGCACTCTTAAACAACTGCCATTCCTCCTCCACACTGCTATTTCCCTCATCTTTCACTGCGTTCCACTCATTTTTCAATTTCTCCTGATACTCTATCATTTACTCTGTTTTTTCAAACTTACTTTCAAAACCCCCCTGCCACACCTAACTCTCCTAGCTCTCACCAATCTCTTACCTACTTTTAGCTTTCCCTCCACCAGGTAGTGGTCAGACATACCTCCACCCTCCCCTCTCAAAACTCTCACATCCAACAAACTTCCTATTACATTCCTGGACACAACCACATAGTCCACCAATGCTCTATCAACAACCCTTCCACCCTCTTGTCTCTATCTATCTATCTATAGCCCGACGCCCTAATCCCGCAAAGGGTGGCCGCAGACAAAACGCCTCCAAGTCGCTCTGTCACCCACAATTTGACTACCCTCTCCCCAACTCACCCCCCCCTCCCTCATATACCTCTCAACTCCATCCCTCCACCTCATTCTCGGTCTTCCCCTCCCTCTCCCTCCCTCCACCTCACCTACATACACCCTCTTAGTCAGTCTTTCATTCTCCATTCTCTTCACATGTCCAAACCACCTCAGTGTATTTCTCCTAATCTCAACCACATCCACATCCACCCCACAGCGTTCCTTCACTTCTTCATTCGTCAACCTGTCCCTCCACGTCTCTCCACATGCTCCTCTCAAGTAACTCATTTCCACTGCTCTCACTCTTGACTTGTTCCCCTCTTGCAAGGTCCATGCCTCGCTTCCATACGTCAGGGTAGGGATCACAATGCTATCATGCAGTGACTTCATAACTTCCATACTCACCTCCCTATTTCTTATCTCTGCTTTCAGTGTACCAACAACCTTCCTTCCCTGCTGTACCCTTTCACGCGCTTCATCCCCCAAAGTTCCATCCTTACTCATCACACTACCCAAGTACTTGAATGCACTCACATTCTCCATATCCTCACCATCCAACCTCACTGCACGCTCTGTGACTTCATTCCTCTCAAACACCATAACTTTACTTTTGTTTAAATTAACTTTCAGATTCCTCCTCCTACACACTGTCCCAAATTCATTCACCAAACCTTGCAACTCCCATTCATCTTCACTCAACAGTACTGTATCATCAGCAAACAGCAACACATGTCTCACCCATGTATATTTATAAAAATCTTTCTTCTCAAACAAGGTATTACCAATCACCATCTCTCGCTCAACACACATCCCTATCATTCGTTCCCCATTTTCATTTCTTCCATGCACACCATGCATACCAACTACACCTTCAACTGCTACATTTTACACTCTAGCATTCAGATCTCCCATCATTACCACATTCACATTCGCTCCAAAACTCTGCAGACACTCATCAACGTCATTCCAGAAAGACTCCATCTCTTCTTCATCCCTTTCTCTACCAGACCCATATGCACTCACAAATACCCACAACTCACGTTCAAATTTCGCTTTCACCCACATCAGTCTCGATGACACCTCCTTCCATTCAGTCACACACTGCTGCACTTCCGGACTCACTGACAAGGTCACATCTTCTCTCGCCCTTCCTCTGTCAACACTTGACAATCTTCCATTCACATTTTCAAACTTAGACTCACCTTCCCCTTCCATCTTTGTTTCACTCAAAGCTAACATATCCAACTTTCTTCTCATAAACATTCTCCCAATCTCCTCCCTTTTAGCCTCAATCGTACTACATCCAAGCATATTCATAGACCCAATCTTCAAGGCACGGGGATAACTGAATCCCCCATTCCTTTCTATTCCCTGTCTCGCTGTAGGAAGTAAAAAAAACAGAGGAGGGGATCCCTAGTCCCCTCACCCCACTCCTTCTAGTCGCCTTTTACGACACAACAGGGAATGCGTGGCAGAACTCTTCCTACACAACCTCCCCGCAGAGTAGTAGTACCACCCCATAGTACGGCCAGATTATGTCCCCCCCGCCACAATGGGAATCCTAAAAGAAAGATCAAAGAAAAAGAAAAACCGCAGATCAAGGCATGAAATTCTAGGTAACTGAAAGCGAGAACAAGAGTGTGTAACCATTTTCTCACACTCACTCACTCACCCACTCACTCACTCCGTCTGTCTCTGTCCCCCTTCATTTTACCTTTTCCCTCATTCACTCACTGTTTCTGTCTTTCTCCCTCCCCCCTTCATTTTCCCCTTTTCCTTCTCTGTTTCACTTTCTTTTCTCGCGATTGATGAAGATGACGGGTATAGGGAAGGGAAGGATAGAATGATGATGGTAATGGTGACGGTAGAGAAGGGTCAGAGTGATGGTGATGGAGAGAGGGAGGGGATGGTGATGGTGGAAGGAGGGAGAGGATGTTGGTGATGACGGTGGTTCAAGGAGGAAAAGTGTAATGATGATGATGATGATGATATAAGAGGAAGGAATAATCTGCAATAGAAGGTCAGAATATATAGCAACAGGTTAACACAATAATATGATGCTAGTCACGAAAAAGTGCCATGGAAAGGTTGCAGAGCCCCAGTACTGCCCTGTTTTAACTGAACTGATTTCATAATAACCCAATGGCAAAATGAAACAATACACTGACTATACATACTTTCCATAGCACTTCTTCGTGACTAGCATCATATTCTAGTATTAGTTTCTCCTTATGACAGTACTTGGGATAGAGAGAGAGCAATTTTAGGCTGTATTTGTTTGTATGTATATTCATCTATGTATGTACATGAATATCTATGAATGTCTATCTATGTGTGTTTATTAAATAAGCCACCTTATTTAGGCCAAAGTTGCCCAGATGTGAGGGTTGGGCACGTTTTTAGACTGAAGTAGCGTTCCATGGTACACTGCAGACTAAAGTTGCTCTCATCCTGCAGTCCACTATTCTCCATTCACGGGACAGGCAAGGAACTGAGGGTCGTTTACAATAATCAGGCAGTAGGGCAGACCGGTTATATCAGTGCCTGCTGTTCACCGTTCTCCTTTCATGGGATGGGCAGGAAGTTGAGGGATGTTTGTGTAACCGACAATGGAAGCATCACGGTGACATCATTGCTTCCACGTGAAGGCGTTCCTCCCCAGTAGATTAGTGATATAAGTTGGCAGAAGGGGACAAGGACTGACGGCGTCTGATAGTTGCCAGGGCGTCTAGCATGTCGGCTATGGTCAGCGGCCTTAGGTCACCATACTCTCCCTGGGAACCCATCTTGTAATCGCAGTCAATTCACACTGGCTTTGAGGCAGATCTCCTGAAGGTTGCTGTCTCTCAGCTCTTCCATCAACATCGCCAGGTCTAGGTCCACATTTGAAGCAGGTAAAGACCCCCGCAGGTGGATTTTCCAGAATTTGGCGGCGCTGATCCTGTCGGGGTTTGGGCACTTCGAACTGCAGTGGAAGGTGGAGCAGGATGGCGGGGTCGACGGCCTCCAGGCGGTTGGTGGCGGCCAGGACCAGCATCTGCGTCTCCGCCTGCGTCAGTAGGCCGTCCCACTGCTGCAGAAAGATGGCCTTCAGCGCTACATCGGCGTCGGCGTCGGTGGCATCGCGGGCGAGGAGGAGGGTGTCCACCTCGTCCAGGAGGATTATGCAGGGCTGCAGCTTCCGCCTCGGCTGTGTTCTCGCCTAGGCGTTCTTCTCGGTCTCGCCCAGGCACATAGTTTTTACCATAGAGATGCCCGCACCTCCTTGGCCACCGCTGACGAGTCTTCCCACAGCCAGGAGGGCCATGCAACAGAACACACTTGGGGGGCTGCAGCAGGTAGGTTACTTGCTCCGGGTGGAGTCGAGCGCATGCCCAAGGGGCGATGACTTGCCTCTGGGTCTGATCCAGAGGGTCCTGGAGGCCGCCTACCTCCTCCCACGACACCTGCAGTTTCTCCAACGGCATCAGGCACGTGAGAAGATCCAGTTCATGGGGTATCAAGGGCATGACTATCCAGTCCTGACCCTCCATCTCCTCCCCGTCCTCCAGCCCGAAGCCTTCCAGGAGAGGGAGAGCTCCATTTCGAAGTCATCCTCCTTCCAGGAGTGGGAAGGCAGGGTCTTGGGCACCGCGAGGTGTCAGAGGAAGAGGTACGTCAAAAGGAATAGGACGCCGACGCCAACGAGGAAGTAGAGGACGCCCACAGCCGTCGCCACGTACAGCTCCTTCTTCATTTCATCCGATAATTCGATCAGTTTTTTTTTTTTCATGCCAAATGCTTTTATTAATGTTCGTTACACAAGTCAGTGTTGGTTTTTAAATACGGTTTGAACTGGTTAAATGGCCAGTGATTCAGGGATGGTTACATCATCATTACCATGAATGTCAGAAGAGGGACGCCTTCACGTGGTGGCACCGATATGACTGGCTTCATTGCCTGGTTATAAAAACGTCCCTCAACTACTTCCCTATCCCCAGAAAAGAGGACGGTGGACTGCAGTGAACTTGCAGTCCACCGGGTTCACGTTCCAGATGGGCCCTGGGCTTCAACTGCTACTACTACTACTATGGTACTACTACTACCACTAACAATAATAATAATAAAATAATAATAATAATAATAAAATAATAATAATAATAATAATAATTATAATAATCCTGCCTTCGTTCTGTAGCCTCACCAGCCCTCATTTTAGTACGGAAAACGTGGTAGTGGCGTGTGTGTGTGTGTGTGTGTGTGTGTGTGTTTTATGCTAGAGAGAGAGAGAGAGAGAGAGAGAGAGAGAGAGAGAAAGAAACTGGGAAAGAAAAAGGAAGAACTGATAAATGAAAACAAGAGAAACATGAAGCATCGACTGAAACAAAGACGCTTATGTTGAAACTTTCAAATTTTAGTCCATTGTAATGATGTAGAATTAGGTCTACCAAGCGTGAGAGAGAGAGAGAGAGAGAGAGAGAGAGAGAGAGCGAGAGTCGGGATTCATTATAAGCCTAATGTTAATCTCAGCTAATAATGACAGTGATAAACGCAGGTTTCTCACTATTATGAATATTAAGAGGCTATTGTATGTAAACATTCACCGGCCCTCTCTCCTATCTTCCTCTCCCTTTCCCCCTCTTTCTCCTCTCAGAAACCTTTCCACCCTCCCTCTCCTCCTTTCCTTCCTCGTTCCTTTCTCCCCCATCCTCCCTCTCTCCATCCCTCCAATCCGTCTCCATCCTTTCCCTCTCTCTCAACTCCTTCCCTTCCCTCCTCCTCCTCCTCCTCCTCCTCCTCCCTGCCTCCTTCCCTTCCCTTCCCTTCCTCCTCCTCCTCCTCCTCCTCCTCCTCCTCCCTGCCGCCTTCCTTTCCTTTCCTTCTCCTCCTCCTCCTCCTTTCGTCCCCCCTTCCGCTCCCTTTCTCTCCCTCACCCTCCGTTCCTCCTTCCTTTCCTTTCCTTCTCCCTCTTCTCTTCATCTCCCCTTTTCTTCCTCCCGCTCCTCCGTGTCTCTTTTCTTCCTCCTCTTCTCTTCTGCTTATCTCCCCTTTCCACTTTCCCTCCCTTGCCCCATTTTGGTCCAGATAATTACACTAACAATAACAGGAGGGGGTTCGAGGAAGGAAAGGGAGGGGGGTGAGGATAAGGAGCAGAGATGAGAGGGGAGGGATAGGAAAGTTAGGGGAAAGAGAAAGGAGGATGCAAATCGGGAAGATGAAGGCTGAGGCAAGGGTAGGGAAGGGGAGGGTGAGGGTACAGAAAGGGGATGGGAAAGCAGAGGGAGATATAATAACTAGGGTGAGGTGGGAGGATAGAAGAGGAAAGAAGGGAGAAGGGAAAGGGAGGGGAGGGGGAGGAAGGTTGAAGTAAATGAAGGGAAGGGGGTTTGACTGGAAGGAAAGAAGAGTGTGCTGAGAGGGAGAGAAGGAAACGGGATGGTTGGGGGGAGAGGGGGAGGAGGAAGGATGGGAAATGGTAAGAGAGAGGAGAGAAGGGAGGGTGGTGAGGGAAGAGGGGGAGATGGGAGACGAGGAGGAAATAGGAGGGAAGAAAAGTAAGCTGGAGGAGAAAGAGAGAAAGGGGAGGAAAGAAGAGTCAGTAAGAGGAGAGAGAAGTGAGGAGAGAGAGAAAGGAGAGAAGAGGAAGAGAAAGAGGGAGAGGAGCATAGGAAAAACTATATATAGGAAAAGCAGGAGAGGGACAGGTGATTTAAAAATAAATATTAAGAAAAGAGAAAACGGAATAACAAAAAGAAGATAATGAAAGATGAGAAGGAGAGGAAGGAAAAAGAATAGTCAGAATTGAGAGAGAGAAGGGAAAGGAGGGAGGGAAGGGAAAAGGGAGAAGGAGAGAAGGGAAAGCAGGGAGGGAGGGAAGGGAAAATAGGGAGGGAAAAGAGAGAGGGAGGCAAAGGAAAGAAGGGAGGGAGGGAAGGGAAAGGAGGGAGTGGGGGAACGGATAGGAAAGAAGGAGGAAAGGAACAGGAAATAGGAAAGCCGCTATCATATTCAAGGCAGGCCTGATCTTATAAAATTTCCTCCATATTTGCTTTATTATGGCTGGCCTTCCAAACTTGTGTCCAACCAGCTGGCCTTCCAAACTTGTGTCCAACCAAAAAAAAACTTACAAAATTAACCAGAGAATGTGGCTACTTGGAATAAATGTGTGTGTGTGTGTGTGTGTGTGTGTGTGGGTGTGTGGGTGGGTGGGTGTGGGTGTGGGTGTGTGGGTGGGTGGGTGTGGGTGTGGGTGTGTTTTACACGTTTGATCTGGGTATTTGTTTACTTGCATTTGTTATCTGTACCTTTGAATTCATGGATTTATCTCTGTAGGTTTATTTGTGTATTGTTTTATGTATCCCCGTCTCTCCCTCCCTCCCTCTCTTTCTCTCTCTGTACACACACACACACACACACACACACACACACACACACACACAAACAGTTGCTTACCTGCGTTCGACGGGCCTCTTCGATTAGACACATCGAAGCTTAGCAACCACAAGAGCAAAAACAAGAACACCAACAAAACACATCACACAAAAGCCTCTAAAATATGTATCTACTCTCTGTTCTATAGATCCATCTCCAAACTCCGTATACATCTACAAGTTATGAAACTTCTACAAATGTTATCTAAATTTTGTGTGGCACACACCATATTCTTTCGAAAATTCGGAAAACATTTCAGAGGAGTAAATGTGAATTTTAAAAATGCTGCTATAAGGATAGGTTAAGTGACATACAAAAAGAAATCGATATACGCGTGAAATGAGCGGTCATTTGAGGTGCTTATTGCGCAATAAATTTCGTTTGATGAGGAGGTCGTCGAAAAAGTGAAGACGTTCGAGTTAGAATGAATTTTACTTCTATATTCATGAGTATTGTTTTAAAATAGCATCTTGATAATCTTGCTTAAATTAAATAAAAAGGGGGGAGGGAATTTTTGTTCATTATAAATATTCGTATTAGGCCACAAGACATATTTCTGTAATTAAAATAACTCCCAACTGTGATAACATAAGAAAAATACTTAGGAGGTATTGTCAGTGAGATGAAAATATACTTTAGAAAATTAAAGAATAATTGCAATAGATATTTATGGAATTGATAAACATGTAGAATTTGGTTCAATGAGCCCGCAGATGTTTCTAACTTAAAAGATACAAATTACAGCTTGTACGAGCTCTGGCATAGTCTGTGATAAATATCGCACTGAGATGGTTTGGATTTTTACCTTAACTACAGTAACAAAGTCTGTTGAATGACAGTTTTTCATTCAACGTTGCCGTCATATCAATGATATAAAATAGTACAAGGTGTGAACATTTTACGATTAAAAGCAAACGCTTTGGTAGTAATTCAAAACCATTCTACTTGAAGTATTTTAAAAACTGTATAGTTTGGGGTGAAAACGATAAATATGCAACTTCGATAAATGTACGCCAAATTTGTTGGAAAACACACCAAACTGTTTCTAAAATTCAGAAAGCATTTGAGATAAGTAAAATAAGCTACATCAAAAGAAAAAAACCCGCTGCTTTATGTAGAGGTGAAGTAGCATATAAAAAGATATCGACATACACGTGAAATGAGCTGGCATTTTAGGTGTTTATTGCACAATAAGATTCGTTTGATGACAAGGTCGTCGAAAATGTGAATAATTTTGATTCAAAAGGGATTTTGTTTTTATCTGTATAGTTAAGAATTTAAAACAGAATCCTTAGCTCCTTGATTTAAAAAAGAATTACACATTATTAAGGGTCTTAATATATAAGAAATATTTCCTTAGGTGTAATGACAGGAAACCGTCATAACTATTACCAAAAATAAATATGAAGGTTTTGACAGTCACACAAAAATAATTTCCAGAAAATAAAAATATCATTGCAATACCGAAATGCGAAAATGATAAACACAGAATCTGGTTAATCGTCACCCTATTTTTTGTGCGTGATGCAAAAAGAAATCCAGCTTGAAGGAGCATTTATATGAACTGTTTTAAAAGTTGCCATGGGATTGCTTCGATTTTTTACTATACAGGAATAGTCTACTATTTGTCATTTTGTCATTCATAGTACCCGTCATTTGAAGGACAAAAAATATTGACAATTGTGAAATTGTTACGAATGAAAGCAATAAATTTAAGGGTAATTCAGAAACATTCGGCTGAACGGTTACTAGAAAGTGCGTATTTTGAGGTGAAAACGCTAAACAAAATTCGACAAATGTACTTGAAATTTTTTGGGGAAACACTCCAAAATCTTTCTAAACGTAATCAGAGTGAATAATGTGAAAAAAAAAATAAAGATGCTCCTATAATGAGAGGTCAATTAGCAAACAAAAAGAAGTCGATTCACACGTGATATGAGCGGGTATATGAGGTTTTTATTGCACAATACATTTCGTTTGTTGAGGAGGTCGTCAAAAAAGTGAAAAAGTTCGAGTTCGAAAGAATTTATTATGCCTATAAGTACGGCTTTCAAGTGGCATGTTAAGCCTTTTCACTGATGGAAAAAAAAAAAATAATTTTTCTCATGATGGTCGTGTTAGACCATAAAATATTTCTGTAATCAAAATAACTCCCAACTGCGATAAATCATATCAAAAGACTGGGGAGGCTTTATCAGCAAGACAATAACGAACTCTAGAAATTAAAAACATAATTACAATTCAAATATATGATTTTGATATACTAATAGAATTTGGTTCCTGAAGTCCACAGATTTTTCTAGCATAAAAGACACAAACAAATTACAGCTTCCAGGAGAAATGGCATGAACTGTCATCAATCAGTAAGATTGCATTTTTGCTTTAGCCAACAATTTCTATTAATGATAGTTTGTCATTCAACGTGTCCGTCATTATGAAAACATAAAGCGATTAAAAGTAACGCTTTAGGAGTATTCAAAATCATTCTACTGGACGGATGTTAAAAACTGTGTATTTTTGGGTGTAAACCCTAAATATGCAACTACGACGTATGTACTCAAAATTTGTTGGGAAAACAAATTGTTCAAAAATGTCAGAGAACATGCGGGAGCAGTAAAAAAATGCGACATAAAAAAAAAAAAACTACTTTAATGAGAGGTGACGTGGCTTGTAAAAAAAAAATCGATATACACGTGAAGTGAACTAGCATTTAAATTTATTGATCAATAGGTTTCGTTTGACGATGGGGTCGTTCAAAAAGTAAAAAAAAAAAAAAAATAGATTTTTCAAGGAATTTTATTTTCATCTGTACTAATAAGGTTACTTAAGCCCATTGGTTAGAAAAAAAAAATGCACTCTATAAAGAATCATTTTCGTATGTAAGATTTTCGTAGGAAAAATCACTCGAAAACGTCATCTCATAAAAAGATATTGACAAATTATTGAAAATCAAATAGAAATTAATTCAAGGAAGTAAAACCATCGTTGCATTACTGAGACATGAAATTGATACATATGCAGAGTTTCGTTCCTCAGGTCCGGAGATTTTTTGTGCATGACAAATACAAAAAAGTCCATGTTGCACGAGCATTGATATAAACTGTTTAAAATGTTGCCTTCAGCGTGTTTCAATTTTTACAAAGGCAAGAATGGTCTTTTAAGTGTTTCTTTTTTCACCTATTCCGACTACCATTGCTAAAGCAATGGCCGCTGCATTATTACTATCAAACGAGGTGGTACCTCGGATTGCCAGCAACGGCAGGGTAGGGCTGGCGGCAAAGGGTCCTCCCAGTCGCCATCAAGCGACGGTGCCGGCAGTGATATTGCAATTTCCAGTCATGCTCGTCAGCGGAGAAGTGAAGATGCGGCCTTATTCTTCACCAATATCCGTGGTCATAGCACCAATCTAAATTCAGTTCACTTTTTCCTACAGTCCATATCCCCTCTGGCCCTATTCCTCACAGAACCACAAATCTCTCCCTCTACCGAAATATCCCCAGTTTGTTTTCCTGGTTACCATTTCCTAACAAACTTCCTTAATAAGGGCGGCACCTGTTGTTATATCTGTTATGCTGGTGTTTTTAAGGCGACTTCTCGTCATAAAAACACTAGGTACTGAAGCGGGGTCCTCTTTCTAGACCGGAAGTAAAGCACCAACAAAGGAACAGGACATAACCAGGCAGTATACCTTAACACATCTATTACCTTAATTCTAACCGTAACAATACAACGCAGAGTGATATTTGAGATACAAGGGAACAGAGACACAGAGTTAATATTCAGCACCACAAAATAGAGTTGCACTCAGTACACACTACAATGTTCATACAGGGAGATCTTGAATTATATATGGTATTGTTTATGTGTCACTTTTAGGCAGGATATATACTGAATGGTTCACAAAGGGGATAAGCAAGATTGGGAGTCTGTAGGGAAAATATTACTATAAATAAGGTAGGGTGCGGATAGCGATACTTGACACAGTCACCTTGTCACGGCGACACTCACACTCAGGCTTTTGACGGGCCCGCGCACCCTTACCTTATGTGTTCACAGAGTGTTCTCTTATATGGGGGGACTTGGATAATTACACTAAAGTTCATTCTCTGTCCTGCCAACACTGAGTTCTTGTGGACTATTATTAACTACACTGTTCTTCACTTAGTCACTGTTCGCTGTTCTTTTTCCTAACTCGTTCTTTACACAGGGGGAGTCACTATTTTCCCATATCTCCTGGGTAACGTTCACTCTGGGTCACACTCGTAGGTGGGTTGCATGGAGGCTCTCCCGTCTGGGGGCCTCGACCTGATAGGTGGCCCTCGAGTTGGGGCCGCGTCGGTGTGGTGCAGGGAGGCCCTCTCGTCTGGGGGCCTTGACCTGATTGGTGGCCCTCGGGACTGGGACCGAACAGCCGGAGTAGTCGGGCCTGTCGTCTTTGGCTCCATGGGGTAAGGGAGCCAGGATCGCCTTCGTCGGGAGCTGGAGAGTCTGGCCTGGGTGTCCTGGGACTGCGGGCGCCGTCAGGGCTAGGCTGCGGCAGCTTCTCCTTCGGGACTCGGGCAGGAACAAGGAACTCCCGGGCGTGGGCGGTGGGTCCGATATCGGGCCTTGCCACCACTCTAGTGTCTCCTCCGGGGCTATATTCCCGGGTGGTGACAAAGGGCTTCCACAAGGGAAAGAGGCTGGAGAAGGACTCACGTCACTCGTGTCCTCTCTAGTACGTCCTGAGGCTGGAGCCTTGGGTCGCCTTACCCTGGTACGTACGTTGGCTGTAGCCGTGAACTTGCCCGGCGTACGAGGAACAACTGAAGGGCGTACAAGGCCGCTCTTTCCCCTCGACGTATAGAGACCGTCGGCGCGGTGTTGCTCCCGTAGTAGGGGACAAGCCGGAGTGAGGGGCACAGAGGCCACACTCTCTCCAGTACGAACTGAAACTACCTTCAGGGGCTTCTCTACCCTGGTACGTGCCCCGCCTGGAGCAGAGTGCCTACCCGTCTTACTGAGAGCAACTGAAGGGCGTACAAGGCCGCTTCTTCCCCGCCATGTATAGAGACCGTCGGCGCGGTGTTGCTCCCGTAATAGGGAAAAGCTACACGTATGGTAGCAGGGGCTCTTTACCCTGGTCCGTACTCTGGCCGTAGCCGGAAACTGATCTGTCCGATCAGAAACAACTGAAGGGCGTACAAGGCCGCTCCTTCCCCGCCACGTATAGAGACCGTCGGCGCGGTGTTGCTCCTGAAGGGGAGAACAGCAAGAGAGGGATGCACTGAGGCAACTCTCTCTTTCTGGTGTACTAAGGCCGGAGCCTTGGGTCTCCTTACCCTTGTACACTTTGTTAGGCCGTAGCCTTGGGCCTCCTGCCCTTGGACCTCCTGCCCTAGAGGGTGTAACAAAAGCCATCAATACGGTGTTACCTGGGACTGAAACTTGTTCAGTCCCACCCCTATTCTGACGACAGTTGCTCCGCCCGCAAGGTAGTTGCCTTTCCTCGGTCACCTGGGGTTGGGGGAGTTGTGGGGAACAAGGGCCCAGGATCGTAGTGTCCTGGTGACCCTCTTTAATGGGGTCACTAACCCCACCGTTGTGTCCTCCTGGGGTGGTGGTGCGGTGGCGGCCCGGTGGTGGGGTGGGGGGTGGTGAGGTGGGAGGTCCGGCGGCGGGCACGGAGGGCATTTTAATATCAAATTTCAATATGCAGTTGACACTATTTTAAACTTAACTTCATCCAGTTTTAACTACTCATTGTATAAACTAAATTGTCTAAACATTACCATATGTATATCTGTGTAGTCTATCGCTCCCCTAGTGCTTCTTCAGAACCCAATGTATCTGACTCCATATTGTTACATAGCCTATGATTTCATCATCCTTTGTATAATTCTAATGTACAGTATGCTGCATGTATGATCACGATTCGCTACGTGGCTTCCATAGTGACCAGGCTTGCGTGTTCTACCTCACTCCCACCTTCTCCCCCTTATAGTAAAGTCGTTCTTTCTGTTGTTCAGAACAGGATTGTCAACTCTTCATCCCCTAATGCCTTCATTTGCGCGTCCTTCTTACAAGTTGAATCAAGCTCTGCCAGCCCCTATATAATGAGCTCAGTCTCTGCATTAGTTGCCACTTAGATCTACTCCTCATTCTGTTCACATCTCTGTCCTCCCCTGAGTGCTCAGCAAGTCTCCATCCATCTAGCTGCTGTATAATTTGAGTATAAGTGTTGTTACCATTTTTCTTGTACTGTATAGCATAAGGCGTTAATTCGTAAGCCTGGTAAGGTTTTTGCTGTCAGCCAGTATTAATAATATTTTGTATCTGTAATAATATTATATCTTGCTTTAACTGAGCATTATCCGGTTTTCTCATTTTATCAGGGCTGACTTAGATAAATTTGCTCTTGCTAAATTCATGTTAATAGAGGCTATTGCGGTTAACCATATATGTAACCTGTTTTGCCATTACATTATCCTTATGAGTCCTGAATGTTTAGTTGTTAGTTTGAGCATTAAACTTTAACTTGCAATTTTACCTAAGGCTTTTGTTTTGAACCTGGAACTTTGGGGGACAGTAGTGATTTTAGTATTCTCACTTGAAGTGTTCATTATCTCTCTCTGTTTCGTAACATAAATTTTGCCACCTCTTATCAGGATATTCAGGATATTATCATAAGGATATTGCTTGATATTTTGTGACTGTGATTTATTCATGATGTCTACTATTACTACTCTTGATGAAGCCAAAGATTTTTTGTCAAATGTGCAAACAGTGTGTGATGTAGAAAACAGAACAAAGAATGAACTTAAGCTTGTTGCTCAACAATTGGGAATTGCTGTTCGCTCTCATCATTCTAAAGATCAAATTGTTGACATGATTAATAAAAGCTTGTTTAATGTAACTCCTCCAGATGAGCAAAAGCAGATTGAAATAGCTAAGTTACAGCTAGCCCTGCAGGAGGCTCGTGCTAAGGAAGCTGAGTTTCAGGCTCGTGCTAAGGAGGCTGAGTTTCAGGCACGTGCTAAGGAGGCTGAGTCTCAGGCTCGTATTCAGGAGGCACAGGCACAGGCACAGGCTCAGGCACAAATTGAACTTGCTAGGATTCAGGCAGACCATGAGTATCACATGAAACAAGGTGGAACTGGATCATCTAGCTCTGATGATTTTGATGTGGCTAAAAATGTTAAACTTGTCCCTCTTTTCAATGAATCTGATTTAACAAAGTATTTTCAGTTGTTTGAGAGGGTAGCTACAGGTTTTAATTGGCCCAAAAAGTATTGGCCAGTACTCCTTCAGAGTGTTCTCACCGGTAAAGCTCAAGTAACTTATGCATCTACTCCTGCACATATACCCCATCCATACTCCCATTCTCTCACACTTTTTCCTCTCCATTTTGTTTCAGTTATTCCACATACATCCACTTTCGCACCCTCAAGCACCTGGACAATCTCTCTCTCTTTCACCTCATCATTCGCTCCCCTTACATTCCACGTGGTTTTAACAACAAATAGGCAAGACTGACTTCGCGCGGCCGCTTTATCGAAGGGGAGAGTATTTCAAAGGTTTGATAATAATAATATTTACGAGGTGGTCCTGTCTCCTTGAAGATTGCCTTTGTTTTTCTATCTGTCCATTTGGCTGGATTGACTTGGTCCTAAACTTGGGTCACTGCTTGGCTATGGTGACCTGTTACTGTAAGATAAAAGGCCGTAAAAGAAAAAGGAAGGGTTAGGTATAACCGAACTTACGGAAATATGGCATATGTAAACAAAAATATGATAGGCCTATGCACATATTCTAAACCTGTTTAATGAGAAGATAAAACAGTTTTATAACGTGGGCACTGGTCATAATATACATCTGATTAAAATCCAGTTTCTCCTTCAAGCAGAGGTGCACTGATGACTAAGCTTTCTATAATTAACAAGAATCTGTATAGCCAACACTGACTCAGGACGTCTGACCTAGCTTCTGTGTGTACTGGTTTAATTTAAATTTTTGAATTTCAAACCTGTTCCCGGATCACTATAACCTCATATCAATTAATCTGGCTAGGCATGTATGGCAACAGTGTTCCCGCCGAGATTCTGATTGGCTGGAGGTGGTTGGTCGATTTCGTTGTTGCATAAACCGGTACTCTATTATCAGATGTGATACTGTATTTGTCGAAAGTACAGTCGTCAAAAGCAATAAGATATCCGTTATATACTTAACAATGAAATTTTCGTAGGAAGGTAGAGATATGAGTCAACAAAGTATTATAACAGTCCAACTCAAGGTTAGCATTCGAACAACTCCTTTAAATCTCCGCCACTCCTTAATATAACAGAAAATTAAGGAAACCTGCTAAATCTAGGCGTTGGTATAACACAATTAAAATTTGAGATCAGTCCTTACTGTGATAATAGAACAGATACAATGAAATAGTTTTCCTTTAGCCAACTTTGAATTTCACAATTGTTTCAAACCTCCCTCCCCGCAGAACTTGCCTTTTCATTGGAATTTTTAATTATTCAGAGTTTTGGTACGTTTTAAATGTGTATTATACCAATGCTTAGATTTAGCAGGTTTCCTTATTTTTCTGTTATATTAAGGAGTGTCGGAGATTTAAAGGAATCGTTCGAATGTTGACCTTGACTTGGACTGTTATAATACTTTGTTGACTCATATCTTTACCTTCCTGCGAAAATTTCATTGTTGTTAAGTATATAACGGATATCATATTGCTTTTGACGACTGTACTGTCGACAAATTCAGTATCACATCCGATAATAAAGAGAGTACCGCTTTAAGCAACAACGAAATCGAACAACCCCCTTTAGCCAATCAGAATCTCGGCAACACTGTTGCCATACATGCCTGGCCAGATTAATTGGTATGAAGTATAACTGGGAACTATATACAAATCTAAATATTCTTCTAAAAGACTGCTATAATAACAACAATATTTATGTACTATTAGTACAAGTTTGGACAGACAGTATTTACAGAACCTCCCCTTCGCAAAGGATGTTCTCCAGAGTTGATTATATCATCAAACAGCGAAATTATAAAATGAACTCCGGGTTAAGGAAATGAAATCGCTTGTCTCGGGCGCTGTTTGGTAGCACAAGGCGGGTAACAGCAGGGAGTTATAGGCTACAATGATAATTATCACAGAAATACTAATAAAATTCATGAAGTTGTAATAATGTATCATATGATTGATACTGAGTCATTTTATATGTGGACATTAATCGTAAGTTAATATAAAGACAACTTACAAGTTTCTCTAGTGTAGAAGGGCTAGCCTGGAACGGGCTATATAAAACGGTGCACGATACCTCCTGGTCACACCACCACCTTCGACTCTACCCTGCAATAGTGACACGGCGCTCTCTACGTGAGCTTCCCTCAGAGCTTCCCACGCGGCAACCTCCGACTACAAGCATTGTCTCGCCACCAACACCAGCGCAGACCAAGCTGCTGTCACCGCAGCCACTGCCGTTCCGCCCCACGATTGTGTACCGGGGTGCACACACTTGTGTGCACTCGCCCTTTCGTGGGTTGCGCCCCCCCTTCTACTAATCCTTTCCTTTCGGCCTTAGCGTCCCCCAGTGTTTTTCCGACGCCGAACTCTGCGGTTTCCTGGCGTTAGGCCAGGTACACAAAGAGGCCCCTTAGCAGGGGTGGTTACAGGAAACACTGGGGTGGCCAAAAACTGGTTAGGGTGATAGGCAAGACCCTTCGGGGGCAGTGGTAAGGACTGTCGCGGCCTCCGCTAGCGGGGGGACAGAGCACCACCACTGTAGGTGGGCGTCTTCTTTTTCTCTGTGTAAATGAGCGAGTGATAGGTAGAGTGAAAGAGTGTGTGACGGCCGCCAAGATGGCGAGCCGAGAAGAAACCCAGAACAACGCAACACCAGACCCCTTCAACCCCCGTGACCCCAGGATGGCAAACAAAAAACGAGCCCATTACGCAGAAGAAACCCCCTCTGAATTCGACACTCCAGCAGGACGAAAACCAAGATTCGACGACTCTGACCTCAACCTCGACGACTACTACCTCAGCATGGAGTTTGACAACGCCACCGTCACCCAGCATGCCGACACCGCCCAGCTAAACCCCCAGGATGGACTAAATGACGAAACAGCCACCGCCACTCTTGACCCCGACGATGGCTTCACACTCGTCAGCAACAGAAAGAACAAAAAAAACGCCCAAGACTCGCCCAGCTCCCACCCAACCCGCCCAACTCAGAACACAAACACCCCCCCCCACACCCAAACTACCAGCCTTCCTCATCCCAAAACATGATAATTTCAACAACACCTATGACATTATAACAGCCATAGAAAATTCCCACCCACACCTTCAGTTCAAGATGGCCGCAACGAAAGCCTTAAACACTATAATAGTCCCCCTTGACACTGCCTCCCGGGACATCATAGAAAACCTGCGCGAAGTGGAGGGCAAACCCATCCAATTACAGAAACTCGACCCGAATCTCTCCACAAGGAAGCTTATAGTACAACACAACCCCCTTAACTTCCCCCTCGAAGCCATTCTTAAACATCCACAGGTAGAGGAGGCAACACGTTGCAACGTTAAGGGGGAACCAACAAGGCAAGTAATGATAACCATCCGCGGCCCCACCCCCGACTCCTTGGACCTCAGAACATGGGGCAATTACGACCTACGCCCCTTCATCCCCGAGCCACTGCGCTGCTTCAACTGCCAGCGTTTTGGCCATCATCAATCCTCCTGTAAACGAAACCTGCGCCCTTTGTAGCGGACGCCACCCCACACAGCAGTGCCTGGACAAGTTTAAAGCTAAACAGCCTGTCACACCTAAGTGCCCCAATTGCCATGGCAACCACCACGCCCGGAACAAGACTTGCCCAGCCCGCAAAGCTATCATCAATAAAGGCACTAACAACAATCCCAAAGGAACACAGGGGAGAATTTTTACCACCCCTGCACCACCAGGTACCTTCACATGGGGAACACAGAATAAAAACACTACCCACCCTGCCCAAACACCAGCTAATCTCCAAACCCCCCCCACTCTAACAACAACTAACTTCCCCCAGCTACCCGCTCCCCACAGAAACCCCCACAACACTCACAACAACCCCCAGCCCCCCACCACACCTCACCAAACCACACTGGCCACCCCCTCCCCCCCCTCAACCCACCCACAAAAATGCCAGCACACAAACCACGGCCTACACCCAAACACAGACTCCCCCACCAGCCCCCGCCCAACCCCCACACCCCACCACTCTCACCACCTCAGACCTCGAACACATCACGAACAGCATAGCCCAGGGACTAGCAACTCTCCTCACCAACATCATAGGGAAATCAGTCCCCACCGCAGACATGACCAAAGTACTCCACCACTCTATTCATAGCCTTCACAACACCTCCCCCCCCCCCTGACAAACACCAAAAACTTTCTACACACACCCACACCCACACCTACAGAAAACACAAACGCCACTTACACACACACACCCAAACAAGACACAGCACACAACACCCCCCCCACACAACCACAACCTGACACACCCTCACAACAACCCCCACAACCACAGAAGCAACGCAACAGACCCAAAAACCGACAAAACAAGGACTCCCATAAAACCACACCATCACACTCCACATCCAGATCATCATCAACATCATCCCTCTCCAGAAGACGACACGAATCCCGCTCTGCCACACGCGAACACATGGAGACAGACACCACCTACAAATCACACTCCCGATCTCCACTATCACGACGCTCCTCACCGATACCAACACCACCTGACACAGACAACTCAACACCATCATGGATGAACACAGACGAGTAAACACCCCCCTCCCCCCACACCCACAACTTCCCCCCAGCCCCCCACACCCACGACACCCCCCAACCCCCCACACATCAATATCATGCAATGGAATATTCAAGGAGCATCCAACAAGCGCTCTATTCTTGAAGAGGCAGCCCACACAAACCAAATTGGCATATTCCTTCTTCAAGAGACCTTAATCCCCGCCCACAAATCTCTCAAATTACGAGGCTTCACCTCATTCACACTCCTTTATTCCAGAGGAGGCCCCAGAGGATCAGCGATCTTAATTAAAAACCACATCCCTGCCAAACCCATCCACCCCTTACCCGACTGCAGGGAAGGAGTGGAGATTCAGGGCTGCTCTATTACGCTTGCCACCACACAACTCCAAATTTACAACACATACCGCCCCCACAACTCTGAACTAAACCTAGATGAGGCTCTCGCAACATCCGCCATGGAACATATATACCTAGGAGGCGACCTTAATGACCACCACCCACACCTGGGCTCAGCAACTACCAACCAGACAGGCCGCCATATCGGAACAATATTAGATAATATACCATCCATAACTCTACTAAACAACCCCCAATCCCCCACGCACCTGAGAGGAGGCAGACTTGACCTGTCATTTATCACCAATGACATCGCGAACCTCGCCAAGTGGGAAATACACCCCACCATTGCCTCAGATCATCACGCCATCTTATGCACCATAAACCTGGCCAAACTCCCTAAGCCCCCCAATCCCCCACTCAAATGGAACACAAAGAAAGCAGAATGGACACGCTTCACCACTCTCCTAGAGAATTTATGCACCTTTAAGCCCCCAATTAACCTAGAGGAACACGCCAATCTGCTAACAGATGCCTTCCACTCTGCTGCTGCGCAGTCAATCCCAATCACTAACCCCCCCAGGGGCCACCATAAAGACCACTGGTACTACAACGACCGGGTCAAAATCTTGAACAACAGGCTGAACAGAGCAAAAAAAATTCATAGATCTAACCCCACCCCTGAAAGCCGCAGCTATCTCCAATCTGTAATTAGGCACACCATAACCGAAAAAAATGCTCTAAAAGAACGTAGTTGGCTGGAATGGTGCCAATCACTAGAGGCACATTCATCAATAGGCAGCATCTGGAAAAGACTTAAAGCAATATCAAACCCCAGCCCCACCCGCCCCCCGACACACCCTGACCCACAAGGCGAGGCCGACAGATTAGCAGCCACCTTCTCACAGAGAACATCCCCAACTCAACTCCCCCCATCAACCAGACAAACACAGGAACACCTACACCCAACGAGACACCAATTAATTACCGAAAACAAAAACACTCCCTCCCCCACTGACCACTTCTTTACCATCGATGAGTTAAACCGGTCTCTCAAAACCAGCACAGACACCGCCCCTGGTCCAGACGGTATAACTTACTCAATGATTAAACATACAGGTCCCATAGCCAGAGCAGCCCTCCTCGACCTCCTCAACAACTCGTGGCAACAAGGCAAACTACCCACACAATGGAAAGAAGCCATTATCCACCCCATACCAAAACCATTAGACCCCCAGACATTTAGACCAATTTCTCTTCTCAGCTGCTTTAGCAAAACAGCGGAAAGACCAATAAAATCCCGACAGGACTGGGTCACCCCTCCCCCCCACGACCACCTATTTGCCTTCACAAAAGGCAAAGGCACGGCGGAATGCCTTAGCTCATTCATATCCGAGCTCCGTGGAGGCAAAGGACTGGCAGTCTTCATAGACCTGGAAAAAGCTTTTGAGCTGGCATGCCCTGAGGCCATCCTGACTACCCTTGCCAACAAGGGAGTTAAGGGTCGCCTCCTGCGCTGGCTGGAAAACTTTTTCACAGGTCGAAAAGCCAAAGTCATTTTCCAAGGCCATCTCTCTGACGCATATCCGCACATAAATGGTACTCCACAGGGCAGCATAATTAGCCCAACTCTTTTTAATACCCTTGTAGAGTGCCTTCTCCACCTAAACCTAGGACAGGGAACCCGCCTCCTATGTTATGCGGACGACATCACCCTTGTCACATACGGCGGCAACTACCTACAAAAAGCTCAGAAAGCACTCGAGAAAATACACAAAAAATGTCGGGAATTAGGCCTCAAAGTAAACCCGGGAAAAACAAAAGCCCTTCCTATCAGATTTCCCACCCCCCCAGCCCAGCTCATCTTAGGGAATTCCCCCGTAGAATATGTGAATGCACACCGATACCTGGGGGTATATTTTGATAGGAACCTCTCTTTTAACAATGAAGTACAACATCTCAAAAACATTACCAAACTCCGACTTAACGCCCTTCGAGCAATAGCAGGGAAAGGAGAAGGAGCCTCATTTAAAGTACTTCATCTTTTCTACGTTCAAGCAATAAGATCTATTGTTGACTACGCTGCCCCCGCCCTACCCACCATCATCCCTCAGCTAGCCAACAAGCTTGAAGTCATACAAAACGAAGCACTCAGAATCATTACTGGCTCCCCTATGTGGACGCGACTTTGCAATCTTCGCGCCGAGTGCAATATGGAGTCCCTCAACCTCAGAATTCAAGCACGAGTCGCCAACCTAACAGCCAAGCTGGCGCACAAAGGCTCCACACTACCCGTTCTTACAAGAATAACTGCGGCAGTTAACCTACACCCAGATTTACTCACCAACACCTGGTGCCACAAAGTCGCCAAAGCCGCCCATACTTATAACAGTACTCCCCTTTTGAACCTCCCCCCTGACACGCCAAGCGATGCGTTTCACCCCCTCCCACCCTGGAGCCCTCCACTGTACAAACTCATTATCGCCAGCTCTCCCCCCAAAGCCACAACCCCCACCCAGCAGTTGCGGCAAGAGAGCCTCAGGCGAATTGCCTCCATCACCACCCCTAACTCCGCCACTTATTATACAGACGGCTTGGTAAACGAAGGTAAAGCAGGAGCGGCAGTCACAAGCCATGACCACTCGTATGGCCTCAGAATAACTGACGGAGCATCCACCCTTCAGGCCGAGTTAGTGGCAATCTTAGCAGCCTTAGATGACACGCTGGAAATTACGCCCACGTCAGATATCATAATACATACAGACTCAGCTAGCACCATCCAAACATTAAAAACCCAGACACCATCCGATAATATCCACCTCATCACGGATATAATGGCCACCGCTCAGGAGATTAAAAACGCAGGCGGAACAATCACCATTCATTGGATTCCAAGCCATGTGGGAATCACAGGCAACGAACATGCTGATCGCCTCGCCAAGGATGCTACAGCGCACCCGTACATCCAAGTAGACGTCCCTTCCAGCCTTAGTTTAATAAAAAAATCAATAAAAACTCAGACAATCACACTCAATCTACAGGAACACCGACAGCAAGCCAATACAGGCTCTCCCTCCGCTCTATGGTACGCCGACGCTACCAAATATAAGCCCATTCCTGCTGTACACAATATGAGCAGCATGACACTCAAAAAGATCAGACGGCTCAGATTAGGATATAAGAGCCTTGCACAAATCCAAACGAACAACAACCAAACCGTAACCTGCGAAAACTGCAATACCGAAACCTCCTTCCCGCTCCTCCATTACATATTGAGCTGCCCAGCCACCAATAAATTTCTAAGACCCGCCACCTCCCCCAACCCTGACATACCAAGCGCTAACATTACACCTCGGCTAGAGATAACACTCAGGCAGGCAGCCACCTCAGTAATAGCCAACACGCCCATCTTCACACTGGTAAACACAGTTAAGTCTCTCCTCCCCCCCTTCTAATGTCAGTCGTACAGTTAATCCCTAGCCCCGTTAATCCCCAACCCTGTTAATCCCCTTCCCCCCTTCCCTAATGTCACTCGTATGCTTGTGCCTGCATGCGCTGATGCTCATGCCTCAACGTGTGCAGGCATAGGGCGTGCCTGTGACCTCTATAAAAAAAAAATAAAAAAAATAATAAAAAAATAAAAAAGCACAGAGCCACCACGGTGGTATCTGCCCCCGAATAAAAAGTCCTTACAGCCATCATGGCACACCCGTACAACCCAGCCCTAAACACCGACCAGGCTAATACACGGCCCGGCCCTCTCTATAGGAGAGGAAATCGTGAACGAACGAACGAACCTCCTGGTCACACACACCACAAAGCCAGTCAGGAGACAGGACGTGTGTGCTGGGCACTCCCCAGGTCCTGTCCTCCCCACTTACTGTTTTTTTTTAATCAGCCCATACACCACTGACTGGGCTAATGTATGGCCCAGCCTGCACTATATGTGCAGGGAATCTTTCAACGAACGAACAAACCTCCTGGTTCATTATTCACCTGATACCAGCAAGGTAAGACGTGTTGGGTGATACTCATGGCAGAACTTCGCTGATCTGTTAGTAAGTTGTATATTCTTTGAATTAAGTTCGAAGTTCTTGTTTAACTGTTAGTACTTCTTCAACACAAAATGCATAAAGTTCAGCTTGAGAACAGGGTTGAGCTTGCTTACATCAGGGCAAAGTTTGGCAGCAAATGGACCTAGTTCCTGATTGATTGTGGTTGTTCTTTTACGGCGGTACCCCTGCAGATGGTGAAGGAATGTGGGATCCAAGATAAGATGTAGAAGCCGGATGATAGTTTGAACCATGAGTGTGTTGCTGGAGTGCTGGGTAATGTGGAAATGCAGTGCGAAACCCTGGACGGTGAGGTTATTTCTTTGCTTCCCTTTGTGAGAGTTCTTACCAAAATTGATGAGCCAAACATTGGTTCAGATATTTTGCATACATACAAGTGTCACATGAGAGATTTGCACAATTTCGAGCAATATTTAGAACTTACTCTGACAAATGTTTTGCCCAAAATAGAACGGCCAAAAGAATTTGTTTAAAATTAACGGGCAGGAGTTTTCCGAGGTACTTGACACGGGTGCGGGCACTGTAAGTATGTCAGAAGCCTTGGCCATCAAGTGTGGTTTGGACATGGAGCCTCTTGATAAACCTTTTGTTTTCCTCGAGTTCGACGGTCGAAGTGTTAGCAACAAAGCATGCCATGCAGACGTCACAGTGGATGCTGTTCCTGTTCCCTACACAGCCCTGGTTACAATGTACATCTCGGATAAATTTACTCTACCGTTATCTGGACAGGAGTTTTGGAGTTTTTTTAATCACATAAGTTTTACAGAGACCGGGGTTGTTTTAGTGAAAGATGGGGAGGAGGAGGCAGAGCTTTGATTTGCTGTCGGGCACTGTAAGTGTGGTTTGGAGATGGAGCCTCTTGATAAACCTTTTGTTTTCCTCGAGTTCGACGGTCGAAGTATTAGCACCAAAACATGCCGTGCAGACGTCACAGTGGATGCTGTTCCAGTTCCTTCTCAGCCTCGGTTCAAATATACATCTCGGATAAACTGACTTTACCGTTATTTGGATTGGATTTTTGGCTGCATTTTGATCACATTAGTTTTACAGAGACCGGGGTTGTTTTAGCGAAGGACTTGCAGAAGGAGGAAGAGATTTGATTCGGTTCTGTTAACTTCTGATTTTCTTTTTCCATGGCACCACATATTGGCACTGAAATAAATGTTGATAGCAATGGGTTGTAAGGGATTGGAGAGTGAGGCAGAGGTCCATCCCTGGTAAAAATAAAACCTCACATCGATGAAAATTTCTTACGCGAACCCCCAGGGGCGATGGATTTTACCGTAGCAATGCAGTACAATCCAGGCAAAGACCTACAGGGTTCTTGAATGGTTGATCCAGTACACCGTTCATAATATGCCAAGCAAGGAAGCACAAATGCCACTTTATTTATTTCTGAGGACATATCACTGAGCTCTATATTATGGAGAGTCTTTCTCATGGCTAACACAGCGTAACCGACACCTCGCCTGATGCCCACGGTTTTTGAACTGATGTGTTCGTTGGGTTTTTGAAAGCAGCCGATGATTCTGTAATATATAGTGCCATGGTCAGCTGTGCAGCTTCTGGATGCAAAAATGAATACAGGACTTCATCAGAGAGATGTGGCATTATATTTCACAAGAATTATATCTTGTTAATTCTATAAGATTATTGCCCCCCTGGGGTGGGGCGGGAAGCTTCTTCCCCGGTATCCCTGCATGAATGAGGCCACTAAAACGGGCCCATTTATCTCTAATCTTTCTCTCCATGTCCTCTTCTCTTCTGTTCACACTCTTTTGTAGATATTTCCATGTTTCTTCCGGCCTTTATCAATATACTCGGTTTCATGACATGGATAGTGCAATAAAGGGCAAGTTCTGCACTGTAGCAACCTATGGCGTTGTTTTATAGTCATTGGCTAAATGTACCCGATATATTTCGTTGAACGAAGCAGAAAAAAATCATAATCCATATATGTTTTTTGTATAATAAGCAAAAAGTGTCTCTTTATTAATAATCACTGCTTAGTGGAAAGGAAGTATTTGAATTTAAGTGTCGGTGTTTCAATATGGCCGCCAAAATCACACGCCCGCGGCAGAGATAGCTTCTCCACATTATAGAGCTCAGTGGGACATACTAACATAGACCAAAAACTCGGCTCTCTGGCGTGTCTCAAACGTGATTTTCTTGGTGAATGGTGCACATGTATTTGAATAATTTTACCCTTCAGTGTTGTGCGAATTCTAACCTTCTGCCGGCCATTACACACCATCTTATCCCTACAGCTGAAATGGGCTGCCACACTCACAAAGCATCTCTTTTGTCAAATGGCCACATTTTAAAAACATGACCTAGTTGACTCTACCTCTCTCACTGGCGTGTCTAAGATGACACAGGCTGCCAGGTTTGCGAAGTGACAGCAGGACTTCCTGGGATCCATCTACAGGGGCTGTGGATAAGGCATGGCAACGTTTGTGGCTGTTTATATTGGTACTCACGGGTTTTTATTAGCAGTGCTTGCAGTCGTTTTGGGGCAGGAGACACAGCTTTATTCTTAGTGTTAAGTGAATTGTGACCAGAAATTACATGAATCATGAAACCGTATGTGTTATGGCTTCTCAAGACCATAAACAATTGTCAATATTTCTTTCTCACTTTATGCCTAATTCTTCTCCGTCTTACTTACTAACCTACTGCCAAAGACAATAGGTTTTCCTTCTTGCAAAAGCACTGAGCAAAAGTCCAAACCCAGTAGCATCGTTCTCAGGGTTAACTCTTTAATGGGGACATAGAATACGAACAAGGATGTAACATTACTCATGTCTTTGACTGCTGCCAAAAGAAATAGGTTTTACTTCCTGCAAAAACACTGAGTAGAGTCCAAACCCAGTAGCGTCATTCTCAGGATTAACCCTTTAATGGGGTAATAGACCATTAGCACGGAAGTACCAATACTCATGCCTTTGACTACTGGCAAAGGCAATATATTTTCCTTCTGTCAACGTATTCAGCAGTCCAAAATCAGAAGCATCATTCTCAATGCTGACCCTTTCATGGGGTCATGGAACACCAACAGTGAAGTAACAACACTCATGCCTTTGAATATTGGCAGAGGCAATAGGTTTTCCTTCCAGCAAAATCATTTAACAGATTCCAGATTCAGCAGTATCATTCTCAGTATTAACCCTTCAGTAGTTTAGTACAGCCATACGCCACCAGCAGGGAAGTATCAACACTCAGGCCTCTGATGTTTTACAAATGTATTCTTCATTGCACTGGACCAGGTCCAGGATACATCACTTTTTAAAGGTATTATAAAGTCTGCCCTGTGGCATGGTGGGTGAAGTGCGTGACCGTAAATTAAAGGAATGCAGATCGAATCCCATACTTTTGGCCACCCCTTGTGGGATTACGGCGTCTGGCATTAGACAGATAAAGTCTATGCAAAACATCACACACATTAGTCAGGAATTTGGGCATATAACTTACCGTAACCAAGACTGACCTACGGCAAGGTTTTGAAACTGGAAGGACAATCCCCTGTGTGGGTGTATCTATCTATCTATGGCCAGACGCCTTAATGCCGTAAGGGGTGGCCACAAACAATGCCTCCAAGTCACCCCCGTCCCCTGCAGTTTCGCTGTTCTCCCCCAACTTTCACCCCCCTCTCATATACCTCTTCTCGATCCCTTCATCCTCGGTCTCCCTCTCCCCCCTTCACCTCACTCGCAGACACTCCCCTAGTCAGTCGTTAACTCTGCATCCTCTCCACATGGTCAAACCACCTTAATGTATTTCTCCTAATGCTTTCTATCACATCCTCTTCCACACCACAATGTTCCTTCACTTCCTAATTTGTCAGGCTGTCTCTCCATGTAGGCTAACTGCATGTGCTCTTTTCAAGGATTTCCTTCATTTTTGCGTTCACTGTTTAGCTGATGACGGCATATAAACCTCCCTGGCTTTGTATATCCTATGATGTGTAATACATAAGAATTCACATAAATCTTTACAACCAAAAACATTTTTTTTTTTTTTTTCAAGTCAGCTAGGTAGAAAATTCAGTTCATATTATATGATCTTAAACATTCAGAGGAGAGTCCTTACCCTTAGTCCAGAAAGTGTTAATAGGAACATACATTAGCTAGAATTAAGTTTAACTATACATATATATATATATATATATATATATATATATATATATATATATATATATATATATATATATATATATATATATATATATATATATATATATATATATATATATATATATATATATATATATATAGTCCAGCCTTATGTTGAAGGGGTTCAGTGTATGAACTCTGCTAACCTTACCCCTTCAGCTCCTGTCCTCAATTGCAGGTAGTCTTGCAGGTGTGTCCTGCTGAAGTCTTTATTGGCCCGAATTATGGTAAAAAATCCACTGCTGATGTCACACCACGACCTGTATATGCCTCCACCAGTGATCAAACCTTTGTAAAAGAAAACAAGGTCACTACGAAGATTGGAAATGAAAACAGACAAGGTAAAAACTATGATAAAGTAAGGGGAGGTACCCGAATCATAAGAGAGAGGAAAACAAAACCCTATTGGGGGGTAGTACAGAACCCATGAAAGGAGGCTGGAGGGCCGCAGAAGACCAGCTTCGGCCTGCAGTCCATCGGGTGCATGTTTAGGTGAGCCTGTGGTCACACAACAACCCGAGTAAATCCGCAAAGGCACCAACATTTCCTTCTGACTTTGACCTTTCTCTCCAGATGTATAGCAATCACCTACTCCTCTGGGGGTCTTAGTGCCATACAGCCATATTATGGCTTGCTGTTAGTGCTTCAGTATTCCTTCCTTCATTATTCTTTCCCGCCTCTGAGGAAGTATCCCTGCTTGTCATAAGAGGCGACTAAAAGGTGTCTTTTTGTCTCCCGTCTTTCTCTCCTTGCTGTTTTCTTCTCTTCTGTCCTATGCCTTTTCTTGATATTTCCGTGTTCTTCCGCACTTTATTCTCCGTCTTCTCCTACAGTGCCATATAGCCATTTTATGGCTTGGTGCTAGTTCATTACGGGTGTTTCTTCCTTCCTCCGAGATTTTTTTGTTTTAACATTTGGTGCAACAGTATCCAATAGTTGTGCAACACTACTGCAACCAAACGGGCAGACAAACCAAGCCAAAACCATAACCTTCTTGACGGAGGTAACAACAATTGCAGATTATAATCTGGTTGTTTCAGTGTCGAACAATACCACCTCCTAAACAAATTACTTAATAAAAAGCACATCACAGTGTTTGTGTCACTAACAATATGTGTTTGTGTGTAGGTATGTATGGTACCCAGCTGTATGTAAGTGTGGGGTGTCGCTGGTGTAAGCGGTTGTGTGTATGTATGTATGGTACCCAGCTGTATATAAGTGTGGGGATTCGCTGGTGTAAGCGGTTGTGTGTACGTATGTATGGTACCCAGCTGTATATAAATGTGGGGTGTCGCTGGTGTAAGAGAAAGGATACTTGCCTCACAAACGACAAGTTTCTGGTTCGATTCCCTGAACAATCATGAAACCTGTTGCTGGTGAGGCACGCCTTCACGCACAGGCGCGCGCGCTTGTGTATCCTCTCTTCTCCTTTCTCTCCCGCACCCTTGCACGCTTTCCTTCCCCTCATCAGTGCTCTCATTCTCTTATCCTGTCCTTTGTCTCAGACACTCATATCACCCTTTCTTCCTCTTCTCCCTCCCTTTCTCTCTGTACTTCTCCTTCCCCTCCCCCTTCTCCCTCCTATTCCCTTACTTTGCCCTCATCTCTCCACCCCGCTCTTCCCCATGTGCCTCCCCTCCCCTTCCCCTCCTCCTCCTCCTCCTCCCTGTCTCTAATGTCGCCTAATTAAGTAAAGACCTATGTTAGAAACTATATTTTATATTTTCAGTACGATGACGTTCCTTGGATTGATTCTTGCTACCGTCAAACTATTTTATTTGGGTCAGGAAGGGCTTCTGGTACTGCTGAGATCAGGCTGAATAAAATCGTACAGAGGCAGCAGGAAGAAACTAAATGAAAGTAAATGATAGTGTTATTCCCTTCACTATCTTCACTGACAACTTTTGTATTTTATTCATGCTGTCTCCACACGGGTTCCCTTTCCTTGGGGGAAGCAGCCTAGGTATATAGATAGATAGTCTCCACACGGGTTTATTGTATTTTATTCATGCTGTCTCCACACGGGTTTATTGTATTTTATTCATGCTGTCTCCACACGGATTTATTGTATTTTATTCATGCTGTCTCCACACGGATTTATTGTATTATATTCATGCTCTCTCTAGATGGGTTTAGACAGTTACCGGGGAGACGGAGATATTGAGTTAATTATTACAAAAGACTCTGTTTAAGTTGAATCATACTGTCTGGTTGTAGATTAACCTCGTCACTAAGATAACACATCTCTATATTTCTTTTTCATGCTCATGCCAGTGGTAGGTGGTGGCGACCATCATCCACTCACTTGATGTAGTACTATTTCTTCCTTAGGTGACTCTTCACTGAGTGATAGGACTAATGGTTTCCCGTAACCCAGGAAACTATTTACAACGCTGGGTGGTAATCACACAACCACATAACGGGGTGATGTGGAGCCTATTATGGTGCCCCTGAACTGGGTGGACGCGCAAATGCGGCGTCCATCCAGAAACCAAACTTCCATTCTTCCCTGCCTCTTGATGTGACGAGGTGCTGTCCACCGTAGGGAACATCAGTTCACTGCATGTGATAGGTTTGCAGGGGTGACTGTTTGCTTGCGGATGATGGGTCTGCTGGACCAGACAGAGCGGGGTTGCTCAATACGACTACTTACGGGTGCCAGACGATTTTACTCAGATAAGGGAAGGCAAAGTGCGAGATATAGTTTTCAGATAAATCCCTCAATACTATCTTCGCTGCTAAAGGTTTTCGTAAGTTGTGTAAGTTTTGCGTCTGCAGGATGACGTACTTTTTTGTTATACTTCCTGCTACAAAACGCTTTTATTTAGCTTAAGACAACCTCCTGGCAGTGACAGGATTCATGAAGAGCTATTACCGAACCATTCCTGATCGCCAAGTGTTGTAAACTGAGTCACACCGTCCACTGATAGCCGGATTAAAACAAAATTGACGTACTCGGGGTAAAAGGTATACGATTCATTATACTGAGTCTAAAACTGTTGAAGACAACATTCAGTACGTTGCCATCTTTCATTTTCCTCTTGTTACCGTCAGACGATTCTGTTGGTCGGATCTGTGCCAGTGAGTGGGTTACAAGCAGCCTCCATAACACCCTTCAGTACCATAGCGTCTTACAGGCTTGCTTAGAGTCCATGTGTGACGCGGGCAATAAACAGTACCTTGGAGCGGCGAATTAGTTCGTTGGTGCTGAGTGACCTCCAAGGATAATGAGGTATCGCTGGTATGCCCAAGTACATACTGACCGATTACTCCACCATTCAGTGGAGGCCAACTTACTGCATTATATTACGCGAACGCCAACTCCGTCAACATGGGCACGCGGCACGTTTCCCTGAGGCTGATCTTTCTCATAAGGTGACATCTGAAGGAGCCAGCCTGGGGTGGTGAAGACAAAAGGGAAGGCCTCAACACTCATGGCTGGATTAAGTTGAACGTTCCTGTCGGGGTTTACTTAGGGTATGCGAGGAAGAGTTGCTTCCTGTGGGCATGCAAGGGTAGAACCCTTGTGGGTGGTGTCACAAGCTGGGTGAGGCTTTGCACTGTTGCAGGGATCAACCAAGTCACTGCCAAACGTTTTTATTCTCATCTGTCTCATGAAATCTGAAGCAACTACTGTATAGTTTTTTTTCTTGTGTATTCCAGGTTCAATATTTGATCATTATGATATAGCACATTCTTTATCTACACCATGCGTATCAGAACTGGGGGTATTTTATTTAATGATTAACATTACTACTCTTCTCTGGGGAGGGGCATTACCAAGTGATTGGAACAGTGATCATCTACGCACATTAACAGTGAAGAGTGAGGTTTAATGTGATTCATTTATACTGGAAGTAGATCAGGATTACAGTTGCTTATTAGTGTCTCACTCTCTCACGGAAAGCACAACACAACGCAAAACTTTAAGCATGACTCATCAGTTTATAGCATGAGAGTATCAGTTCAAAACAAATAAAACAACGCATATCAAAGAACATAATCCGTGTGGTGAATATAATACAAGAAACTGACGTAGAACACACTACAAAAACCAGCTGCAGAAATTAGAGTATTACTAAACAAATTCTGTCAGAGACAAGCATCCATTTAGTGTGTGGTAAACAAAGGTCAGTGGGTGTAAGTGTGGCGGAGTGTGGCAGTTGATAATTAAAGACAAAGCAAAATGCTTTAAAACGAGATAATTGTATTGTTCTTATACTGTATGTTTAAATGTGAGTATTGCTGACAACGAAACTGAGTTCTTGACTGTTATTTATCATAATCTTCAAACATGTGGTGGGGGAGGATTAGAGTGGAACTGTACTGGCAAGAACATTATTTTACATAAACATTTTCTACCATATACCATATGATTGTCCAGTACCATTAAGGACAGCATTCTTCCACCATTTTAATGATGGGAAGATATCAAGCAGGTCATATGGTAATTACATTAAGTTACACTTATTTTTAAAATACTGTATGTCCATTTGAGTCATTCATCTCACACTAACAACTACGCCATCTAGGCATTCTCTTGGTGGTATATACAGTACTATAATGCAATATAAGAATTACCAGGTAATGTTAGATTACACTGAATAGCACTCCATACAGTAGTTTCTTCTTAATTTACAGTAGCTCTTACTATTATTTTCTTTACTTTCTTAGCAAGGAATTTGGTTATTTCTTTCCTAACAAAAGTACTGCTGCCAACCTTGCCAGCACAGAAATCCACACTGGGAGCATGAGCATGGCTACAGAAACAACTTGTGCCAGAATAAGTTCCGGAAAAAACTGCATGAGATTGTTCGTTGCTCACTCTGACCTGAAGTTTACCACCCATTGCAGTGGTCCACTAGTTACTTCAGGCTGAATCTGAAACAACACATTACAGTTGGTGATTCTGTGACAAAAGCAAATTTAATTTTGTGACATTCAGTTAAACCCAAATGACAAATAGAAAGCGCTCACAGAACGCATACCTCCACTAATGCCATTAAAAAGGGTCCGCATCCAGATCCTATGATCTGGATCCGGCCCAAAATTTAACCATTCTTTCTTGGTCCATAGCCCACCTTTTCACAAAATTTCATTGAAATTCACTGAGAACACTTGGAGATACTATGCGGGATTCTCAGGATCCGGATGTGGATCCGGCCCAAAGTCTAATCCTTTCTTCCTTTGTCCATAGCCCACCCTTCCACGTAATTTCATATATATCCCTTCAAAACTTTTTGAGTAATCCCGGATCCGGATCCGCGGATATATGATCCGGATCCGGATCAGCCACCTAATTTAATCAATTCTTTCTTGGTCCATGGTGCACCTTTCCACAAAATTTCATTGAAATTCACTAAGAACTTTTGGAGATACTGTGCGGGACACTCCGGATCCGGATCCGGCCCAAAATATCATCATTTATTCATTGGCTCATGGCCCACCTTTCCACAAAATTTCATCAAAATTCGTTCATAACTTTTTGAGTAATACTGCTAACAGACAAACAGACAGACAAACAAACCAACGCGGGGTAAAACATATACTTCCTGGCGGAGGTAAATGATAAGGCATGGAAGAAGTAAACACCAGACACTCCACTTGGGGTGATGGCTCTGAGAGTGCAGTACTAAAAAACTTGTAATTACCTGGGGGCACCACTGCTGGCTTACCATCCATCATGCCCGGGCAAAATATACCCGTCAATCTAGATCGATGTACACCCACTCAAAAAATTATCGGCACTCTTATGACGATAAAATTTTATACGCCAGAAAATAAAGTACTGAGGTAACGTGTAAGGCTGATATCTCTGATCTGCTGAGGCGTAGGTCCGTCTTCATAGTGGCTTCGGTTCGGTGACTTCGTAGTACCGCTTACTATGCAGTTTGTTTTGTTTACTATCACAGCCTTTTACGTTACTGAAGGGACTTTCATGCATGATCGTGGGGAGTACGGACGTGTTTTTCTGGCTCTCCTCTAGCTTTCAGGGCTGCCTCACCGGCATTAGTTTTGTACATAGGACCGATAAAAGTTAGGATAGCTAGTTCTCATATTCCTCCCTACCCTCGATAGAGGTATAGTAGGTGTCTATATCTACTTACTGAGATTGCCTTTGCTTACTCATCTCTGGAGTGTACCACCAACTGATCGCTCTGGGGTGTGAGTTACACACAGGCGTGTCCTCCCGAGAGTGGTTTGAGAGGGGAATCTCAAACTAGGTGTGTCTTCCCTGGGTGCTTTGTCCCTTGCTCGTTCTTCTCTTTCTTCCCACTTCCCTCTCACGGGGGAAGTCGTTACTATGGCGGACGCCCCTGCTGCCTCCCCCCCCTTCAGGGGGGCAGCTAATGTAGGGCCTTTCCTAAGGGCCCTATATCAAAACGGTATGCTAAAAGTTTAAGTAGGGAAAGACTTCCCTCAATATGTAGGGGTTGTTACATTTTTTTAAGGGGAGGAATGCTTGGCTTTCACAAACCCTATATTTAATTACTCGTAACAAAGTAACTCTGTACCTCCAGAGGGCATAGAATAATGTAAATAGTTTATGTAAAAAGTATTTTAACTTGCTAAAAGTGCAATGCAAACATACACAGGAACTGAACCGTTGGTTATTAAAACACGTGGGCTGTACCTTAAGCCCCTGTCACACATACGCGACTCAAGGCCCGACCGCAGCACAACTTAAGGTCGTAACGGCTTTTGTCATTGGTTGTCCCTTGCTTCTCCGACAAAGCCTGGACTCTGGACGGCAGTCGTGAGCCTCTTGAACGACTCCTCGAGCCTCACAAATTTTTAAAGCGTGCGTTAAAAAATCGTGGCCGCCTCACGACTTGCCAAAAGTCGGCTCACAGTTGCATCATAGTCGGGAGTGTTGTATGTCGGTTGTGAAGCAGTCTTAGCTCAATTGGATGCATCTTGATAAGGTCACTGCATGTCGTGATGCTATTGCTGACAAAAAATCCATTATGAATGCGTGTACCTCATCAACTGACTAGACACAGGAGAGGTCCATGGTGATGAGCTTGGTGTCATTTGTGGTCTAGGTGTGATGCCCCGCCCCACACTGGGTGTCATTGGCGGTTCAGGTGTGATGCCCCACCCCACGCTGGGTGTCACTGGTGGTCTAGGTGTGATGCCCTGCCCCTCACTGGATGTCATTGGTGGTCTAGATGTGATGCCCCGCCACATGGGTCGGTCGTGGGGGGACGTGGAGGTGTTGAGGGGGTTGGGGTGCATTCCCCAAACGCGTCAAGCAGTCGTCTTGTGTTCGTGGGAGGTCGTATCACGGTCGTGGCTGACAAAAATTTGTTAAATTTCAAATTTGATGACTCATAGCTCCGTCGCCTTGCGGTCACCTCCTGATCATGTCGCGTTCTTGAGGACGTCACGACAGGTCGTGCAACAGTCCTGGCGCGGTCGTTAGGCAGTCATGAGCAGTGCAGATTCGGGGCCAGTCGGGAGGCATGTGAGCCAACTAGGACGACCTTGAGTCTCGCCGCGATCGGCCCTTGAGTTGCGTATGTGTGACAGGGGCTTTACCGAGTACTAGGTCAAACTCGAGCTCATCTCTGCCCTGGCGGTGACACGCACTGTCATTTTTATTTTTGTTAAGAGTAGTTGACAGTAGGCGAGATCCTAAAATTGACATGTGTAAACCACTTTTATACGTTACCCATGTGATTTAACTGCATATAGAATGTTCAGTCAATGCTAAAGGCAATAATATACGTTAATATAATTTATGTGATGTGAAAGGTACTGTTCTTCGGTCACTGAAGCATCGTGCCAGCATTGGATCATTATTACATTTTAATCTCAGGCACTGCAAACTGTTTTTCATTTTCTTATAATACCATTTTTAGTTATTTATCAGCAGCATTCTATTCATAATTCTTGGTAATCGTTAAGGAGACATAGGACCACCTTATTTTGCATTTTTTCCTTGCTTTAGCCCTTCAAGGAATTCTTCAAGTACTCTCGAATTGTGTTTTCAAGTTACAGTGTTTTTTGTTTCTTTTAAATGTGGTAAAAAAGTGCTTTAAAAACCGGTTTGTTCATGGACAGCCACCATCTTGCGGTGCGCGAAGACAGATGGACGCCATCTTAGAGCGCCATATACGATCGAAATTATCCTTGCAGGCCTAATCAAACAAACCTAACCTAAACTTTCGTAACAACCCAACCTTATTTCTCCTAATGTTACCTAACCTATTTTAGACTAACCTAACCAATTTTATGCTAACCTAACCAAACTTGTCCTAACCTTTGCGCTAAGACTGACAAACGCCAACTTAGAACGCTATTTTTCAGAGAAATTGCCCTTTATCAGTGCTCATTTACCCAGACCTAACATAAATTTTTTTAATTCAACCCAGCTTTATTTATCCTAACTTGTTTTACGCTAACCTAACCAGTTTTAAGGTAACCTAACCAAATTTATCCTAACCTAACCTGATCTACCTCCAGCGCTAACTATCATATTTACAACATAAGTATTGATTGAAAAGTTTATTACTATAATAGTATATAAAGTATACGTACATATAAGTGCTGGTATATAAAAAAAATGACTGGAAATTATTTTGTTTTGGCGCTGATTGACATCGTCTGGACAAAGAATAGTTACGGCGACTCCAACAGGAGCACTTCCGACGTACCAACTGGTCACGCAGGGCTGCCAAATGCCCACTTTCCCTTAAAGCTTTCTTAGCATACCGTGTAAAAATTGAGGGCTTGCTTGTGCTTTCCTTAGTGTGTAAAGTAGGGACCAATGTAGGGCCTCTCCATGTGTGTTTAAGCATACGGCCGAGTTCAAACTTTTTGCTTGTATAGTAGGACTCGCGCACGTTTGCGGCTGTGGTGTGGCCCGCACCTGTGTACAATGGTGCCACGTTTCCCCAACTTGCGATGTGAAACGGAAGCTATTTATGTACAAGGCATCACAAATTCGATAAAATCAGATGAATAAAACTTACAATTGTGTATTTTGATGGATGAATCAACAGTAATCTTATTATGCATAAAATATTTATACAGTAACACAGAAACATGGCATACATATTGTACAGTGTTGCTAAAAGAAATTGTAGTCACTTTTAATGGTTTTTAGCGTAGTTTTAGGGTGGGTAATAATATCACAGTTATGGATATAAGATAATGAGCCTGAAAAAAGAAATATGCCAATATCCAAAGTCAAAGAAATAATTCATGTAATTCTTGTGAGTGGCAACACTGACACACCCAGTCTGGCCTAAGGTAAAGTACGTACCTCCGTAGACCCAACCATAGCTTGTACAGGTGTTGCTAGGGAAAAATGCTCACATTTACCGGCTTTTACCATAATTTTAAGGACGAGGAATAATCACATTTATAATCATAAGCTAATATGTAGGACAAAATAGTAGGCATATGCCAATACCGAAGTAAAAAAAAAAAAAAAAAAACATTATTCACTCGCGAGCGGCAACACTTCCACACCCAGTCGGTGAGAGAGCGAGAGAGAGAGAGAGAGAGAGAGAGAGGCAGGAGAGGGGCATGCATTGAATGCATTGTCGGCATCACTAAATATAACAAAACCAAATTAACAAATGAAAGCACAATTATAAATAACTTATAAAAGAATCAAAAGTACTCAGGGTGGCTCACATTTCCCGCCAGGAGAGAGAGAGAGAGAGAGAAAGAGATAACGGTATAGAAAACGTGGCAACACTGTACACAGGTGCGGGCCACACCACAGCCGCAAACGTAGGCGAGTCCTACTATAGACCCTCACATGCCAGCTCTCTTTATGCGTCAATCTATATAAAATGCGTGAGCTACAGCATAGTGCCCTCAGAAACTCCCCGACAGGTAACATGCGTGAACTACAGCATAGTGCTCCCGGAAACTCACCGACACCCCCACCCGGACCCCACGGAGTAGCCGCAGCCGAACAACAGGATGCAATGCGACAACGGCACAAGTCAGCCTGGGCCGTGCGCCCCTATAGTACTCAGCCGCCTCACTGTCGCCCTAGCAGGAAGACGACACTACCTTCAGGGAGTGGGACCGCCAGATCAGCTCGGGGTGGAGCTGTCTGTCCAGCTCCAATGAGCGCCCCTCAGGAGATGGCCAATAGTCGCTCCCGCCTTCTACAGGAAGGTGCCTTCTCTTTAGGGATGGCCAATAGCCACTCAGCCTTATAAGGGAACCGGTGTCTCACAAGCCTAAGGGTAACGAGGAGACAGCCAATAGCCGCTCCTGCCTTCGTCAGAAGGTGTCCTTCCTGGGACGGCCGATAGCCGCCCAACACCCCCTCCCGCAGGAGACGGCTGATTGCCGCTCCCTCCTTCGCCAGACGGCCTATAGCCGCTCCGAAGGTGTTGTCCCCGAGACGGCCGATAGCCGCTCACTCCTCTGGCAGAAGGAGACGGCCAATAGCCGCTCTGAAGGTGTTGCCCTAGAGATGGCCGATAGCCACTCCCTCCTCCGGCAGAAGGAGATGGCAAGAGGCCACTCCCGCCTTCGTCAGACGGCCGATAGCCTCGCCGAAGGTGCTGCCCCCGAGACGGCTGATAGCCGCTCACCCTCCCTTCTCCAGGAGATGGCCGATAGCCGCTCCCGCCTTCGTCAGACGGCCGATAGCCGCTCCGAAGGTGTCCAGAGGTGTGCTGAGTCCCCCACTCAGGCCACGGCCAATAGCTGGGCCTTGGCGCCCTATAGTTGCGCTCTTGGGCAGCCACGGCAGATAGCCGGGCCCCACAGTGCAAGCAGTGTCACTGCCCCAGCGTGAGACGAGTGCCCAGACCTCCAGCGCCGAAGGACCCCAGGGAGGCCCTACAGCTTCCCCCGGCCTCTGCTCCCTATGCCTGGCCCTGGAGAAGACCCACCTGACGGACCCTAACTCAGGTCGGTGCCGCAGCCCCTCCGTGATGGCGCCCCTTGACCCTGGGGGCCGCAGTCCTCGGGTACTCCAGGCCCTCCTCAGGACGCCCGGGCGTGATCTCTCCACGCCCCGACGACGGAAGACCTCCACCTCCGGCCGAGACCTGAGCCAGAGATTCCTGGACCTGTTTGGACCCAATCCTGAGGGCCACACTTCTGTACCTAGCCCAGAGACTACAGGCCCCTTTGCCACCTGCAGCCCTGGACGAGAGAGGACGCCCCTGCGTCCCTCTCGGCACGCCCTCCCTTGGCGGTGCCCCTATTCCGGAGGGGTTGTCGCCAGCGTGTCTCCCCGCCTCCCCCGCTATATGAGTGAATTATGTTAAGTGTGGTGTTGCCCCAGAATTAGTTAAGTGACTTATGCTAAGTGTGATGTTGCCCCAGAATTAGTGTAACAGTAATACAGTGACTTAGTGTATGTTGAATACCGGGGCGAGTGATATCACGGGCGGATGAATAAGGACGAGTGCAGAAACTAAGTTCTGGTGAATCAGACTCACGTGTGACGCCCTTGTAGAAAATCAGTAAGACTCCTACCCCGAGAGATTCTCTATAGTAAAATATCCAAATGTCCTTTGCTACCAGGAAACAGTAGAGAAAAAGTGTTAATAATATTTTCCCGCTTGTATTACCATAAACACAGTACATTCCCAGTGTCCTCCACCCTCCCTTAAGGAATCTCCCCTCAGCAGTCAGTGTGTATTAAGAACCTGGACTAGCAATAGAATCAACTGTCAAAATCCCTTTGCTATCAGAAAATACTAAGCTAGAATCCATAACATTAACTCCCTCCCAATATTACTATAACTATGATCTGACCCTCCGCCGTCACCCCTCGTCCCTCCCCCCCCCCGTGTGAAACCCACTCTCACGCTCCCACGCGCCCCACGATCCTGTATTCCCTGTACACCTGTGCACTGAAATTATAGTATTGGCATCAGTGTCTGTTAAGCCAGTATCCTGCGAGGTACTAATTATCTAGTTAAGTTTTTATTTTCTGCCATATTCTGTGTAGTATTATCTGCTGTTTTTGTCCTGTGTCTGTGGTAATATACGTGTAAAGGTTATTGCCTAGAGTTTTTGTGTCCTACCTCTATTTATTGCACTAAGCCCCGGTCTCGAAAGAGGACCCCTCTACACGTTAGGTGTTCTAGGACCGAGGAGTCGGGCCCTTTTCACCTAGCATTACACTATATCTTGCTATATGTTTTCTAAATAAGATTTTTTCACCCTGATAAATGACTTCTGAGTTTTAGAGAATAATTCTGTTTCGCAGTCATTCATGGAAGTTCCATACTTAGCGATTTCGATCAAAAAGTACGTTTCTACGGCCATCACTCCAATAAAATAGTTTTGAACTACCCACAAATTGGATGCTATCAGCTATAACAAGTTCACAATTGACACTACCTTTTATCCATGAAGTCTCGGAGAAGATGAGTGAAAAGGATAAAATGAGATAATAGACTCCTCGGAAATTAAAAAAAAAAAAATCCAAGTAATCAAAACATGGAAGACACACCAGTTCAGGTCTACGCTCCTGCAACCTGATTTATTTTGGACTCATTAGTAACATTAAAACTGCTTATTTGAGGAACCAAGTAATATTTATAATTCTATATCTCAGTACGGCAATGAATTTAGTACGGCAATGAATTCAGTTTTTCTTATTATGTGTATATTAAAATGCCCGCCGTGCCTGCCGCCGGACCTCCCACCTCACCACCCCCCACCCCACCACCGGGCCGCCACCGCACCACCACCCCAGGAGGACACACCGGTGAGGTTAGTGACCCCGTTCAAGAGGGTCATCAGGACATTACGGTCCTGGGTCCTTGTTCCCCGCAATTGTCCCGACCCCAGGTGATCAGGGAAAGTAGACTACATTGCGGGCGGAGTAATGATCGCCAGAATAGGGGTGGGACTGAACCAGATTCAGTCCCAGGTAACACCGTATTGACGGCTTTGTTACACCCTCCAGGGCAGGAGGCCCAAGGGGAAGAGGCTCAAGGCTACGGCCTTATAAAGTGTGTGAAGGGGAAAGCGACCCCAGGCCCCGGCTTTAGCATACCGGAGAGAGAGAGTTGCCCCAGCGCATCACTCTCTTGCTGTTCTCTCCTTCAGGAGCAACTAAACGTCATCGGCCCTGAGCCGTGGCGAAGAAGGGACGGCCCTGTACGCCCGTCAGTTGTTCCTGATCGGATAGATCAGCTTCCGGCTACGGCCAGAATACGGACCAGGGTAAAGAGCCTTTGCTACCATACGTGTAGCACTTCCCTATTACGGGAGCAACACCACGTCATCGGTCCTGAGCCGCGGCGAGGGGATGGTCCCGTATGCCCTGTAGGTGTTCTCCGTATGGGTAGGCACTCGGCTCCGGCCGGGGCACGTACCAGGGTAGAGAAGCCCCTGAAGGTAGACTCAATCCGTATTGGAGAGAGTGTGGCCTCTGTGCCCCTCACTCCGGCTTGTCTCCTGCTACAGGAGCAGCACCACACTGGCGGTCCTGAGCCGCGGCGAAGGGACGGCCCCGTACGCCCTGCAGGTGTTCCCCATACGCCGGGCAAGTTCACGGCTACAGCCAGAGTACGTAACAGGGGGAGGCGACCCCAGGCTCCGGCCTCCAGACGTACTCGAGAGGACACGAGTAACGTGAGTCCTCCTCCAGCCTCTTTCCCTTCGGGGAGCCCATCGTCACCACCCGGGAATATAGCCCCGGAGGAGACGCTAGAGTGGTGGCAAGGCCCAATATCGGGCTTACCGCCTACACCTGGGAGTTCCTTGTTTCTGTCCGAGCCCCGTAGGAGACACTGCCGCAGCCCAGTCCTGACGGCGCCTCTTCCCCTTGGTGCCCGCAGGCCCAGGACGCCCAGGCCAGACTCTCCAACTCCTGACAAAGGCGATCCGGGCTCCCTCACTCCCCGGAGCCAAAAATGGCAGGCCCGATTACTCTGGCTGTTTGGTCCCTGTCCCGAGGGCCACCTATCAGGTCGAGGCCCCCAGACCACAGGGCCTCCCTGCACCCCACCGGCGCGGCCCTAGTATGAGGGCCGCCTCCCAGGTCGAGGTCCCCAGATGGGAGAGCCTCTTTGCACCTCACCTACGAGTGCGACCTAGAGTGAATATTACCCAAGAAACAGGAAAACAGTGATTCACCCCCTCCCTCTTTGTGTCAAGAACAACTGGGGAAAAAGAACAGTGCACAGTGACTCCGTAAGAAACAGAGTAGTCAATAGTGGCCTACCAGAACTCAGTGTTGACAGGGCAGAAAGTGAACTTCGTGTAATTATCCCAGTCCCCCCATGTAAGAGAGTCAGAGAGTTTTCTGTGAACCCCGGAGGTAAGGGCGCGCGGGTCAGTCAAAAACCTAAGTGTAAGTGTTTCCGTGACAAGGTGACAACGTCGAGTGTTGCTATCCGTGCCCTACCTCATTTATAGTAATATTCCCCATACAGACTACCAACCTTGTTTATGCCTTATGTGAACAATTCTATTTATATCCTGCCTCCAAGTGACGTATAAGCAATATTGTAGATAATTCACGATCTCCCTGTATGAACGTTGTAGTGTGTATTCAGTATAACTTTACTTTGTGGTGCTAAGTGTTAACTGTGTGTCTCTGTGTCCCTGTATCTCAAATATCACTCTACGTGTATTGTTACGGTTAGAATTAAGGTAATAGATGTGTTAAGGTATACTGCCTGGTTTTTATGTCCTGTTCCTTTGTTGGTGCTTTACTTCCGGTCTAGAAAGAGGATCCCGCTTCAGTAGCTAGTGTTTTTACGACGAGAAGTCGCCTTAAAAAACACCAGCATAACACTGGTGGCAAGCGGTGGTTCTGGATCCGAGTAAAAGCACAGAGGAACGATAAAAATGAAACTTGCACAATGGCAGCCAAACCGCACATCCAATTACCGAAATTCAACCGGGACCAATGCGACATAGAAGTATATTTAGATATGGTCAAACCCCTCCTGGACATAGGGTTTGTGAAAAATGTTGAGTAATTCTGGTAAACAAATCGGGGCCCTCTTTCTGGGCACCAAAATGTGAGAAATGTTTAATGTATCCAAGTCGGTATCCCTGCCGGGACACCGCTATGCAAGAATTTTCTCGGTACACAACTTGTAGGTCGTTACTCTTCCCTGAAGTTGTCTAAGTAAATCAAACAAGTCTCATAGAGTTAGGTGAAACGTAAATTAAATTTAACTCACCTACAATACTATCTTCTAATCTATCTCTTCGCTAATCCCCCCTTGAATTGGCCAATTCGTAAAGGTTACTTAGCTATATGAAGAGGGAGTGATCGTTAACTGATGACGATGAGGGTGCCTGGTATAGTTGCTTGGGCAAGCAAGCGTCCTTATGGTGTGTATATACAACTGTGCTAACTCCACGAGAGCTAGGAGCAGAGTGCTAACTCCACAAGGTCTGGGAGCAGAGTGCGTGAACGCGGAAAGCCCCAACACTTCATCGAATTGTGGGTTGCCAACTCTTATTTAATTACAGTACTAAATACAGTTAAATTACATCATGATATGTACAGGGCAAATCTAACAAATTAATCTTAGTTCCACTTAAACTAAAGTTAGACCAAATATTCCCTTTAACTATGTAAATATCTTGACTCCACATCTGCCTTAACAGGGGAATCTTTCCCTGCTTGCCACGTCACCTATCGCGTAGACGCAGTTTAGGTCGGTGGAAAATACCACATAATTACATGTATTTACAATGCATAGTTGTCCACGGGGGTTAAATACAGTAGCATTTAATTTATCAATAACAAGAATTATTAAAGAGAACATAATTTCTGGGTTATTAAAACCGCTTGAACAATTACCAACGGTCTCAATTCTCCTCTGCCTTTAACCAGGGATAACTATGATAAAAATAGAGAGCGCGACTGCTCTGGGGGAAAATATTTCCCACAGGGTTCGACTCAGACAGAGAAAAAATTGCAGTCACACTACCTAACCTGGGAAGAATAATCGCCACTGTCGCACCAAAAATCGTCCCAGAACTGTCATGGGATCAATTCTCACAAATAGTGAGATAGGCTTTCACGCCATCAATAGGCAGAGTTGTCGCCCTCTCTCAACTTGACGCCCTCACCTACGACGGGAACCTGGACGATACATTCGTCCAGGCTCGGCGCCTCGTCAGCGCCGTTTATCCCGAGGCACCTACAAATGCCAGAGATATACATACATTTAATGCCCTACTGAGGATTCTCCCTGGCACAGTCAGGGAGCACTTCTCAATCTATGACCCCTCAGAGGACATGGAAAACGACCTGCAACTCGTCAGACGTCTCCTCGCCCCCCGTCCCATACCACAACCACTCCACGCGGTGACACGATTCCCGACAAAACAAAACCCTCCACCCAAACCTAAGCTGCCACCTCACCAGCCAACTACAGAGCCATCTCCTACTGTGCCTAGAGCTTACCTGCAGAAAAAACGCCCCAACCCCAAGGAACAAGGAAATCTCATCTCTACAAATCCTTGGGAGTTCACGGCTTGCAGTCGCACCTGCCCCTTGCACGACATAAGAGAACAGCTAAAGGCTAGCAGGCACAGAAACTTTCACCAAGAGTGCAAGAAAGTCTCCTCCCTAGACAACGAAGCCCCGGAAGATGATGCGCCACCAACACACTACTCAGAAACGGACGACAATGACAACGACGACCCCACTCTGCAATAGATGGATTTTTAGGCCCGCCCCCGCACCTCCCCAAGGTGGCGGGGGCCACCTCACATAGCTACAGACCCCCAGTCTATAACAAGATTTGGCTGAACAGGGTCAAGGCACGATTACTGGTGGATACGGAAGCAGCCAGATCGTGCCTCTACTTCCACTTCTACTCCCGCCACACCTCTGCATTCGGCCCCCTTCTCCCCACTTCAGTCAACCTCGTCGACACGGGGGGCGGCCCCCTGCCTATCCGTGGGGAAATACGGGCCCTTCAAACCAACACCCACCAACAAGTATCCACTAACCATCCATTCATCATATTCGACTCAACATGCGATCAATTTGATAGATATCTCGGGCTGGACCTGCTCCAAAAACTCCACGCCACCATTACTGCCATCAGCGCCGCCTCCACTTCAGTCCAGCCTGTCCCAACCAAGCATCAATCAACAAGAAAAAAAAATTATCGAAGAAAAATCAAGAACACCACCCCTCCCTCACCACACAAACACACACAACTCTCAAACACTCACCTGCACCAACCCACCTGTACATCTGACCCCAACCCGACCTCTTACACGGCCTCACTCCATCCCCCTCCATCACCAACCCCCACCACACATCATCTGGACCCCTCCCGATCTTTTTCTGCCACTATCGCCTCCTCAATCACCATTCCACCCCACCATGAAGCTTGGGTAAAACTGAACAAACCTTCAGGTACCTGCGTCCTCTTCTCACCATCCATCCCCACCGGACCACTCTCCTCTTGTCTAGTAAGCCCCACCTTCCTTCCCCCACATCCCCATGAAATCCGTATCGGCAACCTCGCCACAACCCCACTAACCCTACCAAGAGGACTCATCATCGGCGACACAGAAGAAGCAGAACCATGCCAAGCACCACCCCCTGACCATCCCACTCTCCCCGATCTACCATCACACCTATCCGCTTCCCAAACCAACAGCCTCCTACAACTCCTCCTGGACTTTCAGGACCTATTCTCCTCCGGCCCAACCAACCTTGGCCATACTACCTATCTCAGCCATGAGATACACACGACCGGACCTCCAATTCACCAACCATCACGACGAAAAAATCCAAAGCAACGGGCAGAAGAAGACCGGCAGGTCCAGGATATGCTCGATGCCGGCGTTATCTCCAACTCCACTAGCCCATGGTCCTCACCAGCTGTACTCGTACGGAAAAAAGATGGGACAATGCGCTTTTGCGTAGACTACTACCGAGTCAACAACGTCACGATCAAAGATGCTACGCCCCTACACTGAATCGACGACTCACTGGACTCGTTACATGGCTCGACATGGTTCTCCACCCTAGACCTGCAATCAGGTTATTGGCAAGTCCCTGTACACCCTGATGACAAACACAAAACCGCCTTCTCTACATCAAACGGGAAGCATTATGAATTCAACATTCTTCCCTTCGGACTCTGCAACGCCCCTGGCACATTCTCCCGCCTGATGGAGTCAGTTCTCAGTGGACTAACCTGGGAGACTTGTTTGGCGTATCTGGACAACGTGATCGTTTTCAGTCGTACTTGGGCCGACCACCTCCACCGCCTCAAACAAGTGTTCCACTGTATACGCCAGGCAGGGCTATAACTAAAACCAACAAAGTGCGTCTTGGCCGAGAGGTCTGTCTCTTTGCTTGGACACCTAATTAATGCTGAAGGCATCTCACCAGACCCAGATAAACTACGTGCCATCGCCGACATTCCCCTACCTCGTGACGTACACGAAACTAGAGCCTTCCTAGGCTTAACATCATACTACAGTCGGTTCGTCAAAGGATTTGCAGATATTGCCAAACCCATACACGACCTAACAAAAAAAGGCGAGCCATTCGTATGGACCAAACCAAGGAAAACTGCATTTACCACCCTCAAGTTCAAGTTAACCTCTGCCCCAGTAGTCGCTTTCCCAGATTACAACCTCCCATTCCGCCTGTATACCAAAGTATCACTCATCGCCATAGGGGCTGTCCTTGCACAAGTACAAGATGGGCGGGAACATATCATCGCTTGTGCCAGCCGCACCCTAAATCCTGCAGAATGCAACTACACGGCCACCAAATGCGAGTGCCTGGGGATCATCTGGTCCCTCAGATACTTCCGTTCCTACATCTCAGGCACCCATGTGATAGTCATTACAGACCACCAATCCCTACAATGGCTACGTCAATGAAACACCACCAATGCACAACTTATACGATGGCGAGAGACACTCGAGGAGTGTGATTTCGAGATCTCATACCGACCGGGCAAACTCCACACAAACGCCGACGCCCTGTCCCGTCTACCAATCAATGCAATCTCGACAGAACCAGACCTAGTCCAAATGTGGCACAAGAAACAACGCCCTACCTGGATCCCATCGAACACATTCGCTAAACTCCACCCACATGGCGAACACCTGTTCGATCCAAACGGACACATCGTCCTAAGCCCCGCCACTGCACACGACACCATGCTCCACCTCCATGCCCATAACGGCATCCACCTAGGAACAAAGAAACTCCTATACGTCTTTACCGACATGTACTGGACCTCTAATCCATCCACCATCGCCAAGAACATTATACAATCCTGTCGAGCCTGTGCTTTATAAAAGGACATCACCCGGACATCAGGCCCTTCAGGAAAATTAACAGCACAAAAACCGTGGCAACTACTTTCCTTAGACGTCGTCGGCCCCCTCACACCCAAAACAGGGTACAAATACATAATCACATTCGTGGATGTATATTCAAACTTTATAATCGTATGCCCCGCCATAGATCACAGTGCAGTATCAGTTGGCGATGCCCTCACCCGCCATGTCTTCCCTTATTTTGGTATTCCCCAAGCACTGCACTCAGATAATGCCCCAGAATTTACGGGAAAAGTCTGGAAAGAACTGGCAAACATATTCGGATACCACATCTCCCACTCATCCCCCTACTGGCCCCAGGGTAACAGCATCTGCGAGATAAGCCATTGCTCCCTTATGAACCATGTCTGCACACGCATTATGCAAACAGGAAACGAAGACTGGCCTGCCCACATCAAGATCATCCAATGGGGTTTAAATACATGCCCACGAGAAGACGGGATAACTCCACATGAAAGAGTTTTGGGGGAATCACCACTACTCCTACCACTCTGCCACCACCTACAGCCACCCACCCCACCCTCCACTACCGACCCTCTCCACCACCTCAAACGCCACCTCCACCACCTACACTCTCAACAAGACCTAGCACCCGACATGACCCACTCCAACCCATACAAACCTAGTCAGTCCGTATTCGTTGCAAACCTGCCTACCCCCTCCAAATCCTCCCCCTGATTCAATGGACCCTTCAACATTGTTCGAGTACCCAACCCATACCAAGTCATTATAGATCAACAGGGACAGCACCGCATATACAGAAATCGCCACGTGCGGCCCTTCCACCCACCCACCACTGACCTCCCCTGCGCCAGGCCTACCTGCACCCCTGCCTGCACACCTGTCCATCCCAACCTTTCTCAGAATCACCCCGAAACTCCTACTCCTACTCCTTCTCACCCCCTCCCTCAAACTCACCAACAACCAGCCCACCCCCCCGACACCCCACCACCACAGGCTGAGACCACCACCTCTTCACCACTCACAACTCACCTACCTAACACCTGTCCACCCACCACCTCCCAACCCACACCGCCCATGCCGCCCACATCACCACCACTGCCCAAAATCCCCCCCAAAAAAACCTCACCACTCACTACCCCACCACCTCCACACCCACCACCCCCCTCCCCCATGACCACTCTCATTATACGCGCCACAACGCGCCCCCAGCCATCTCCTCCCCTAACCTCCGCACACCTCACCACCACCACGTGCACAACCACCATCGCCACCCACACCCACCATCATTACCACCACCACCAGATCAGGACCCACCCTTGAGGTACACCCCAACACCTCTGCCCATCACACGCCCATCCCAACACCCACCACCTCCACATACCCCCTAAAACACCTCCCCCATAACCCTCCCCCTCCACCAAGCACGATGGAATTTTCCCAAATCCCAATTCCCCAAAGGACAACGCTCCTCACACCGAATCAGTCCCCATAAAACCACCAACCTCCCGTCACTCTCCAGCATTCAACTTTCATCTCTCCACCAGGCACCATTCCCCGAGATGAAGGTGACGAGAGTGTATTGGCAACCCTACAACCGCCCACAGGCCAGAATCCGGGGCACCCACTACCTGCTCCAGCTCCTACGCCGGACCAACCATCTATCCTCCCTCCGGTTCCCTCTCAACTCCCATCAGGAGCCCAACACCTTCACCACCCACTGGGCCAGCCTCACGCAACACCTTACCCCGACCCACCAGACATCCACCTCCACCACGTACCTCCTCCAGTCATGGGGTTGTGACTTCAACGACGAGGAGGGTGGTAAAATGCCAGCCGTGCCCGCCGCTGGACCTCCCATCTCACCATCCCCCACCCCACCACCAGGTCGCCATCGCACCACCACCCCAGGAGAACACACCGGTGAGGTTAGTGACCCCGTTCAAGAGGGTCATCAGGACATTACGGTCCTGGGTCTTTGTTCCCCGCAGTTGTCCCAACCCCAGGTGATCAGGGAAAGTAGACTACATTGCGGGCGGAGCAATGATCGCCAGAATAGGGGTGGAACTGAACCAGATTCAGTCCCAGGTAACACCGTATTGACGGCTTTGTTACACCCTCTAGGACAGGAGGCCCAAGGGCAAGAGGCCCAAGGCTACGGCCTTATAAAGTGTGTGAAGGGGAAGGCGACCCCAGGCTCCGGCCTTAGCACACCAGAGAGAGAGAGTTGCCCCAGCACATCACTCTTTTGCTGTTCTTCCCTTCAGGAGCAACTAAACGTCGTCGGCCTGGAGCCGCTGCGAAGAAGGGATGGCCCCGTACGCCCGTCAGCTGTTCCTGATCGGATAGATCAGCTTCCGGCTACGGCTAGAATACGGACCAGGGTAAAGAGCCCCTGCTACCGTACGTGTAGCACTTCCCTATTATGGGAGCAACACCACGTCGTCAGCCCTGAGCCGCGGCGAGGGGACGGCACTGTACGCCCTGTAGGTGTTCTCCGTACAGGTAGGCACTCGGCTCCGGCCGGGGCACGTACCAGGGTAGAGAAGCCCCTGAAGGTAGACTCAATCCGTATTGAAGAGAGTGTGGCCTCTGTGCCCCTCACTCCAGCTTGTCTCCTACTACGGGAGCAGCACCACGGCGGCAGTCCTGAGCCACGGCAAAGGGACGGCCCCGTATGCCCTGAAGGGCGTACGGGGCCGTCCCCAGACGCTAGAGTGGTGGCAAGGCCCGATATCGGGCTTACCGCCTACACCTGGGAGTTCCTTGTTCCTGTCCGAGCCCCGTAGGAGACGCTGCTGCAGCCCAGTCCTGACGGCGCCTCTCCCCCTTGGTGCCTGCAGGCCCAGGACGCCCAGGCCAGACTCTCCAACTCCTGACGAATGCGATCCGGGCTCCCTCACTCCCCGGAGCCAGAAACTGCAGGCTCGATTACTCCGGCTGTTTGGTCCCAATACGAGGGCCACCTATCAAGTCGAGGCCCCCAGACCAGAGGGCCTCCCTGCACCCCACCGGCGCAGCCGTAGTACGAGGACCGCCTCCCAGGTCGAGGCCTCCAGACGGGAGAGCGTCCCTGCACCCCACCTACGAGTGCGACCTAGGGTGAATATTACCCAGGAAACAGGAAAACAGTGATTCACCCCCTCCCCTCTTTGTGTCAAGAACAACTGGGGAAAAAGAACAGTGCACAGTGAGTCCGTAAGAAACAGAGTAGTCAATAGTGGCCTACCAGAACTCAGTGTTGACAGGGCAGAAAGTGAACTTCGTGTAATTATCCCAGTCCCCCCATGTAAGAGAGTCAGAGAGTTTTCTGTGAACCTCGGAGGTAAGGGCGCGCGGGTCAGTCAAAAACCTAAGTGTAAGTGTCTCCAGGACAAGATGACAACGTCGAGTGTCGCTATCCGTGCCCTACCTCATATATAGTAATATTCCCCATACAGACTCCCAACCTTGTTTATGCCTTATGTGAACAATTCTATTTATATCCTGCCTCCATGTGACGTATAAGCAATATTGTAGATAATTCACGATCTCCCTGTATGAACACTGTAGTGAGTATTCAGTATAACTTTACTTTGTGGTGCTAAGTGTTAACTGTGTGTCTCTGTGTCCCTGTATCTCAAATATCACTCTACGTGTATTGTTACGGTTAGAATTAAGGTAATAGATGTGTTAAGGTATACTGCTTGGTTTTTATGTCCTGTTCCTTTGTTGGTGCTTTGCTTCCGGTCTAGAAAGAGGACCCCGCTTCAGTAGCTAGTGTTTTTACGAAGAGAAGTCGCCTTAAAAAACACCAGCATAACATATATGATAATCAGTAAATAAACGATTTTCTTGTAAATAATTTATTGCCTATCGGCGTGATTTTCCTTGGGAAATATTGATAATGATATCAAACGAAAAGTAGTATTGCGAAAATATTGTATATTTTAAAAATAACATCCGTTTTATCTCTAAATTTGCAAGTCCTTAATGAGACGAAGATATCTGGGCTTAAAACACTCAACTGTCAGCCTTCCTTATCTGTGAAACGATTTCCTCCTACGCATTACCTCATTTAGCCTTGTTATTTATTTATTTTTTTTCAAGACAGAATTTACTCACATTCAGATATGTTTCTGTTATGCTGAGTGTTTTTAGGCCGACTCCTCGTCCAAAAAACACTAGCGATTGAGCGGGGTCCTCTTTCCGGACCGGAAGTATAGCACCAACAATGGAACAGGACGTAAAAACTAGGCTGTCCACCTTAACACATCTATTACCTTAACTCTAACACCGTTACAATATTACATAGAATGATATTCTGGACAGGGGATACAGATACACAAAGTTGTGTTAGGATATCACGGGATATTCAACATACACTGTAATTACACTTTACAGTGGGTTGGGGTTCTATAAGTGGGGGTGATTGTCTTTCATCAAAGCCCAAAAGGTCTCAGTTCACAGTCACAAGAGGAATATACGGGTTTGAGGGTCTAGGGGAGGAATATTACTATAAAAAGACAGGGGGACGGGTCACGACAATTGACTTGTTGGACTGGGAGCGGTGATACTCACCCGCGCGTGTACTGACAAGGGGGAACTCCTTTATTCTGGGCTGGGGTAACAACACTAACCCGCAGCGTCCCGTCGACGTTCTTTTTCGTCCACACGTTTTGTCACTGCCAATCCCATCGACGTACATAAACGCGAAAAAAATGCAAGGTCCCTAATTTGCACAATTTTCAATTTTCGCGAGTCATTTTTGGTGCGTATACACGTGACACCTTCCTCAACAAGATGCCAGGCAGAGACAGTGCCTTACCCAGCATGACCTCCTCCCCCTCCCGCATGCCATTGTCTCAGCAATTCACCTGTTATCAGTGACCTGGCCAGTATAGCCATGTCATGCCACGGTACGAAATTCAGGGCCAGAGTGATTCCCCAATCAATGACAATGTGGACAAACTTTACATATAGAGCAAGAAACAGTTAGAAATGATGATCAGGTAATGTGGCAAAAAAAGGTCAGGTATTAGTGAGTGAAACAATGCTTATAATGCCTATATTACTGCTTGAAAACCAATATACTCTTGTACTACATATAAATTCGTAACAGTAAATAAATAAATACCGTTTATGAGTGGTGTGAAATAGTTATCCTCCCATAGAACTCGTTTTCTTTGGTGCCAGCCTGATAGAAAACCCAGTAAGGTAAGGAGGCTCTCCTACCTGTAATGAGTATTTTAAACCTCAGGTGAGCGATTTCTCTATGAATTTTCGATGTTTTTCACCAAAAGCGAAGGTTTGAGCCAAAAAAAAAAAATTTCCTAAAATGGTCGGGATTGGGGGGAGTCAGTGATGGAAAAGTGGTCAGGATGGGGCGGGCTAAACTCACTGTTTCGGAATTATAGTCTTTAGTAAGGGGGCAGGTGAGTTTGTGGTAATCACGGGCACTTATAGGTTGAATTCCTCTAGATCACACTGTCACTCTGTCACTGTTCCGGTTCCACTTCCTCGGGTATAGGAAGGGGTGTCACTGATCTTATCCATTTTTCTGGGGTGATATCAATCTGTCACTTTATAGGGGGGGACCTCCCGGGGCTCTACCCGTGGCGGGAATCACCGTACCCGCTGGGGGGAGACTCTACCCGGGTCTGATCCACTGAGGCGCTGCAGGGAGACCCTCTTGCCTGGGGTCTCGACCTGATGTAGACCCTCCTCTCGGGTCATGTCGTCGTGGTGCAGGGAGGCCCGTCTATGTGGGTCCTTGACCTGATGTAGACCCTCCTCTCGGGGTCTCGTCGTCGTGGTGCAGGGAGGCCCGCTTATGGGGGGCCTCGACCTGGTGTGGTGGCCCTCAGGACTGGAGCCAAACAGGTGGAGAGGTCGTGTCTGGCGTCGGAGGCTCCAGGGCGGGAGGAGGACAGCGTTGGTAAGCTGCTGGGCTCGCCTGGGGGTCCGGGGACTGTGGAGGTCTGTCAGGGGACGCGCCGTCAGGTGTGGGCTGCGGCCTCGTCTCCTGCTGGTGCCTGGGGGAGACAAGAATTTCCCGGGAGTGGGAAGTAGATCCCGACTGGGACTAGGTCTTTGCTCAGGGGACACCTTTGGGGCAACTCTCCCGGGTGGTGTCCAGCTACTCCTGCAGGAGTTGGCTGAAGATAGAAGACACACGGAGGCCGTGTTCTCTCTCTTACACAGGGAGGATAGCAGAGGCGACTCTCTCTCTTGTCTCTGACACAGCCGTGGCGCCAGGTCGATCGGCCCTGGGACCCACTTTTGGCTTTATACAAGGGGCTCTTACCCTTGGGGTGGCTAGGGGTGTTGGCCCCTTACAGCTCACTATTGGGCCTCCTGCCCTGTTTGGGATAGAGGGTATTTCTCCCTTGCAGTTCACTAAAGGACCTCCTGTCCTGTTTGTGGCAGAGGGTATTTCTCCCTCGTGGCTCACTGTGGCAGAGGGTACTAGCCCCTCGTGGCTCACCAGAGTTGTGGCAGAGGGTGGTGTTCCCTCGTGGCTCACTGTGGCAGAGGTGCGAACACCTCGTGGCTCACCAAGGGACCTCCTGTCCTTAAGGGTTGTAACTATGGTTGTCACCACAAAGCTACTAGGGACTGATTTTATATCAGTCCCACCCCACTGCTGTCGATGGTCAACCTGCCGTTGAAGTTGTTGCGGATCTAGGCTCACCTGGCTTTGGGGCAGTTGCGGGGAGAAGGGGCACAGGTCAGTGGTGGTTGGGTGACCCTTTTGCCCTGGGTCATTAACCTCCCCGTTATCTCCTCCTCGGGTGGTGGGGTGGTGGTGGCCCGGTGGTGGGGTGGGGGGTGGCGGGGCAGAAGGCCCGACAGCAGGCATTTTATCACCGTCGTTCGTGAAAAAGTCACGACCCCGTGACTGCAGGTGGTAGGTGATGGTGGTGAATGTCTTGATCGGGGTGAGGTGCTGCAGGAGGTTGATCCAGTGGTTGGTAATTGTGTTCGGTTCCTGGGCTGGGTTGAAAAGGAGGCGGATGGAGGATGGGCGGTTTGTGTGGCGTAGGCGGCGAAGAAGCTGGGGCGTCTGTCGGATTTTGATGGGAGGCTGGCTGTAGGGTAGCCACTGGACGCGGGTGATCCTCATGTTGGTGGTTGGTGCTTGGTGGGGCGGCCGTAGCTGAATGCTGGCGAGGGTTGGTGGGTAGGTGCTCTTATGGTGGATGGGTCTGTGGGTGGAGGATTTCACTTTGGAGAATTGGGATTTGGGATTTTTCCATCGTGCTTGGTGGAGAAGGAGGGTGATGGGGGAGGTGTTTGGGGTAGGGGGGTTTTGTGGTTGTGGGTGGCGAGCTGGTTGGTTACTAGGGGGTGGTGTTGGGGTGTATCTGGGTGGTGGGCGTGAGAGGCGACCAGATATGGTAGTGGTGGTCGTGAGTGTGGGTGTGGGTGGTGAGGTTGCTTGAGCACGTGGTGGTGGTGAGGGTGTGTGGGTGTTGGAGGGTGAGGTGGGTGGCAGTGCGGTGTGGTGGGTATAGTGAGCATGGTCACTGGGGAGGGGGGGAGCTTTTGCTGGGGTGGGTATGGGCGTGGTGCGGGCGCAGGTGGGTGAGGGTTGAGGAGTGCGGTTTGAGGAGGTAGTGGTTTGGGGTGGCGGTGGTGAGGCAGGTGATGGAGGGGACGTGGTGTGGGGGGTGGTATGGGAATGGGTGGTGGAGGGTGGTGTGGGACTTGGTGAGTGGGTGGTGGTGCTGGGTGGGGGTGGTGGTCAGGGCGACGGATGAGGCGAGTCAGGATCCGGTGTGGTGGGGGGTGGTGTGGTTGTAGGTGAGGTGCTGGGTGGGGGTGAGAAATAGTAGGCATAGGAGTGTGGGGGATAATTCCCGGAAGTGTCGTCGTGACCAGGTGGTCGGGCAGAGGTGCGGGGCGCGCGGGTGCGGGGGTGGTCATTGTTGGGTGGGTGGAAAGGTCGCACGTGGCGGTTGCGATACGTGCGTTGCTGGCCTTGTTGATTGATGATCACTTGATACTGGTTGGGGACTTGGGTTATGGTGAAGGGTCCGATGAATCGGGGTGCAATCTTATTTGGGGTAGGGAGTTGGGCGACGACAACGGATTGGCCAGGTTTGTAGGGGTTGGTGTGGTTGGTGTCGGGCGTAAGGTCTTGTTGTGCTTGTAGGTGGTGGAGGCGGCGTTTGAGAAGGTGGAGGGGGTCGGTGGTGGAAGGTGGGGAGGGTGGCTGGAGGTGGTGGCGGAGCGGGAGGAGGAGCGGGGTTTCCCCGAATACTCGCTCGTGTGGTGTTATGCCATCTTCTCGCGGGCATGTGTTTAGGCCCCATTGAACAATTTTGACATGAGCAGGCCAGTCTTCATTTCCTGTCTGCATAATGCGAGTGCGGACCTGATTTAGGAGGGAGCGATGGCTTCTTTCATAGATGCTGTTGCCTTGGGGCCAGTAGAGGGATGAGTGGGAGATGTGGAATCCAAATATTTTAGCTAATTCTTGCCAGACTTTTCCGGTGAATTCCGGTGCATTGTCAGAGTGTAACGCCTGGGGAATGCCGAAGTATGGGAATACGTGGCGAGTCAGAGCATCAGCGACGGACACTGCACTGTGATCTTTAGCAGGACATGCTATTATGAATTTGGAATAGATGTCAACGAAGGTGATTATATATTTATATCCTGCTTTGGGGGTGAGTGGTCCGACGACGTCGAGGGATAGTAGTTGCCAGGGTTTTGTTGCTGTTAGTTTTCCGGATGGGCCTGGTGTGCGGGTGATATCTTTTCCTAGCGCACAGGCACGGCAGGATTGTATGATGTTCTTGGTGATGGTGGTGGGGTTCGGTGTCCAGTACATGTCATTGAACACTTGGGTGAGTTTCTTGGTGCCTAGGTGAATGCCGTTGTTGGTGTGGAGGTGCAGCATGGTGTCGTGGGTGATGGTGGGGCTCAGGATGATGTGGCCATTAGGGTCGAACAGGTGTTCGCCGTGTAGGTGGAGTTTGCCAAAAATGTTCAGCGGAATCCAGGCAGGGCGTTGCTTATCTTGCCACATCTTGATGAAGTCGGGTTCTGGTGAGATGGCAGTGATGGGTAATCTTGATAGGGCGTCGGCGTTCCTGTGGAGCTTGCCTGGACGATACGATATTTCAAAATCGTATTCTTCTAGGGTTTCTCGCCATCTCGTGAGCTGGGCGTTTGTGGTGTTGGATTGGCGCAACCACTGTAGGGACTGGTGATCAGTGATGATGATCACATGGGTGCCTGAGATGTATAAGCGGAAGTACTCAAGTGACCATATTATCCCTAGGCATTCATGTTTGGTGGTCGCGTAATTCTTTTCCGCAGAGTTCAGGGTGCGGCTGGCACAGGCGATGATGTGTTCGCGGCTGTCTTGTACTTGCGCATGGACCACCCCTATGGCTTGGAGTGAGATGTCGGTATACAGGCGGAACGGTAGGCTGTAGTCTGGGAAGGCGATGACTGGGGCGGAGGTGAGTTTGGCTTTGAGGGTGGTGAATGCATTGTTTCGGGGTTCAGTCCAGACGAAGGGTTCTCCCTTTCTTGTAAGGTCGTGCAAGGGTTTGGCGATGTTCACGAAACCGTTCACGAAACGCCGATAATAGGAGGTTAGTCCTGGGAAGGCCCTGGTTTCGTGCACATCGCGGGGTGGTGGAATGTCGGCGATTGCATGTAGCTTGTCGGGGTCGGGGGAGATGCCCTCTGCATTGATCAGGTGTCCGAGGAAGGAGACTGATCGTTCAGCTAGAACACATTTGGTGGGTTTTAGCTTAAGTCCGGCCTGGCGTATGTGCTGGAATAACTGTTTGAATACCTGTTGGAGGTGGTTGGCCCAGGTATGGCTGAAAACTATTTCATCATCCAGGTAAGCCAAGCAGGTTTCCCAGGTGAGTCCGCTCAGCACAGATTCCATAAAGCGGGAGAATGTAGCAGGGGCATTGCAGAGTCTGAAGGGAAGGACGTTGAATTCGTAGTGCTTCCCGTTTGATGTTGAGAAGGCGGTTTTGTGTTTGTCGTCGGGGTGGACTGGAACCTGCCAATAGGCTGATTGCAGATCTAGGGTAGAGAACCAGGTCGATCCATGTAGGGAGTCTAGGCAGTCGTCGATCCTGGGTAGTGGCATAGCGTCTTTGATGGTAACGTCGTTCACTTTGCAGTAATCGACACAGAAATGCATGGTTCCATCCTTTTTTCGCACGAGTACTACAGGTGAGGATCACGGGCTGGTGGAGTTTGATATGACACCGGCATCAAGCATTTCCTGGACCTGCCGGTCTTCTTCTGCCCGTTGTTTAGGATTTTTTCTGCGAGATGGTTGGCGAATGGGAGGTCCTGTTGTATGGATTTCGTGGCGTAGGTAGGTGGTATGGCCAAGATCGATCGGGCCGACGGAGAATAAGTCCTGAAAGTCCAGGAGTAGTTGGTGGAGGCTGTTTGATTGGGAAGGGGAAAGATGTGGTGGTATGTTGGGGAGGGTGGGGTGATTGGGGGGTGGTGTTGAGCATTGTTCTGCCTCTTCTGTGTCACCAATGATGAGTCCTCGAGGCTGGGTTAAGGGTGTTCTGGCGAGATTGGCAATACGGATTTGGTGGGCGTGGGAGGGGAGGAAGGTGGGGGAGACTAAACAGGATGACAGGGATCCGGTGGGGATGGATGGTGAAAAAAGGATTGATGTACCTGAGGGTCTGGTGAGTGTAACCCATGCTTCGTGGTGAGGTGGAATGGTAACGGTGGAAGCAATAGTGGCAGGGAATGAGGGAGTCTGGGGTAGCAAGGGTGGAATGGGGGATGGGGTTGGAAGGGGATGAAGTGAGGCATTTAACGAGGTTAGGTTGGGTTTACATGTACAGGTGGGTTGGGGAGGGTGAGTGTGGTAGGGTGGTGTGTGTGTGGGCGGTGTGGGGGTGGTGGTGGTGTTTTTTTTTTCTTTTTTTTTTCTTTCCTTGTTGGTGGATGCTTGGTTAGGGTGGGCCGGACCGAAGTGGAGGCGACGTTGATAGCAATCAATGGTCGCGTGGAGTTTCTGAAGCAGGTCCAGGCCAAGATATCCATCATATTGGCTACATGAGGAGTCAAAAATGATGAATGGGTGGTCGGTGGAGACTCGTTGGTGGGTGGTGGTTTGTAAGGCCCTGGTTTCCCCACGGATGGGTAGAGGGCCATCCCCTGCATCTACGAGGTTGGCTGAAGTGGGGAGGAGTGGGCCGAATGCTGAAATGTGGAGGGAGTAAAAGTGGGAGTAGAGGCAAGACCTGGCTGCTCCCGTATCCACCAGTAATCTTGCCTTGACCCCATTCAGCCATATCTTGTTGTAGACTGGGGGCCTGTAGCTATGTGAGGTGGCCCCCGCCACCGTGGGGAGGTGCGGGGGCAGGCCTAAAAATCCATCTGCTGAGGATGGGAGTACTCGTCCTGCTCGTCGTCGTCCTGTCCTTGGTAGAGCAGCGGTGGTACGTCATCCTGTCCTTGGTAGAGCAGCGGTGGTACGTCGTCCTCCTGGGCATCGTCGTCAAGGGAGGAAACTTTCCTAGGGGCTTGTTGGGGATTCTTGCGCTGATTCGCCTTGAGTTGCTCCCTTATGTCATGAAGGGGGCAGGTGCGGCTGCAAGTCGTGAACTCCCAAGGGTTTATACTAATTAAATTACCTTGTTCCCTGGGGTTATGGCGCTTCCTTTGCGGGTAAGCCCTGGGTACTGTTGGAGGCGGGTCTGCAGGCGACTGGTTAGGTGGCGGCTTGGGTTTTGGTGGGGGGTTGTGGTTTGTGGGGAACTTTGTCACTGCATGAAGCGGTTGTGGTGTGGGCCGGGCGGCGAGGAGACGTCTGACGAGCTGCAGGCCTTGATCCATATTTCCTGAGGGATCATAAATGGAGAAGTGTTCCCTGACTATGCTCGGGAGGATCCTCAGCAGGGTGTTGAAGGTATGGGTATCCCGAGTATTTATTTCTGCCTCGGGATAAGCGGCGGTGACGAGGCGCCGAGCCTCGATGAAAGTGTCATCCAAGTTACCGTCGTAGGTGAGGGCGTCGAGTTGTGAGAGTGCAACAACTCTGCCCATGCAAGGCATAAAAGCCTGTTTCACTATCTGAGTGAACTAGTCCCATGACAGTTCTGGGACTATTTTGGGTGCAACATTTGTGATCATTTTCCCCAGATTAGGTAGTGTGACTGCAATTTTCTCCTTATCCGAGTCAAACCCTATGTTTAAAAAGGGTATGATCATGTCCAAATGAACATCCATGTCACATTGGTCCGGGTTGAATTTTGGTAACTGAATGTGCGGTTTAGCTGTCATTGTGCAAGTTTCCTTTTATGGTCCTCCGTGCTTTTACTCGGATCCAGAACCACCACTTGCCACCAGTGTTATGCTGAGTGTTCTTAGGCCCACTACTCGTCCTAAAAACACTAGCGACTGAGCGGGGTCCTCTTTCCGGACCGGAAGTAAAGCACCAACAAAGGAACAGGACATAAAAACTAGGCAGTCCACCTTTACATATCTATTACCTTAACTCTAACACCGTTACAATATTATATAGAATGATATTCTGGACAGGGGATACAGATATACAAAGTTACATTAGGATAACACGGAATATTCAACATACACTGTAATTACACTTTACAATGGGTTGGGGTTCTATAAGTGGGGGTGATTGTCTTTCATCAAAGCCCAAAAGGTCTCAGTTCACAGTCACAAGAGGAATATACGGGTTTGAGGGTCTAGGGGAGGAATATTACTATAAAAAGACAGGGGGACGGGTCACGACAATTGACTTGTTGGACTGGGCGTGGTGACACTCACCCACGCGTATACTGACAAGGGGGAACTCCTCTATTCTGGGCTGGGGGAACAACACTAAACTCACTGTTTCGGAATTATAGTCTTTAGTAAGGGGGCAGGTGAGTTTGTGGTAATCACGGGCACTTATAGGTTGAATTCCTCTAGATCACACTGTCACTCTGTCACTGTTCCGGTTCCACTTCCTCGGGTATAGGAAGGGGTGTCACTGATCTTACCCGTTTTTCTGGGGTGATATCACTCTGTCACTTTATAGGGGGGGACCTCCGGGGGCTCTACCCGTGGCGGGAATCACCGTACCCGCTGGGGGGAGACTCTACCCGGGTCCGATCCACTGAGGCGCTGCAGGGAGACCCTCTTGCCTGGGGTCTTGACCTGATGTAGACCCTCCTCTCGGGTCACGTCGTCGTGGTGCAGGGAGGCCCGTCTATGTGGGTCCTCGACCTGATGTAGACCCTCCTCTCGGGGTCTCGTCGTCGTGGTGCAGGGAGGCCCGCCTATGGGGGGCCTCGACCTGGTGTGGTGGCCCTCAGGACTGGAGCCAAACAGGTGGAGAAGTCGTGTCTGGCGTCGGAGGCTCCAGGGCGGGAGGAGGACAGCGTTGGTAAGCTGCTGGGCTCGCCTGGGGGTCCGGGGACTGTGGAGGTCTGTCAGGGGACGCGCCGTCAGGTGTGGGCTGCGGCCTCGTCTCCTGCTGGTGCCTGGGGGAGACAAGAATTTCCGGGAGTGGGAGGTAGGTCCCAACTGGGACTTGGTCTTTGGTCAGGGGACACCTTCGGGGCAACTCTCCCGGGTGGTGTCCAGCTACTCCTGCAGGAGTTGGCTGAAGATAGAAGACACACGGAGGCCGTGTTCTCTCTCTTACACAGGGAGGGTAGCACAGAGGCGACTCTCTCTCTTGTCTCTGACACAGCCGTGGCGCCAGGTCGATTGGCCCTGGGACCCACTTTTGGCTTTATACAAGGGGCTCTTACCCTTGGGGTGGCTAGGGGTGTTGGCCCCTTACAGCTCACTATTGGGCCTCCTGCCCTGTTTGGGATAGAGGGTATTTCTCCCTCGCAGTTCATTAAAGGACCTCCTGTCCTGTTTGTGGCAGAGGGTATTTCTCCCTCGTGGCTCACCAGAGTTGTGGCAGAGGGTGGTGTTCCCTCGTGGCTCACTGTGGCAGAGGTGCGAACACCTTGTGGCTCACCAAGGGACCTCCTGCCCTTAAGGGGTGTAACTATGGTCGTCACCACAAAGCTACTAGGGACTGATTTTATATCAGTCCCACCCCACTGCTGTCGATGGTCAACCCGCCGTTGAAGCTGTTGCGGATCTAGGCTCACCTGGCTTTGGGGCAGTTGCGGGGAGAAGGGGCACAGGTCAGTGGTGGTTGGGTGACCCTTTTGCCCTGGGTCATTAACCTCCCCGTTATCTCCTCCTCGGGTGGTGGGGTGGTGGTGGGGTGGTGGTGGCCCGGTGGTGGGGTGGGGGGTGGCGGGTCGGAAGGCCCGGCAGCGGGCATTTTAGTTTCTTTTTGTGAATTTTAAAAACAATTGGGAGTGTTTCCCAGACAATTTAGGGTACATTTGTGTCTTCGCTTCTCAGTTATGTGGTTTTTAGCATTATTCAAATGACCCTCGTCATATCGTAAAACTGCAAACAATCTCCGGACGACATCCATACACGTCATTCAGTGTTCTTTCAACTTGCATTTTTTTTTAGCAGTCATGCACTGTATGTGTGAGGAGATGAGAAATATACTTATAAATGATAAATAATTATATATTTCGGTATTGCAGTGGTGTCTGAACTATCTCATAAATTTTTGTGAGTCAGTAGATCATCATCATTCTTTCTCACGAGGTGTCAAATTTGAGAGATATTACCTAAGTATATTTGGCTTATGATGTAACTCGAAACCATAATGTGCAAATATTCATTTTTTTTTTTTTTTTTTTAAGATTCAATCAGGAGGCTCGACGTATTTATGAAGTGCTTCCAATGGAGAAAAAAAAAATACTCCAACGTTTCTCTCATATGTCGGTGACACCCACATCACTTCAATCTTGTTGTTAAATACCTCACATGCCACCTCTCTTTACTTGTAAATCAATTTCTTCATATGTCTTTCCTAAATATGAGTTTTCCACCCTCAGAAGTGTCTTCTGAGTTTTGGAAAGAAATCTGAGTCTTCCGATCAATTTTTAGTACATTTGTTGACGTTGCATAGATATCGATTTCCCTCGGAAGTGCACTTATACAGCGATCACTAGAGTAAAAAAAACTTTGAACTACACCCAACGCGGATTCTGTTAGCCGTAACTAGTCTGTAATTGGCACTACCTTTTATCCGTTAGGTCAAGGCTAAGATAAATTATAATCAAAGCCAATAGACTCACTTTAGAAGTGCTTCTACTGCAGATAAAAAAGAATACTCATTCGAATTTCTCGCTTGTTTCGATGACAGCCATATTAATTGAAATTTTTTGTTGTTAAACCCTCAGATGCCGGCTCTCTTTACATGTCAATCGATTTCTTATTATATGTTTCCGCAGTGTAATTTTTTTTCTCTCTCTCAGGAGTGTATTGAGAGTTTTGGTAATCATTAGGTGTGTTTCCCAATCAATTTTCAGTACACGTTTGGAAGTTACAATTTTAGCGATTGTCCCAAAAATACGATTATACTGCCATCACTCTAGTATAATAGTTTTGAACTACCACCAAAAGGGATGATATTTGCGGTATCTAGTTCACATTTTATCAGTAAAGTCATGGCTAAAAAAAAAAAAATAGACTCATCGGAAACAATAATCGAGTTAATATCAACACGGTAGACACAACAGTTCAGGTCGGCGCTCCTGCGGCCTGATTATTATTTTTTTTTAAGGAATTATGATCAATAAAACTTCGTATATGAGGAACCAAGTAATGTTTACAAATTGTATATCTCAGTATGGCTATGTATTTGGTTTTTCCTAACACGGTAATCATTATAAAATGCGTGGCTTAAAGAACAGTGCCCCCGAGAAATACCATAGTACCCCCGACGACAGGGCAAGCCAAACACAGCTTAGTATGCCCGAGGATGCGCCGACACCCCCACACGGACCCCCCGGGGTAGCTGCCACCAGTCACCACCACTCCCGGCAACAGCGACATATGTCAGCCCGGGCTGTGCGCCCCTGTGTCATGCAGCCACCACGCCGTTGCCACCGTAGGAGAAGGACACTATCTTCGTGGAGTGAAATTGTTCAGTCAGCTAGGGGTGGAGTTGAAAAAGACACTCCAGACGGCGCCCGTCTGGTAGAGATGATCTATGGTCGCTCCCCTCCTCGTGAGACGATCTATGGTCGCTCTGAAAGTGCTCCGGTAGAGACGATCCATGGTCGCTCCCATCCTCGTGAGACGATCTATGGTCGCTCCGAAAGTTCTCCGGTAGAGACGATCTATGGTCGCTCCGAAAGTTCTCCGGTAGAGACGATCTATGGTCGCTCCTCTCCTGGCAAGACGATCTATTGTCGCTCCGAGGGTGTGCAGAGAGAGGTGAGTGGAGAGACGTCCCCACGGCAGGAGACTAGAGCCCAGGCTTCCTGTCCCAGAGTGACCCAGACAGGCCTCACAGCCTCCCCTGGTCTCGGTTCCCTACGCCTGGCTCTAGAGCAGACGCACCTGACAGACCCCAGTGGAAGTCGCTGCCGCAGCCCTTCCCTGTCGGCGCCCCTAGACACTGGAGACCGTAGCCCACAGTCTCTCTCGGTTCTCCCCAGGACACCCGGGCGTGATCCCTCTACGCCCCCACGATGCCGGGACTTATCACAGAGGTTCCTGGAGCTATTCAGCCCCAGTCCCGAGGGCCACACGCCTGAGCCAAGCCCGAAAGCCACGGGAAGCCCAGGAAGCGAGAGGACGCCCTTACGAGTTATCCCGTGTCCTCTCGGCACGCCTCGCATTGGCGGTGCCCCTAGCCAGGCAGGATCGCCGATTACCGAAGTCCCTTGGCTAGTGGAAACCATATAAACTTCACAGCTAATATCTGGCGCTCTCCAGTATTATCATAACTTTCCCCTAGCCGTCACAAGTCACTCCCCGCACCTCCCCTATCTCCTCGTGAGACTCAACCCCCCCCTTGCCTCCAGCGCGCGCCTATATTTACTGCACTCTTGTTACACTAGGATTGATTGTATTGTCATTACTATCAGAGAAGCAAGTATCCTGCGAGATACACATATCCTAAACAAGGTTTTATATTGCTATATATTGTGCTGTAATATCTGCTGATTTGTCCTGTGTCTGATTGTGGTAATATGCGTGTAAAGGTTATTGCCTAGAGTTTTTGTGTCCTGCCTCTCTTTATTGCACTAAGCTCCGGTCTCGAAAGAGGACCCCGCTCCACGTTAGGTGAAATAGGAACGAGAAGTCGAGCCTAATTTCACCTAGCATTACACTGGTGGCCAGCGGTGGTTCTAGACCTGGGCGTAAAAGAGAGGTAATCAGGAAATATTTGGCAAAATGGCAACTAAACCGCATGTTCAGTTACCCAAGTTTGACCCCGACCAGTATGATATACACACATATCTGGCAATAATTAAACCCTTACTGGATATTGGCTTTGAAAATGACCAACAAAAAATTGCAGTCACACTACCACTATTGGGTAAAGCGGCAGCGAACATAGCGCCGAAAATCGTCCCAGAACTCACCTGGCAGAACTTTACAAAGTTCACTGTACAAGCCATCACCCCATCATTAGGGAAAGTAGTGGCTCTATCCAAATTGGATAGTTTTTCATTCGACGGGGATTTTGATAATACCCTGATACAGGCAAGACGCCTGGTTACTGCTGTCTACCCGGAGGCAGATGACCCGGAGGCAGATGAGGAAACCCGGGATCAGCATACATTTAATACTCTGCTCAGAGTACTCCCAAGTGTTGTGAAACAACACTTCACTATCCATGACCCAACAGGAGACATGGATAGCGATATACAGCTGATGCGGCGCCTCCTGACCGCCTGCCCTTCTCCACAACAAATTAATGTTGTTAAGAAATTCCCCACCCGACCCCCGGCTCCCCCAGCCACACCGCGTCCACCTCTGCCTCACACCAGCCTGACCCTGACGCCTAGCCCACCCAGGGCACACCCCTCCCGTCGGCGCCCTGCCCCGCGAGAATACCCGAACCTTATTCTTATCAACCCGTGGGAGTTCACAGCCTGCAACTCTCGCTGCCCCCTTCATGACATACGGGACCAGCTTAAAGCTGCTCGCCGCAGAATCACAGCCCCGGGTTCGCGTAAAGGTTCCGCCTTAGAAGGCGAGGCCCCAGGGGACGAGCTGACGCCCGTGGACGAGCTGACGCCCATGGACGAGCCCCATCCAGGAGAACTAGAGCAGGAACAGGAGAACGAGAGCCCTAGCCAGCTGCATTTTTAGGCCCGCCCCCGCACCAACCCACGGTGGCGGGGGCCATCACCCCTAAGTATCGCCCCCCAGTATACTACAAGATGAAAATAAACGGCGTGAAGGCCAGACTACTAGTCGATACGGGAGCGGCCAGGTCCTGCCTTTACAGCCACTATTTCTCCCGCTACAAATCGCGGTTTGGTCCACTCCGCCCTACTGCCACTCACCTTGTGGATGCGGGAGATGGCCCCCTGCCCATCTGTGGGGAAACTAGGGCCCTACGGGTCGACACCCACCAGCCAGTGTCCACCCAACATCCATTCATCATTTTTTATTCCTCCTGCCGGAGTTATGACAGGTATTTAGGCTAGACTTGCTCCAAAAACTCGGAGCCACGATCGACTGTCGCCACCGACAACTCCAGTTCCGCCCCCCACCCCGTTCCACCCCAGCCGTTTGCACATGCACGCCGCGGCCCCGACTGGAGGATTCACCCTCTTCCTCCCTCCAGTGCCCCCCTTTTTCCACCTCCCTTTCCTCCCCCTCCCGTGCCTTTCCACCTCACTCCTGCCCCCTCTTTCCCTGCCACCATCTCCGCCGCCATTACCATCCCCTCCCACCATGAGGTATGGGTGCCCCTTAACAGGTTCTCGGGTCCATTCGTTTTGTTCTCCCCCCTCCTCCCCTCTGGACCCCTTTCTGCCTGCCTTGTGTCCCCCACCTTCCTCCCTCCCCACCACGCCACCCTCCGCATCGCCAATCTCGCCCCGTCCCCTCTCACCCTCCCCAAAGGGCTTATCATCGGAGAGATGGAAGAAGCTGAGCCCTGTGCCCCATCCTCCTCCCACCTCCCCACCCCTCTACCCCCCATCCCTGACCATCTCTCCAACCAGCAGTCAGACACCTTAAGCCGCCTCCTCCTGGATTTCCAGGATTTGTTTGCGACAGGACCAGCAGATATAGGGCATACTACGTACCTGTCGCACGAAATCCATACGACAGGCCCACCTATACGACAAACTTCCCGATGCAAGAACCCCTGACAGAGAGAAGAGGAGGACCGCCAGGTGCGCGAAATGGAAGAGGCAGGTGTTATCTCCCCCTCCATCAGCCCGTGGTCCTCCCCAGTCGTTCTAGTAAAAAAGAAAGATGGCACGATGCGGTTTTGCATTGACTACTACCGTGTGAACGACGTCACCATTAAAGATGCCACCCCCCTTCCCCGCATTGACGATTCCCTAGACTCCCTCTATGGGGCGTCCTGGTTTTCTACCCTCGACCTCCAGTCTGGATACTGGCAGGTCCCCGTCCACCCGGACCATCGAGGCAAGACGGCCTTTTCCACCAGTAATGGCAAACATTACGAATTCAATGTTCTGCCATTCGGCCTCTGCAACGCCACTGCCACTTTCTCCAGACTAATGGAATCTGTCTTGAGCGGCCTCACTTGGGAAATATGTTTAGCTTATCTTGACGACGTCATTGTCTTTAGCCAGACCTGGGCCGACCACTTGCAGCGCCTCCATTGAGTTTTCACCAGAATTCGCCAGGCAGGCCTCACGCTACATCCTTCTAAATGTGTCCTGGCCGCTAAGACTGTCTCGTTCCTAGGACATACTATTTCCCAAGCAGGAATTTCCCCAGATCCTGACAAGCTCCGTGCCATAGCGGACATACCACCTCCGCAGGATGTCCACGGCGTCCGCGCCTTCGTGGGACTCATGTCCTATTACCGTCACTTCGTGAAGGGATTCGCGCAGATTGCTAAGCCTCTTCACGACTTGACACGAAAAGGGGAACCTTTCCTCTGGACCGAGGATCGGCGAGCTGCTTTTCAACAGCTAAAATACAAGCTTGTCTCAGCCCCCCGACTATGCCCTCCCTTTTCGCCTCTACACGGATGTATCCTGTACCGCGATAGGCGCCGTCCTAGCCCAGGTACAGGCCAGCCAGGAACACATCATTGCCTGCGCCAACCGCACTCTGAACCCACCCAAAAAAAATTATGCCGCCACCAAGTGAGAATGCCTCGGCATAATCTGGGTCCTCCAATATTTTAGGGCTTATCTTTCCGGGACCCAAGTCACGATAATCACCGACCACCAATCACTCCAATGGTTGCGCCAATCAGACTCCCATAACGCCCAACTTGTCCGGTGGCGTGACACCCTAGAGGAGTTTCAGTAAGAGATTTCATACAGACCCAGAAAGCTCCACACCAATGCAGATGCCCTCTCCCGCCTCCCCATCCACGCAGTACAACCGGACCCTGACCTACTACAACTCTGGCACCACAAGGAACGGCCCCCCTGGATCCCTGCTCACTTATTCCCCAAGCTGTGCCGACAGGGCGACCACCTTCTAACCCCGTCTGGACACATCCTCTTGACCCCCGATGCGGTACGTGACACCCTGCGCCACCTACATGCCCCCAACGGCATCCACCTGGGCACCAAAAAATTACTACAGGTGTTCAATGATATTTACTGGGCCCCAAATCCCTCCACACTCGCCATGGAAATTATCCAGACTTGCCGCGCCTGTGCGCTTGGGAAAGACATCACCCGGACCGCTGGGCCATCTGGCCATATCACCGCCCACAAGCCCTGGCAACTCCTGGTGATCGACGTAGTAGGGCCTCTTCCCCCTAAATCTGGATACAAATACGTGGTCACTTTTGTAGACACGTACTCCAAATTCGTAGTAGCCTGCCCAGCTAATGAACATCATGCCATCGCTGTCGCCGATGCCCTGCTCCGACATGTGTTCCCTTACTTTGGCATTCCCCAAGCCATCCAATCCGATAATGCCCCCGAGTTCTCCGGAAAAGTCTGGGAAGAACTAGCCAGGATTTTCGGGTACAAGATCTCCCACTCCTCACCATACTGGCCACAAGGGAACGGGGTATGTGAACGTAGCCATCGTACCCTTATCAATCAGCTACGCACCAGAATCGAGGCTACAAAAGACGACGATTGGCCGGCACATGTAAAAATTGTCCAATGGGGCATGAATTTGTTCCCCAGAGAAGACGGGGTTTCCCCCCACGAAAGAATCTTTGGCGAAACCCCCCTCCTACTACCCCTACGCCATCACCTGCAACCGCCCGCTTCTGCTCCCACTACAGACCCGCTACACCTGCTAAAAGGGCGGATATACCACCTGCAAAAGAACCTAGACCTTGGACCCGACACAGCCTCCAACCCTTTCAACCCGGGTGACACAGTCGTCGTCGCCCAACTTCCCATTCCCCACAAGCTCGCCCCCCGTTTCACGGGGCCCCACACATTCACCAAAGTCCCCAACCCATACCAAGTAGTCGTAGACTATCACGGCACTCCCCGTACCCTCCGCAACCGTCACGTGCGGCCTTTCCACACACCCACCTCCCCAGCTCCGGCCCCACACCCCCAGTCCCCTCCGGCTCCCGCACCACCCTCTACAGTCACATATGAGTGCTATGTTTCCTCCTCACCCTCCCACTCCGCCCCCCTTACCATCTGCACCTCCCCGGCCACCACCACCCCCAGCACCTCACCTGACGCCTCCCCCGCCACCCCTCCCTCACCCTCACCCCTTCCTTCCATGGCCTCCCCCTCAACGCCCACTCCCACATCTTCCGCCCGTGCCACCACACCCTCACCACAACCCACTACCACCCCCCCCCCCCCACCCACTGTCCGTACACCCACTCCGCCAACACTGCGCCCCATCACACCCACAACACCCAAAATAACCAGCCCAACCCAGATGCCCACTTCTCCCCCCACCCCGACCCTCAAGACCACCACCACCCGCTCGGGCCGCCTCTCACACCCGCCCGCCCGATACTCACACACCCCTACACCACCCACCTCTCCACGACTTCACACCATCAAGCTACATCAGGCCCAAATCCCCTCTACCTGTACTCCCCACAGACTCAACGCCGCATTACCACGGCACAAAACCTGGCCCTTACCCGCAGTATCCAGCATTCAGCCCCCAACCACACCGACAGCCACACGAAGCAAGATGAGAGTGAAGCGGGCCATATGGGCACCTACCCTTGGCAGGAACCACAGACTCCGCGGGCCACACCACCTGCTTAACCTCCTCCAGTCTACCACCGCCACCTCCACACTCTTCCTCACCTGCGACCCAGCACAAGAAGAGAACCCCTACACTGTCGCCTGGTAAACTATGCTGCAACACCTCCAGCCTGTCTACACCATCTCCAACACACAAGCGTTCCACCTCCAGCCACGAGGACGTGACTTTTTACAGGGGGAGAGTGATAAAATGCGTGGCTTAAAGAACAGTGCCCCCGAGAAATACCATAGTACCCCCGACGACAAGGCAAGCCAAACACAGCTTAGTATGCCCGAGGATGCGCCGACACCCCCACACAGACCCCACGGGGTAGCCGCCACCAGTCACCACCACCCCCGGCAACAGCGACATATGTCAGCCCGGGCCGTGCGCCCCTGTCATGCAGCCACCATGCCGTCGCCACCGTAGGAGGACACTACCTTCATGGAGTGGAATTGTTGAGTCAGCTAGGGGTGGATTTGAAAAAGACACTCCAGACGGCGCCTCTCTGGTAGAGACGATCTATGGTCGCCCCCATCCTCGTGAGACGATCTATGGTCGCTACGAAAGTGTTCCGGTAGAGACAATCTATGGTCGCTCCCATCCTCGTGAGACGATCTATGGTCGCTCCGAAAGTGTTCTGGTAGAGACTATCTATGGTCTCTCCCATCCTCGTGAGACAATCTATGGTCGCTCCCATCCTCGTGAGACGATCTATGGTCGCTGCCATCCTCGTGAGACGATCTATGGTCGCTCCCATCCTCGTGAGACGATCTATGGTCGCTCCCATCCTCGTGAGACGATCTATGGTCGCTCCCATTCTCATGAGATGATCTATGGTCGCTCCAAAAGTGTTCCGGTAGAGACGATCTATGGTCGCTCCCATCCTCATGAGACGATCTATGGTCGCTCCGAAAGTGTTCCGGTAGAGACGATCTATGGTCGCTCCCATCCTCGTGAGACGATCTATGGTCGCTCCGAAAGTGTTCCGGTAGAGACGATCTATGGTCGCTCCCCTCCTCGTGAGACGATCTATGGTCGCTTCGAAAGTGCTCTGGTAGAGACGATCCATGGTCACTCCCATCCTCGTGAGACGATCTATGGTTGCTCCCATCCTCGTGAGACGATCTATGGTCGCTCCGAAAATGCTCTGGTAGAGACGATCTATGGTCGCTCCCCTCCTCGTGAGACGATCTATGGTCGCTTCGAAAGTGCTCCGGTAGAGACAATCCATGGTTGCTCCCATCCTCGTGAGACGATCTATGGTCGCTCCGAAAGTGCTCCGGTAGAGATGATCTATGGTCGCTCCCATCCTCGGGAGACGATCTATGGTCGCTCCGAAAATGCTCCGGTAGAGACAATCTATGGTCGCTCCCATCCTCGTGAGACGATCTATGATCAGTCCGAAAGTGTTCCGGTAGAGACGATCTATGGTCACTCCTATCCCCGTGAGACGATCTATGGTCGCTCTGAAAGTGTTCCAGTAGAGATGATCTATGGTCGCTCCCATCCTCGTGAGACGATCTATGGTCGCTCCCATCCTCGTGAGAAGATCTATGGTTGCTCCCATCCTCGAGAGACAATCTATGGTGGCTCCGAAATTGTTCCGGTAGAGACAATCTATGGTCACTCCCATCCTCGTGAGACAATCTATGGTCGCTCCGAAAGTGTTCCGGTAGAGATGATCTATGGTCGCTCCCATCCTCATGAGATAATCTATGGTCACTCCAAAAGTGTTCCGGTAGAGATGATCTATGGTCGCTCCCATCCTCGTGAGACGATATATGGTCGCTCCGAAAGTGCTCTGGTAGAGATGATCTATGGTCGCTCCCATCCTCGTGAGATGATCTATGGTCGCTCCAAAAGTGCTCCCGTAGAGACGATCTATGGTCGCTCCGAAAGTGCTCCGGTAGAGACGATCTATGGTCGCTCCCATCCTCGTGAGACGTTCTATGGTCGCTCCCATCCCCGTGAGACGATCTATGGTCACTCCAAAAGTGTTCCGGTAGAGACGATCTATGGTCGCTCCCATCCTCGTGAGACGATCTATGGTCGCTCCAAAAGTGATCCGGTAGAGACGATCTATGGTCGCTCCCATCCTCGTGAGACGATCTATGGTCGCTCCCATCCTCGTGAGTTGATCTATGGTCGCTCCAAAAGTGTTCCGGTAGAGACGATCTATGGTCGCTCTCATCCTCGCGAGACGATCTATGGTCGCTCCGAAAGTGTTCCGGTAGAGACAATCTATGGTCGCTCCCCTCCTCGTGAGACGATCTATGGTCGCTCCCCTCCTCGTGAGACGATCTATGGTCGCTCCGATAGTGCTCCGGTAGAGACGATCTATGGTCGCTCCCATCCTCGTGAGACGATCTATGGTCGCTCCAAAAGTGCTCCGGTAGAGACGTTCTATGGTCGCTCCCATCCTCATGAGATGATCAATGGTCGCTCCGAAAGTGCTCCGGTAGATATGATCCATGGTCGCTCTGAAAGTGCTCAGGTACAGACGATCCATGGTCTCTCCAAAAGTGCTCCGGTAGAGACGATCCATAGTCGCTCCAAAAGTGCTACGGTAGAGACGATCCATGGTTGCTCCGAAAGTGCTCTGGTAGAGACGATCCATGGTCGCTCCCATCCTCGTGAGACGATCTATGGTCGCTCCAAAAGTGCTCCAGTAGATATGATCCATGGTCGCTCTGAAAGTGCTCAGGTACAGACGATCCATGGTCTCTCCAAAAGTGCTCCGGTAGAGACGATCCATAGTCGCTCCAAAAGTGCTACGGTAGAGACGATCCATGGTTGCTCCGAAAGTGCTCTGGTAGAGACGATCCATGGTCGCTCCCATCCTCGTGAGACGATCTATGGTCGCTCCAAAAGTGCTCCGGTAGAGACGATCTATGGTCGCTCCCATCTTCATGAGACGATCTATGGTCGCTCCGATAGTGCTCCAGTAGAGACGATCTATGGTCGCTCCTCTCCTCACGAGACGATCTATTGTCACTCCGAGGGTGTGCAGAGAGAGGTGAGTGGAGAGACGTCCCCACGGCAGGAGACTAGAGCCCAGGCTTCCTGTCCCAGAGTGACCCAGAGAGGCCTCACAGCCTCCCCTGGTCTCGGTTCCCTACGCCTTGCTCTAGAGTAGACGCACCTGACGGACCCCAGTGGAAGTCGCTGCCTCATCCCTCCCCTGTTGGCGCCCCTAGACGCTGGAGACCGCAGCCCACAGTCTCTCTTGATTCTCCCCAGGACACCCGGGCGTGATCCCTCTACGCCCCCACGATGCCGGGACTTATCACAGAGGTTCCTGGAGCTATTCGGCCCCAGTCCCGAGGGCCACACGCCTGAGCCAAGCCCGAAAGCCACGGGAAGCCCAGGACGCGAGAGGACACCCTTACAAGTTATCCCGTGTCCTCTCGGCACGCCTCGCATTGGCGGTGCCCCTAGCCCGGCAGGATCGCCGATGACATGTTCCTGCCTATCCCCCTGATGAATACGTGTGATATTGTAGTACGAGTGATTTAGGTTAAGTGTGATTTCCCCTAATGTAAGTATTGTGCAGTGATTTCATATAGTGAATATCGGGGTAAATAAGATCGCAGTGAGAAGTTAAAGGACGAGAGTGTGGAACAAGATCTGATTGACTATACTTATGAGTGACATCCCTGTTATATAATTAATAAGCCTGTGCCGCCTGGAGATTCTCCTATATAGACATACTCCCATTACTGTGAAGGAATATTGTGAAAGGAAGTATTAACGGTGTTCTCTCTCTCCCCCACGCTACCCATAAATCTTGTTTATCACCCTCTCTCACTCCAATATCCCGAGTAAGTGTGAATCAAGAATAAAATCAATTACCAAAGTCCCTTGGCTAGTGAAAACCATATAAACTTCACGGCTAATATCTGCCGCTCTCCAGTATTACCTTAACTTTCCCCTAGCCGTCACAAGTTACTCCCCGCACCTCCCCTATCTCCTCCTAGTGAGACTCAATCCCCCCCCCCCGCGCCTCTCGCGCGCGTCTACATTTACTGCACTCTTGATGCACTCGGATTGATTGTGTTGTCATTACTATCAAAGAAGCAAGTATCCTGCGAGGTACACATATTCTAGACAAGGTTTTATATTGCTATGTATTGTGCTGTAATATCTGCTGATTTGTCCTGTGTCTGATTGTGGTAATATGCGTGTAAAGGTTATTGCCTAGAGTTTTTGTGTCCTGCCTCTCTTTATTGCACAAGGCTCCGGTCTCGAAAGAGGACCCCGCTCCACGTTAGGTGAAATAGGAACGAGAAGTCGTGCCTAATTTCACCTAGCATTACACATTAAATAAGCGATTTCCTTGTAAAGGATATTTTACCTTTAGCAGTGATTTTACCATCGTAAATAGATCCAATAATATCACACGAACTATCTTGATGTGAAAATATCCCATTTTTTACATTGATCACTAGGCTCAAGATGCCACTTTAAAGCCCTAGTTGTGGAGATAAAAATAACATCTGGTTTATCTCTAAATTTCCAAGTTGTTTTCACGTCCGTTGTAATGCTAGGTGAAATTAGACTCGACTTCTCGTTCCTATTTCACCTAACGTGGAGCGGGGTCCTCTTTCGAGACCGGAACTTAGTGCAATAAAGAGAGGCAGGACACAAAATCTCCAGGCAACAACCTTTACACGTATATTACCACAGTCAGACACAGGACAAATCAACAGATATTACAGCACAATACATAGCAATATAAAACCTTGTTTAGGATATGTGTATCTCGCAGGATACTTGCTTCTCTGATAGTAATGACAACACAAACAATCCTAGTGTATCAAGAGTGCAGTAAATATAGGCGCGCGCGGGGGCGCGGGAGGGGGGTTGAGTCTCACTAGGAGGAGATAGGGGAGGTGCGGGGAGTGACTTGTGGCGGCTATAAAAAAAAATAGGGGAAAGTTATGGTAATACTGGAGGGCGGCAGATATTAGCCGTGAAGTTTATATGGTTTCCACTAGCCAAAAGACTTTGGTAATTGATTTTATTCTTGATTTACACTTACTCGAGATATTGGAGTGAGAGAGGGTGGTAAACAAGATTTATGGGTAGCGTGGGGGAGGGAGAGAATACCATTAATACTTTCTTTCACAATATTCCTTCACAGTAATGGGGGTATGTCTTTATAGGGGAATCTCCCGGCGGCACAGGCTTATTAATTGTATAACAGGGATATCACTCACAAGTATAGTCAATCAGATCTTGTTCCACACTCTCGTCCTTTAACTTCTCACTGTGATCTGATTTACCCCGATATTCACTATATGAAATCACTGCACAATACTTACATTAGGGGAAATCACACTTAACCTAAATCACTCGTGCTACAATATCACACGTATTCATCAGGGGGATAGGCAGGAACATGTCGTCGGCGATCCTCCTGGTCTAGGGGCACCGCCAATGCGAGGCGTGCCGAGAGGGCACGGGATAACTTGTAAGGGCGTCCTCTCGCGTTCTGGGCTTCCCGTGGCTTCCAGGCTTAGTTCAGGCGTGTGGCCCTCGGGACTGGGGCCAAATAGCTCCAGGAACCTCTGTGATAAGTCCCGGCGTCGTGGGGGCGTAGAGAGATCATGCCCGGGTGTCCTGGGGAGAACTGAGAGAGACTGTGGGCTGTAGTCTCCAGCGTCTAGGGGCGCCGACAGGGGAGGGCTGCGGCAGCGACTTCCACTGGGTCCGTCAGGTGCATTTGCTCTAGAGCCAGGCGTAGGGAACCGAGACCAGGGGAGGCTGGGAGGCCTGTCTGGGTCACTCTGGGACAGGAAGCCTGGCCTCCAGTCTCCTGCCGTGGGGACGTCTCTCTACTCACCTCTCTCTGCACACCCTCGGAGCGACCATAGATCGTCTCACGAGGATGGGAGCGACCATAGATCGTCTCTACCGGAGCACTTTCAGAGCGACCATAGATCGTCTCACGAAGATGGGAGCGACCATAGATCGTCTCTACCGGAGCACTTTTGGAGCGACCATAGATCGTCTCACGAGGATGGGAGTGACCATAGATCGTCTCTACCGGAGCACTTTCGGAGCGACCAAGGATCGTCTCACGAGGATGGGAGCGACCATAGATCATCTCTACCAGAGCACTTTCGGAGCGACCATAGATCGTCTCACGAGGATGGGAGCGACCATAGATCGTCTCACGAGGATGGGAGCGACCATAGATCGTCTCACGAGGATGGGAGCGACCATAGATCGTCTCTACCGGAGCACTTTCGGAGCGACCATAGATCGTCTCACGAGGATGGGAGCAACCATGGATCATCTCTACCGGAGCACTTTCGGAGCGACCAAGGATCATCTCACGAGGATGGGAGCGACCATAGATCGTCTCTACCGGAACACTTTGGGAGTGACCATAGATCGTCTCTACCGGAACACTTTGGGAGCGACCATAGATCGTCTCTACCGGAACACTTTGGGAGCGACCATAGATCGTCTCTACCGGAACACTTTGGGAGCGACCATAGATCGTCTCTACCAGAGGGGCGCCGTCTGGAATATATTTTCTAACTTCACCCCTAGCTGGCTCAGCAATTCCACTCCGCGAAGGTAGTGTCCTTCTCCTACGGTGGCGGCGGCGTGGTGGCTGCATGACACAGGGGCGCGCGGCCCGGGCTGACATGTGTCGCTGTTGCCAGGAGTGGTGGTGGCTGATGGCAGCTACCCCGTGGGGTCCGTGTGGGGGTGTCGGAGCATCTGCGGGCATACCAAGCTGTTTTTGGCTTGCCCTATCGTCGGGGGTGCTATGGTATTCTTCGGGGGCACTGTTTTTCAAGCCACGCATTTTATCCGTAATGAAAAGAAACTCTTTGGGCTTAAAACCTGTAAATGGTAGCTTTCTTTACCTGTGAATCGATTTCATTTTACGTATTTCCTCATTTAACCACGTTACTTTTAATTTTATCGAAACGGAATTTCCTCATCCTAAGAAATGTTTTCTGAATTTACAGTTGTTTCTCTTTCCCATTTAGTTTAGTCTACATTTGTGGAGGTTGCATATTTACTGCTTTCACCCTCTTTTTTTTCTAGCATCCCTCTTCATAACATAAAAGTAAAACCATCTCCAGACCGCATTATTACAGTTCATTTAGTGTTCCTTCAACCTGCATTTTCTGTAGCTGTCATGAACTATCTGTGTACGGAGAGGAAGCATGAAGTTATAAATGGTAATTAATTATATATCTCGGTATTGCGATAGTTTTTGTACTTTCTCATATAAATTTATATATGAAACTCAAAATTTCATCAGTATTCTTTATCAAGATGTATCAGTTTTGAGGAATTTTATTTAAGGAAATGCGCCTTATGTAACATGAACCTTCATGTGATTTTTTTTTTTTTTTTTTTTTTTTTTTACTCAGGTTTGATGGTGATTTTATAGTGCTTCTACTGCAGAGAGAAATGAATGCTAATTCGAAGTTTCTCTCTTGTTTCAGTGATACATCAGCTCAAACTTATTGTTCTTAAACCATCACAGGAAAGCTCTCTTTACTTGTCAATCGATATCTTGTTATATGTGTAATGCTAGGTGAAATTGGGCTCGACTTCTCGTTCCTATTACACCTAACGTGCAGCGGGGTCCTCTTTCGAGACCGGAGCTTAGTGCAATTAAGAGAGGCAGGACACAAAAACTTCACGCAACAACCTTTACGCGTATATTACCACAATCACACACAGAACAAATCAGCAGATATTACAGCACAATACATAGCATTATAAACCATATCTAGGATATGTGTATCTCGCAGGATACTTGCTTCTCTGATAGTAATGACAACACAATCAATCCTGGTGTATCAAGAGTGCAGTAAATATAGGCGCGCGCGGGGGCGCGGGAGGAGGGTTGAGTCTCACGAGGAGGAGATAGGGGAGGTGCGGGGAGTGACTTGTGACGGCTAGGGGAAAGTTATGGTAATACTAGGGAGCGGCAGATATTAGCCGTGAAGTTTATATGGTTTTCACTAGCCAAGGGACTTCGGTAATTGATTTATTTCTTGATTCACACTTACTCGGGATATTGGAGTGAGAGAGGGTGATAAACAAGATTTATGGGTAGCGTGGGGGAGGGAGAGAATACCATTAATACTCCCTTTCACAATATTCCTTCACAGTAATGGGGGTATGTCATTATAGGGGAATCTCCAGGCGGCACAGGCTTACTTATTGTATAAAAGGGATGTCGCTCATAATCATTGCTCATCAGATCTTGTTTCACACACTCGTCCTTTTAGCTTCTCACTGTGATCTTATTTACCCCGATATTCACTATATGAAATCACTGCACAATACTTATATTAGGGGAAGTCACACTTAACCTAAGTCACTTGTGCTACAGTATCACACGTATTCATCAGGGGGATAGGCAGGAACATGTCGTCGGCGATCCTGCCGGGCTAGGGGCACCGCCAATGCGAGGCGTGCCGAGAGGGCACGGGATAACTCGTAAGGGCGTCCTCTCGCGTCCTGGGCTACCCGTAACTTCTGGGCTGGGCTCAGGCGTGCGGCCCTCGGGACTGGGGCCGAATAGCTCCAGGAACCTCTGTGATAAGTCCCGGCCTGTCGGGAGGGCCTTACGGCATCGTGGGGGCATAGAGAGATCGCGCCCGGGTGTCCTGGGGAGAACCGAGAGAGACTGCGGGCTGCGGTCTCCGGCATCTTAGGGCGCCGACAGAGTAGGGCTGCGGCAGCAACTTCCACTGGGGTCCGTCAGGTGCATCTGCTCTAGAGCCAGACGTAGGGAACAGAGACCAGGGGAGGCTGTGAGGCCTCTCTGGGTCACTCTGGGACAGGAAGCCTGGGCTCTAGTCTCCTGCCGTAGGGACGTCTCTCTCCTTACCTCTCTCTGCACACCCTCGGAGAGACAATAGATCGTCTCACGAGGAAGGGAGCGACATTAGGTCGTCTCTACCAAGACACTCTCGGAGTGACCATAGATAGTCTCACGAGGATGAGAGCGACCATAGATCGTCTCTACCAGAGCACTTTCGGAGCAACCATAGATCGTCTCTACTGGAGCACTTTCGGAGCGACCATAGATCGTCTCTACCGGAGCACTTTCGGAGCGACCATAGATCGTCTCTACCGGAGCACTTTCGGAGCGACCATAGATCGTCTCTACCGGAGCACTTTCGGAGCGACCATAGATCGTCTCTACCGGAGCACTTTCGGAGCGACCATAGATCGTCTCTACCGGAGCACTTTTGGAGCAACCATAGATCTTCTCTACCGGAGCACTTTCGGAGCGACCATAGATCGTCTCACGAGGATGGGAGCGACCATAGATCGTCTCTACCGGAGCACTTTCAGAGAGACCATAGATCGTCTCTACCGGAGCACTTTCGGAGCGATCATAGATCGTCTCACGAGGATGGGAGCGACCATAGATCGTCTCACGAGGATGGGAGCGACCATAGATCGTCTCACGAGGATGGGAGCGACCATAGATCATCTCTACCAGAGGGGCGCCATCTGGAGTGTCTTTTATCACTCCACCCCTAGCTGACTCAACAATTCCACTCCGTGAAGGTAGTGTCCTTCTCCTACGGTGGCGACAGCATGGTGGCTGTGTGACACAGGGGCACACGACCCAGGCTGACATATGTCGCTGTTGCCGGGAGTGGTTGTGACTGGTGGCGGCTACCCCGTGGGGTCCGTGTGGGGGTGTTGGCACATCCTCGGGCATACTGAGCTGTGTTTGGCTTGCCCTGTAATCTGGGGTACTATGGTATATTTCAGGGGCACTGTTCTTTAAGTCACGCATTTTAATATGTTTACTAAAAATAAGAGTTTTTCATCCCAGAAATGTGTTCTGAGTTTTAGAAAATAATTCTTAGTGTTTTTCGGTCATTTTTTAGTATTAGCGTGTTATGCTGAGTGTTTTTAGCTCGACTCCTAGCCCTAAAATCACTAGCGACTGAGCGGGGTCCTCTTTCCGGACCGGAAGTAAAGCACCAACAAAGGAACAGGACATAAAAACTAGGCAGTATACCTTAACATATCTATTACCTTAATTCTAAAACCGTTACAGTATGATACAGAGTGATATTTAGGATATAGGATACAGAGACACAGAGTTACGTTAGGATGACACGGGATACTCAACACACAATATGATCACATATAACAATGGCTTGTGGTTCTATAAGTGGGGGTGATTGTCTTTCATCAAAGTCCAAAATATCTATACTCCCAGTACTAAAAGGAATACACAAGATTAAGAGTCTGGGGGAGGAGTATTACTATAAGAAAGGCAGGGTGCGGATCATGACACTCAACTTGGTTAACTAGGTGCGGCGACACTCTCCTTGGGGTTTCAGGTTTCCCGCGCACCTGACTGCCGTTCGCACTGACTGGGGAACTCCTCTATTCTGGGAGGGGGACAACACTTGAATTACTATTATTGAATTACTTTCTTTTAAGGGGGTATGTGAGTTTATTGGGATTACTAACACTTATCTGTTGACTTCCTCTGGATCGCACTGTCACTTTGTCACTGTTCCTGTTCCACTTTCTCGGGTATCTTTAGGTCGAAGGGGCGTCACTGATCTACCCGTTTTTCCTGGGTTAATTCACTCTGTCACTATAGTCGGGGGGGGGGTGCCTCCGGGGACTCTACTCGGGGCGGGCGATGCACTACCCGCAGGGGGAGTCACTACCCAAGTCCATTCTGTCGGTGAGTTGCAGGGAGGCCCTCCTATCTGGGGGCCTTGACCTGGGGTAGACCCTCAGCTCAGGGTCTCGTTGGTGTGGTGCAGGGAGGCCCGCCTGTCTGGGGCCTCGACCTGGAGTGGTGGCCCTCGGGACTGGGGCCAAACAGTTGGAGGTGGCTGGTCTGGTATCGGAGGCTCTGTGGTGTAAGGAGGTCAGCGTTACTCACGCTGGTAGGCTGCTGGGCTCGCCTGGGGGTCCTGGGGCTGCGGAGGTCTGCCAGGGGACGCGCCGTCAGGTTTGGCCTGCGGCCTCGTCTCCTGCTGGTGCCTGAAGAAGACAAGAATTTCCCAGGAGTAGGAGGCAGGCCTGGTCTGGGACTTTGCCTCCGCTCCAGTGACACCTTCGGGGTGACTCTCCCAAGTGGTGTCCAGCTATTCCCACAGGGGGACGCTGAAGGTAGAGGGCACACAGAGACCATGTTTTCTCTTATATACAGGGAGGGTAGCACGGAGGCGACTCTCTCTCCTGTATCCATCACAGCCGTGGCTCCAGGTTGCTTTACCCTGGGACCCACTTTTGGCTTTCTACTAGGGACTCTTACCCTTGGGGTGGCAGAGAGTACTGGTCCCTCGTAGCTCACTCTTGGGCCTCCTGCCCTGTATGTGGCAGAGGGTATTTTCTCCCTCGTGGCTCACTGTGGCAGAGGGTACTGGCCCCTCGTGGCTCACTATTGGGTGTGTGGCAGAGGGTGGTGTTCCCTCGTGGCTCACTGTGGCAGAGGGTTCTGGCCCCTCGTGGCTCACTATTGGGCCCCCTGCCCTGTTTGTGGCAGAGGGTATTTCTCCCTCGTGGCTCACTGTGGCACAGGGGACTGGCCCCTCGTGGCTCACTATTGGGTGTGTGGCAGAGGGTGGTGTTCCCTCGTGGCTCACTGTGGCAGAGGGTACTGGCCCCTCGTGGCTCACCAAAAGTGTGGCAGAGGGTGGTGTTCCCTCGTGGCTCACTGTGGCAGAGGGTACTGGCCCCTCATGGCTCACTAAAGGTGTGGCAGAGGGTGTTGTTCCCTCGTGGCTCACTGTGGCAGAGGGTATTAGCCCCTCGTGGCTCACCAAAGGTGTGGCAGAGGGTGGTGTTCCCTCGTGGCTCACTGTGGCAGAGGTGGGGACACCTCGTGGCTCACCAAAGGGCCTCCTGCCCTTGAGGGGTGTAACTATGGCCGTCGCCAAAAAGCTACTAGGGACTGATTTTTTATCAGTCCCACCCCACTGCTGTCAATGGTTAGCCCGTCGTTGAGGTTGTCTCGGATCCAGGCTCACCTGGCGTCGGGGCAGTTGCGGGGAGAAGGGGCACAGGTCAGTGGTGGTTGGGTGACCCTCTTGCCCTGGGTCATTAGCCCCCCCGTTGTCCCTTCCTAGGGTGGTGGGGTGGTGGTGGCCCGGTGGGGGGGTGGGGGGTGGCGGGGTGGAAGGTCCGGTGGCGGGCATTTTACCACCGTCATCTGCGAAAAAGTCACGACCCCGTGACTGCAGGTGGCAGGTGGTTCATCCAGTGGTGAGTTATGGTGTTAGGTTCTTGGGCTGGGTTGAAAAAGAGGCAGATGGAGGATGGGCGGTTTGTGTGGCGTAGGCGACGAAGAAGCTGGGGCGTCTGTCGGATCTTGATGGGTGGCTGGTTGTAGGGTAGCCAGTGGATTCGGGTGATCCTCATCTTGGTGGTTGGTGCCTGGTGTGAAGGCAGTAGCTGAATGCTGGCGAGTGTTGATGGGTAGGTGCTTTTATGGGGAATGGGTCTGTGGGTGGAGGATTTCACTTTAGGGAATTGGGATTTGCGGGTTTTCCATCGTGCTTGGTGGAGAGGGAGGGTGATGGGGAGGTGTTTGAGGGAGGGGGGGTTTGTGGTGGTGGGTGGCGGGCTGGGCGTTTACTGGGGGGTGGTGTTGGGGTGTATCTGGATGGTGGGCGTGAGAGGCGACCAGACCTGGTAGTGGTGGTGGTGAGTGTGGGTGTTGGTGGTGAGGGTGGTTGTGCACGTGGTGGTGGTGAGGGTGTGCGGCTGTTGGGGGGTGAGGTGGGTGGCAGTGCGGTGTGGCGGGTATAGTGGGCATGGTTGCAGGGGAGGGGGGGAGTGTTTGATGGGGTAGGTATGGGCGTGGTGCGGGTGCAGGTGGCGGGGGGTTGGGGAGTGCGTTGTGAGGAGGTAGTGGCTTGGGGCAGCGATGGTGAGGCAGGTGATGGAGGCGACGTTGTGTGGGGGGTGGTATGGGGATGGGTGGTAGAGAGGGGTGGGAGGCGGTGAGTGGGTGGTGGTGGTGGGTGGGGGTGGTGATGGGGGCGGTGGATGTGGTGAGTCAGGATCAGATGTGATGGGGGGTGGTGTGGTTGTAGGTGAGGTGCTGGGTGGGGGTAAGAAGTAGTAAGAGTAGGAGTTTGGGGGGCAATTCTCGGAAGTGTCGGTGTGGCCAGGTGGTCGGGCAGAGGTGCGGGTCACGCGGGTGTGGGGGTGGTCATTGTTGGGTGGGTGAAAGGGTCGCACGTGGCGATTCCGATACGTGCGTTGTTGGCCTTGCTGATTGATAGGGGTTGGGGACTTGGGTTATGGTGAAGGGTCCGATGAATCGGGGTGAGATCTTATTTGGGGTAGGGAGTTGTGCCACGACAACGGATTGGCCAGGTTTGTAGGGGTTGGTGTTGTTGGTGTCGGGCGTAAGGTCCTGTTGTGTTTGCAGGTGGTGGAGGCGGCGTTTAAGGTGGTGGAGAGTGTCTGTAGTGGAGGGCAGGGTGGGTGGCTGGAGGTGGTGGCGGAGTGGGAGGAGGAGCGGGGTTTCCCCGAATACTCGCTCGTGTGGTGTACTGCCGTCTTCTCGTGGGCATGTGTTTAGGCCAAATTAAACAATTTTGACATGAGCAGGCCAATCTTCATTCGCTGTTTGCATTATGCGAGTGCGGACCTGATTGAGGAGGGAGCGATGACTTCTTTCACAGATGCTGTTGCCTTGGGGCCAGTAGGGGGATGAGTGGGAGATGTGGAACCCAAATATTTTTGCTAATTCTTGCCAGACTTTTCCTGTGAATTCTGGTGCATTGTCAGAATGTAAGGCCTGGGGAACGCCAAAGTATGGGAATACATGGCGGGTTAGAGCATCTGCGACAGATACTGCACTGTGATCTTTTGCGGGGGATGCTATTATGAACTTGGAATAGACGTCCACGAAGGTGATTACATATTTATATCCCGCTTTGGGCGAGAGGGGTCTGACGATGTCGAGGGAAAGTAGTTGCCAGGGTTTTGTTGCTGTTAGTTTTCCGGATGGGCCTGGTGTGCGGGTGATATCTTTTCCTAGAGCACACGCACGGCAGAATTGTATAATGTCCTTGGCAATGGTGGTGGGGTTCGGTGTCCAATACATGTCATTGAACACTTGAGTGAGTTTCTTAGTGCCCAGGTGAATGCCACCGTTGGCGTGAAGGTGCAGCATGGTGTCGTGGACGGTGGTGGGGCTTAGGACGATGTGGCCGTTGGGGAGGAACAGGTGTTCGCCGTGCAGGTGAAGATTGCTGAAAATGTTCGGCGGGATCCAGGTAGGGCGATGCTTATCTTGCCACATCTTGATCAGGTCTGGTTCTGCTGAGATGGCATTACTGGGTAATCTTGATAGGGCGTCGGCGTTCCTGTGGGGCTTGCCTGGACGATACGATACTTCAAAATCGTATTCTTCGAGGGTTTCTCGCAATCTCGTGAGCTGGGCGTTTGTGGTGTTGGATTGGTGCAACCACTGTAGGGATTGGTGATCAGTGATGACGATCACACGGGTGCCTGAGATGTACGAGCGGAAGTACTCGAGTGACCATATTATTCCTAGGCATTCACGTTTGATGGACACGTAATTCCTTTCTGCAGAGTTCAGGGTGCGGCTGGCACAGGTGATGATGTGTTTGCGGCCGTCTTGGACTTGTGCAAGGACCGCCCCTATGGCGTGGAGTGAGACGTCGTTATACAGGCGGAACGGCAAGTTGTAGTCTGGGAAGGCGATAACTGGGGCGGAGGTGAGTTTGGCTTTGAGGGTGGTAAATGCATTGTTTCGGGGTTCTGTCCAGACGAAGGGTTCTCCCTTTTTTGTAAGGTCGTACAAGGGTTTGGCGACGTTCGCGAAACCTTTCACGAATCGCCGGTAATAGAAGGTTAGTCCTAGGAAGTCCCTGGTTTCGTGCACATCGCGTGGTGGTTGAATGTCGGCGATTGCACATAGCTTGTCGGGGTCGGGGGAGATGCCCTCTGCGTTGATCAGGTGTCCGAGAAAGGAGACTGATTGTTCAGTAAGAACACAGTTTGTGGGTTTTAGCTTGAGTCCGGCCTGGCGTATACGTTGGAATACACTGTTTGAGGTGGTGGAGGTGGTTGGCCCAGGTATGGCTGAAAACTATTATGTCATCTAGGTAAGCCAAACAGGTTTCAGGTGAGTCCGCTCAGCACAGATTCCACTAGGTGGGAGAATGTAGCAGGGGCGTTGCAGAGTCCGAAGGAAAGGATGTTGAAATCGTAGTGCTTCCCATTTGACCTGAAGGTTAGTTCAGTTTTACCCAAGCTTCATGGTGGGGTGGAATGGTGACTGAGGAGGCGATAGTGGCAGGAAAAGATGGGGAGGGGTCCAGATGATGTGTGGTGGGGGGTGGTGATGGAGGAGGATGGAGTGAGGCAGTGTGAGAGGTCGGGTTGGGGTCAGATGTACAGGTGGGTTGGGGCAGGTGAGTGTTTGAGGGATGTGTGTGTTTGCGTGGTGAGGGAGGGGTGGTGTTCTTGATTTTCTTCGATGATTTTTTTTCTTGTTGATTGATGCTTGGTTGGGACGGGCTGGACTGAAGTGGAGGCGGCGCTGATGGCAGTCAATGGTGGCGTGGAGTTTTTGGAGCAGATCCAGCCCGAGATATCCAACATATTGATCGCATGTCGAGTCGAATATGATGAATGGGTGGTTAGTGGATACTTGTTGGTGGGTTTTGGTTTGAAGGGCCCTTGTTTCCCCACGGATAGCCAGCGGGGCGTCCCCCACGTCGACGAGGTTGGCTGAAGTGGGGAGAAGGGGGCCGAATTCAGAGGTGTGGTGGGAGTATAAGTGGGAGTAGAGGCACGATCTGGCTGCTCCCGTATCCACCAATAATCGTGCCTTGACCCAGTTCAGCCAAATCTTGTTGTAGACTGGGGGTCTGTAGCTATGTGATGTGGCCCCCGCCACCGTGGGGAGATGCGGGGGCGGGCCTAAAAATCCATCTGTTGAGGAGTGGGGTCTTCATGGTCGTCGTCGTCCGTTCCCGAGTAGTGTGTTGGCGGTGCGTTGTCTTCCGGGGCATCGTCGTCTAGGGAGGAGACTTTCTTGCACCCTTGGTGAAAGTTTCTGTGCCTGCTAGCCTTTAGCTGTTCTCTTATGTCGTGCAAGGGGCAGGTGCGACTGCAAGCCGTGAACTCCCAAGGATTTATAGTGATGAGATTTCCCTGTTCCTTGGGGTTGGGGCGTTTTCTCTGCGGGTAAACCCCTAGGCACAGAAGGAGATGGCTCTGCAGTTGGCTGGTGAGGCGGCAGCTTAGGTTTGGGTGCAGGGTTTTGTTTTGTCGGGAATCGTGTCACCGCGTGGAGTGGTTGTGGTATGGGACGGGTGGTGAGGAGACGTCTGACGAGTTGCAGGTCGTTTTCCATGTCCCCTGAGTAATCATAGATTGAGAAGTGCTCCCTGACTGTGCTAGGGAGTATCCTCAGTAGGGCATTAAATGTATGTATATCTCAGGCAATTGTAGGTGCCTCGGGATAAGCGGCACTGACGAGGCGCAGAGCCTGGACGAATGTATCGTCCAGGTTCCCGTCGTAGGTGAGGGCGTCGAGTTGAGAGAGAGCGACAACTCTGCCTATTGATGGCGTGAAAGCCTGTCTCACTATTTGTGAGAATTGATCCCATGACAGTTCTGGGACGATTTTTGGTGCGACAGTGGCGATTATTCCCAGGTTAGGTAGTGTGACTGCAATTTTTTCTCTGTCTGAGTCGAACCCTATGTCTAAGGGGTTTGACCATATCCAAATATACTTCTATGTCGCATTGGTCCGGGTTGAATCTCGGTAATTGGATTTGCGGTTTGGCTGCCATTGTGCAAGTTTCATTTTAATCGTTCCTCCGTGCTTTTACTCGGATCCAGAACCACAGCTTGCCACCAGTGTTATGCTGGTGTTTTTAAGGCGACTTCTCGTCGTAAAAGCACTAACTACTGAAGCGGGGTCCTCTTTCTAGACCGGAAGTAAAGCACCAACAAAGGAACAGGACATAAAAACCAGGCAGTATACCTTAACACATCTATTACCTTAATTCTAACCGTAACAATACACGTAGAGTGATATTTGAGATACAGGGGCACAGAGACACACAGTTAACACTTAGCACCACAAAATAAAGTTATACTGAATACACACTACAATGTTC